>NC_060084.1:1561785-1883571 GCF_922984935.1 Meles meles | reverse complement strand
GCCAACTCTGGTGACCAGCCACCAGCAGCTGAGCACGCCAGTCCAGAGAGCCCTCAGCACACAGGCGGGAGGCGGCCCACCCAGGGCCCAGGCCCGGCTTTCTGTGTCCCCAGCACTGGCACAGTGCTTGGCAAGACGGCCCGCCTTCCACTTAGATCAATCCACGTATCTACTCAGAGCAAATGTTTCCTTCCTGCCCCTTAGAGGAGAAAAGGGAAAAAAAAAACTTGGCATCTTACCTCAAAGGAACATTCAACATTTCTGTCATTTTTTTTGTGTGATAATCCCTTCAGGTCTATCTTTTCGACACTCACTGTAAAAGCAGAAAACAACAACAACAAACAAGATTATAAAAATGAAATCAAACCTTGAAGTACACATTAGTTAGCATTTGATATTTTAACAATTTAAAACGAGGCTTCGGACGCCGGCGCCGCTGGCCCTCCTCCGCCGGGGGCTGGCTTGGGGGCTGGAGAGGGAAGCAGATAGTCGTCACCGCAGGGACAGGGACGGCAGGGACGGCAGGCCGAGCATCACAACAGACGGCAGGGAAGGAAGAGCAGCGTCCTTGGAGGGACAGCAGGAGGTGACGAGCGCTGGGGCACAGATCCCCGCCATGAGGGCAGACCAGGGGGGACCCGCTCCGGCTTCGCCAAAACTCGCGCTCCAGGCTGTGATGGGGCCCGCACAGCGTCTCGGGGGGAGTTTCCTGTCCCCAGTGACGGTGTCACAGTCCCGTGACGGTGCAGGCAGCCTGGGAGGCGGCGGCGGCATGGGGCGCCGGCGCCGGAGGACGCGAACCACCGCCGGCGTGGACCCGGCCGCCTGCTGCAGCCCCTCAGAACTTCTCGGAGGGTGCGATGAAGTCCTCCGGCCCTTAGATCGGGGTGAAAATGCAAACGCCTGAGCACAAACAGCCGCTGAACACAGAACGGCCACTTACGAAGGTGGTGCGGGCTCCGACCTGCGCAGCCACGCTGAGCTGTGCTCGAAGTGACACTGTCTCTCACGTGCCAAGGGAACGGATTCCTGAGGTGTCCACACCGTCTGCGGACACGGGCAGTCTAGTCACCCCTTGCGGCCACGGAGGAGAGCCCGCCACAGACCAGGCGCTTCGGAACGTGCGTGTGACACACGTCCTGCTCCACGTCAGTGCTCCCGGTCCCCGACGACCCTGGGCCACGGACCACGGGGAGTCCCACGGACCTTCCAAACCTAACTGTCCAAGCACCCAGCAAGACCCCTGACACCATGAAGCTCCACGTCCCGCAGACAGCCAGCGTCCCGGCCTGCCGCACCGGCGTCTCCCAAGGTCTTCCCTGAGAACGCGGGTGCTCTGAGGTGTTCAAGGACACGCCTAGAAAGCCTCACGGTCAAGCAGCTCAGAGGCAAAATCCCAGGACTTCCTGGGAGACTGGCACAACGGAATCCTAGAGGCTCTTGTAGTCCTGAAGGCACAAGTCTTTTCTTATTCACAAGTCCTCAGTTCTTTGGGCCACAGAACTCTGTATTCCCTACCGTGTACACTCCTCCCGGAACGACAGACCGCTGTGGGCAACGCGCTTCGGGGAAGGTTCTAACCCTGCCATGCCCAACACCGCAGCTGCTAACCACACATGACTCTTTACGTGTGTATTAATTACGACCGAACAGAATGAAAAATCTAATTTTTGGGGTGTGCTTATCTCACCGAAGTGCTCCACAGCCAGATGTGGCAGGGGCCGCCGTGCGGCGCAGCAGACATGGGACATCCCATCACCGCCAAGACTTCTCCCGGACAGCGCGGGCAAAGCGGGGCTGGCAGACGGGAGGCTGCCCTGGGCCTGTTCGTGTAAATGGTTCTGCTGGTGCACAGCCACGCCGTTTGTTTACGCACCGCCAGCGGCCGCCTTCCACCCCGCGACAGCAGAGCCCGGCCGCTGTGCCAGAAACCCCAGGCCTCCCGAAGACAAACATATTCACGATCTGGACCTGAGCAGAAAAATGTGCAATCTTCGTCTAAAACCAACAGTTGTCTGCTCACCGACATGTCCTACCAGATTCCTGCTATGCACGAGGTCAGATTCCAGGGGCTGGGAACGTGACAGATAGGACCTTGCATGCAGAGGTCACTGTGGCTGTTTTGGAGAAGACCCTTTACCTGCTAAACTCCTCCTCGACCTAATTCTGTAAAGTCGCATCAGGGTCAATATACATCTTGGGAGATACAAGAAGCCACTAAATTGAAGTATTTTTTTTTTTTTAAAGATTTTATTTATTTATTTGACAGAGAGAGACCACAAGTAGGCAGAGAGGCAGGCAGAGAGAGAGAGACGGAAGCAGGCTCCCTGACAAGCAGAGAGCCCGATGCGGGACTCGATCCCAGGACCCTGAGACCATGACCTGAGCCGAAGGCAGCGGCTTAAGCCACTGAGCCACCCAGGCGCCCTAAATTGAAGTATTTTTAAGCTTAAAATAGTACCTTACAGGAAGGAATTACTCTTAAAAAAAAAAAAAAAAGGTATTTGCTTCCTTTCTGGAAAAACAAAGACCGCATTTCGAGGTCGCACACCCCCGTTTTCACTCAGTGAGACCACTTGCTGTTCCGGTCTGGCTTCCTCCATCAGACTGTCAGCAAATTAATAGCTTTTATGTTTTCCCAATCCGTATTTTTAAAAACTAACCCACAATGACATCACTCTAATCCAGATCTTCCTCCTTTTTTACACAAGAAAATATATGAAGTCAACGAACACAGAAAAAGAGAGTCAGCATTTTCCCTGCCACGAGACAGCAACGTGAACCTAAAAGTCCCAGGACTGGATAATATTGGGATTTATGAAAAAAAAGTCCAGAGAGAAAACCCCAACTGGCCTGAAGGCGGAAGTGACTCATCTTTGGACAGGAGAGCGTAGAAAGTAGACGAACGCTACTCAGCCGTCTACAAGGGACCCAGGCGTCTGGGACTCCGCGGCTCCAGTCTGGGAGGCCTGGCCGGGACGGCGGCCGGAGTGAGCCACCCCGTGGGCCAGTGCCACCACCCCACCTGTGGGCAGTGTGCGTGGCTCGGGTGCCAGGCACCGCGGGGGGCTCTGCTCCTCCGCCAGCGGGGGACTTGTCCCCGCCGAGGCACCTGTGGTCACGGGGGCCCTCCAGGCGTGCGGCAGCAAGAGTGGCTGATGTGGGAGGCGCTATGGGGCCTTCCATGAGGCTTCGAAGACGTGAAGCCGCTTCTCGGCTCTGGAGCTCACGTTAGAGACCACGATTTCAAGAACAAAAACGAAAAGAGCTTGTAATATTACCTAAGAAATGACAAAGTGTGCGTGTGACACGGCCAGAGCCGTTAAAAGTAAAAGAAAGCTGAAAAGTAAGTTACCAAAGCTGCAAGAATCCCTGTGCTTGGTGGTGGAATGACGAGTAATTTATCCCAAATTTCCATCACGCAGTTTCATGATTTTAAAGGGCACTCGTTCCCATATGCACACAAACATCTGCTTACGACCCACTTCTCTCCTGACGGACGCAGCGACCTCTGTTCCTCGCGCTGCCCCGGTCGGTCCTGCAGACGGTCATCTAACTGGCTCAGGGAAGTCTCATGATTTTCTGAAGAGTGCAAGCGGTCACGGCTAGGTCTGGTGGGCTAGAAATCGGTCCATCGGGAAGGGATGGGATTCGCATCGCCCACGAAGACTCCCAGGGAGAAGGGCCACAGCCAGAGGCACCCTGGGAAGGTGGACCAGGCAGGAGGGGCTCCTGTGTGGGGCAAACAGGCTAGCGTCTGGACTGCACGCAGGCATGTCTTTCAAGGACTGATGGGGCCCAGGCAAGGGCACCCGAGCCCAGGCCAGCCTGCTCACTCATGCTGAACTGAGAAAGCAAAGCCGGACGGGTGTTCTCCTTTTAAGACAGTTTGTTTTAACTTTCGTTCTTTTCTCATTCAAGAAACACATGAGCAATCTGGCTCCAGGTCCTGCAAGTCAGACCGCACAGCCTTCAATAAAACATCTAATTCCACCAAACTACCATTTTATAATTGGATCAATACCTAATTTCAAAAACCAGTGCGCTAATGTAATTGGAAAAGGCAGGAGGGCATTTGCGTGGGAGGGAAGTACACAGACATTGCTCGAGCAGTCCAAGCCAGAGGTCGAAACACCTGACACGCGACTGGGCATCTGAACGGGGGAGGGGCTGGCAAAAAGTCGCAGACGGTTTAGGGCTGAGCCAGACCCAAAGGCCTCTCAGCCAGCAGTGACAAAACCAAGACCAGAAACCCAGAAACACGCTCGTGACCGCAGTCCTGGGAGTTCCCAGTCCAAACTGCCACGCTCTAAGGGTCACCGTCACGCCAAGCATCTTCAAGTGATTTGTGAGAGCTGTGATGCCACACGTTTATCCCGGACACGTACAGATGACAGCTTCAACGTGTTCCAAGAACAAGTCACTCCTCTGGAACATCTTCCCCTTCTACCCTAGACTCTCCTGGAAAAAACGGAGTCGCTGGCACTTTCCTGCCATAGATGCTTTACTTGGTTCCGATCAAGTCAATCTTCTGTCGAAGTTTAATTTCGACGTGCCCCACACAGGAAACCACTTCAAAACCCAAACGACGTTACAAGCCATCACGGCCAGACTGCGGGAGAAGACCAGCCCCCGCACAAACCCCCCTTCGCCCGAGTCTTACACAGAAGGATTCAACGTCTTCTTACTTAAAGTAAAGAAACGGAACCAGAATAACATTTAAGATGCTTCCTGCTTAGGGGCGCCTGGGTGGCTCAGTGGGTTTAATGTCTGCCTTCAGCTCAGGTCACGATCCCAGACTTCATCCCAGACTGATCCTAGGACTTCAGAAGCGGCTCTTCAGCTCCTGCTAAAACCGGAGCCTCCACTACTTGCCCATCAGCCCGCACTGCCTCCTCTCCACCCCTTCCTAGGACCCGTCGCCTTCTATTTAAGATTTCCCCAAATTGTTTTTCTTTGCCTTTTTTTTATCATCTAGCTACAGCGCATTAATTGGTCTGTGAGTTCTCCAAAAACGTGAACAGGAACCAGAGTCGTGCACGGCCCGGTCTGGAAACATGACGCTGCTACAGGGTACTTGTCCAGTAGCACAACAGGAAACGAACACGCGCATCTTCTACTTGAAGGGTTAGTGATACGGCACTTGAACCTAAGGGCCCAAGGAGTTTTCACTGATTTAACTATTAGGGCAAACATTTTATTCGGCATTAGTACGTTTTAGGGACAGCACCAACCAAAAGAGACACAAAAAGTACAAAGCTCACAGCACAGCCATGTGAGCTGGACTTCAAAGGGAAGAGCCCATCTGGGCAGAGGGACGCAATGATCGAGGCCCAGGCAGGACAGGGCGGGGCGTCTAAGAAGTCTGCTCATGGCTAGAGCCCCCAGTTCAGAGGAGTGACAAGAGACAAGAGCAGGGACACAAGGACAGGCCTCCTCCGGGCAGGTCAAGGTAAGCACGTGGGCTCTGTGTCAGACGGGTTGTTAGAGATGAGACACCTTCCAGCTCGGTGACCTTGGGCAGTTACTGGATCTCTGAACAAAAGGAAGGCCGGTGCGACATCAACGAGGTGCACACCCACGGACGGGGCGCCTCATGCTGGTCAGTGCGGTGACAGCAGCCGCCAGCAGCTGCCGCTGAGAGCCCTGTGACAAGCTTCCTATGGAAGGACACTGTGGTCCCGCTGTAGTGCAGGTCCCTGCTAGGGGATGGAGAACCCACAGGCGGCAGAGGGGCCGGAGGCCTGAACCAGGATGGCGGCCGCAGTGCCGGCCCGCAGAGCCAGACCTGCCGGGGCTACGAGGGTGCATCTGCTCGTGTGGGGCGGCGAGCTGGGGTGGGCTGGCAGTGCGGCTCCAAACGCCTGAAGGTTGTACCAATCGCATACACTGGAAACAATGGGAGTGATGGATCCATTCTGGACACACGGGCAGAACCACCAGCGGGCCACCTCGATGGAAATATTCACGGGGATTCGGGGTCCCGGGCAAGAGACAGAGATCGCTCCGTCTTTGACAGATCGCTCCGATCTCAAAGTCATCAGCGGCACAGAAGACACCCGAACAGAGTGTGAGCGGTGCCAGCGAGGAGCCCTGACTGCACCAGCATTTCGGGGCAGACAGAGGAGATTTCACGGGGAATGAGCAGACGGAGAGGCAGGAGAACCGGGATGTGCGTTACCAGGGGACCCACAGAGCACGCCACCCCAGTGCTTCTGCAGGTATGATGGTCCATGGTTTAAAAACAGGAAGAAACTGAGAGGACAGAGTAGTGGTGGTGGTGGGGAGGGTCAGCCAAGCAAAGACGAAGGCTGATCTGTCGTGACCTCTCATGGCCGCCCGAGAGAGGAGGGCACTGCAGTCAGGGTGCAGGGGCTCACAGGCCACAGAGCACCCCCTGCTCCTCCCTGAACCGGGCTGCGGGCGCACTGCAGGCACACACGGGAGGAACATGACCGCAGCAGACAGGACAGGTGGGGGGGCGGGGCCGCTGCAGGGGACCTCTGCACAGTGTGTCACAGCTGGCCGTGGGACAGCACCTCGTCTGCAGCCTGTACCCACTTCCAAGGTGTAAATACTCCCGCACGGCTCATTTCCAGCCATCAACAGATCATCAAGAGGCTAAAAGCCTTGACCCTGCTGGCAAGCAAGCCCTGGCCTCCGTACAGCCCTGAGCACAGGGCAAGTTCTCCCGCCCCCCATCAAGAGGTCAGCTGGGAGTTCAAGGTAAGGCCTGAAAAGTTACAGATGCGTAATCCCTGGATGCCTCCTCGATGGAGACACGGACAGAGCTGCTCTCTGAGAGAAGCCGTTGTGGGACGGTCAGCTCGACTCCTACCTCTCCAAGTCACCCTGTCTTCAGGGGACAAGCAACCGTCACTCAGACAACTCTGTTCTGTGCTTCAGATGAAACTCGCTGGCTGAGGAAGGCTGCAAACAGCCAGTCTTCAAAAAGTAATGGTGCAAGAAAACAGCAAAAAAGGCTACAGGAGGGGGCGCCTGCGTAGCTCAGTGGGTTAAAGCCTCTGCCTTCGGCTCAGGTCATGATCTCAAGGTCCTGGGATCGAGTCCCGCATCGGGCTCTCTGCTCAGCGGGGAGCCTGCTTCCCTCTCTCTCTGCCTGGTGATCTGCGTACCTGTGATCTCTCTCTCACTCAGTCAAATAAATAAACAAAAATCTTAAAAAAAAAAAAGACAGGTGTTCACCGTAAAATTCTCTGAACTTTACTGTAGGTTTCAAAGTCTCAGTAAAACGCTGAAAGAGTGAACAAAGTCACCAAACGTTTCCACTGCCAACGCGCCTTCGGGCCCCAGCAGGGCAGCCAACCACTCGTCTGGAAGCCAGGTTTCACCGCCCGCCTCTTACCAGAATCCCTACTCTAGCTCTCTGTGGCGGACAAGACTTGACGTTACCCTGTGTCACAACGCTGCTACACGACAAACACAAAACCACAATGGCACCCAACAAAATGCATTTATTTAGGAAAAAAAAGAAATCCCAGCTTTAACTCCTAATATGATAAACACCTACAGGTATAACCTACAGGCACAAAAGCTCTTAGGAGTCCGTAAGCTCTAAGAATGACAGAGGTCTGGAAAGCCGTCTGCGGCGTCATTACGCTTCCTGCAATACTCGGTCTCACATGAGGGTAATTTGGAAACAGAACTCCTCCAACCCAGAAAGCCGAGCTACCGAGCTCCTTCCACAGCTCCTTCCACGGACAGCGTCACCGCAAGTAACTTCGACCTCATCTTGCTCGTTACCGACGTCCCCTACGTGTCAGCGAAGTGGCCGGGCTGCGTGGGTCTGGGGGGAGCTCTGAGCTCTCGGCGAGCAGGGCAGCGCTGCCTGCTGGTCCTGAGCAGTTCAGGCCCACACCGGCACTGAAGCCGGATGCTGGAACGACTGTCCTCGTCCCTCTACCCCCATGCTTGAAAATTTTCACAACGAAGAGCACAGGGAAGGCGGCTGCCACCATGAACGGCGCCCGACGACAGCGGCCAGTTTCCGGCTGTCCCTGCACTTTTATACCTAAGTCTAACCTCTTCCTTCGCTGAGGACTTCCAAGGAAGCAGGGAAGAATCCAACCCCAAGTGGAACACAGAAGAGGCAGCAAGAAAACGCTATAGTAATAACACCCGCAGTGACTTTAGGCTTCGCCAAGAGCGACCGCCCAGGCCCGGCAGAGCATCACAAGAAGTGTGACTAAGAATACCAGCCTCACTTGCTTGCCAAATTCTGGGCAGAAGAAAGTTCTTACTCAGAACCGCTCCACGGGGAACACGAGGACGACTCACGGCGCCCGGCCCGCCAGGCTTCGTTGGCCGCAGCTGCTGCCGACAACGGTTCACGCGGGCTCTTGGGGCCCACGGCTCGCGGACAGGGAAGGACCGAGAGAACAGTCCCGTGTCTTGCGCTTACGTTTAAAAGACAGAACGAGGGGGTCTTGATAATTATGTCTCGAGGAAAAAGCACTGTGCGAAAGAGGAAGCCTTCCCCCCGACACAAAGAGGTGCAGGTCCCACGCTGGACAGTCGAGGGACAAAGGACACTTGTCCCAGGATGACGTGTTTAAGGGAAGAGGACAAGAGCATTGTCGAGGGAGAAGAGTCCCCAAGCGGGAGTGACAACTACCCATCCCGTGAAGCGAGCCCGTTGTGTCTTCTCGACGGCGGCCCCACCCAGGGGCTGACCTACAAGGACTCAGTTTCAGTTTCCCGGGCGCTTCTGCACGTGAGCACGGGGCAGCAGTGCGGAGGCTCACTGTGACCCGAGGTGGGACAGCTGGCTCTGTGATCTCGTCAGAGTGGGGCTTTATGTCGAAAACGAAGCGTTAATGAGGCACCCGTGAGGCACACTGTGCCAGAGACACGGACAAACGGAGAACAAAGGCCAGGGAGGGCGGGAATGAGTGGCCTCGAGTGCCCTGGGCCTCCTGATCACAGGGCCCAGTTGGGGCCACCCTGGCCCTCACGAGCCCCATGTGTCACCGACACTCAGCCTACAGTGTATGGTAAGTGTGACGCTGTGACTGTCCCACTAGCCCAGGAACCAAGGAGACTCTGCCTCACGTGACACGTGCCCTGGGTCATCTCCAGAGCCGCGTTGTCCGATATGGTGGCCCTGACCCACGCAGAGCTATCGTGGTGCCACTGGAAAGGAAATACAGATAAAATGCCAGGTCCCTGGTCGCATGAGGCACATTTCCGGTGCTCAAAAGGCACACGTGGCTGACGCGACAGACTCAGTACTACTGAGAAAGAATGTTCCGGGTCCGCAGAAAGTTCCGCAGGACAGTGCCGCTCTGGAACCTAGGACTTCTGTGGCATGGGGCAGGGAGGAGAGTGTAGCAACCTTCATTCCCCCCGAGTAAACACCCGTATTTGAGACTTTCGCAGCAGAGATGTGTTCACATATGTGCACAGCGTAGAGAAACCATGCACCTCACTAAAAAGACCGCGGCTGACGAAAGCTCTCAAAGTCTTTCGCCAAAGAGCATCACAAACATCTCTGCTCCCCAGCCTGGTGCCCCTCCTCCCCCAGAGCCCTCGCACCGGCGCACTCACCTTTGGCGTGTTTCCCCACAGTCCTCTTGGGCGGCGAGTCCTCCGTGGAATGGACCGATGTGTGGAGGGCGCTCTCCAGACTGGTGCTCACGCTGCCGATCGGGGCCTCGGTTCTTGGCGTTACCTGGGAGGACCAAAAAAAAAAAAAAAAAAATCTTATTTTCTTCCATCTGGTCCATGTGGAATGATTTTCACTGTTACCTGAAAGTAATGATGTTTATTACAGTTTCAATTTTCATATAAAACATGCATATAAAAATTTTACATAAAAACTTTCTAAGTAAAACGCTGCTTACACGGTAGTGTAACAATAACCACTCCCTGTCAAAGACAACATCACCCGTCTCCTGCTCACCACTGAGATGTAAAACCTGCCAGGTTGAGTGCCCGTCGGAGCAGGGCCGTGCCGCGGCTTTGGGCGCCTGCTGGGGCAGACGGAGTCACGCGCTCCGTGAGTTACTATCTCCACCTGATCCAAAACCTTCTCTCCTATTTCTTCAGACCAGAGTTCCCTATAAAATTAATTACACAGCTGGACCTAACGCTGTCCTATAAATCTTGAATAAGTCACAAAATGCTCCGAAAAGAACAGTCGAGAAGAGATTACAACTCGATCTACGTGGGGTACACAACCTAACGCACTACAACCCCACGTCTAGGAATTTGTCACACAAAGTTCCTACACGTGAGACAAGTATGGGGCGGGGGAGCTCACAGCAGCAGCTTCTGCGAGAGTGGAAGGCAGAAAGCCCCCGAAACGGGTGCACAGAGCTCCGGCCATGAAGGCCGGCAGGTGCCCGGGCGCTCGCTCTGCAGCACCCCGCCAAGTTCAGGCAGGCTGCCCCCGACCCCCGCTCTCCGCCCGTGCCCAGCGTGTCTCGGGGCGAGCACACGGTGGAAGGAGACGGCAAGCGGTGAACCGCACTGACCTCGGAGGAGAGAGGAGACCCCCGGGTGCCTGGGGCGGGGGCAAGAACTTCCATTTTTCCTTCTTAACAAGGATCAGTAGCTAGAAAGTTTACAGCCAAACTTTATCTAGCACTTGTAAGACGGAGAAGAATGAAAGTGACCAATGCTTTGACTTCCTCACAGTCGCAATTTAATCTGTGAAAAATTTCAAAGGAACGTTGAGATTAAAGTTCATCGCGAGAGGTGTGAGTCATCACGAGAGGTGTGAGTCTGAGAGGGTGAGACCCGCTGTGCTACACACTGGGAGGGGCAAGGTCGGCGGGAAGGGAGCGTGACTGCTGGTCTCCGTCCTGATGTGGCTGCGGGGGACCCCCGCCTCGCGGGCCGCTGGTTTTCATCAGTTGGTTCGCTCCCTGGAAGGCACGGGACGGCCCTTCGGAGCCTGGGAGCCCAGTGCGGGCACGGGGGGCCACGACAGCAGAGGCAGAGAGCCAGCAGGAGGGGCCGGACAGGCGGCCAGCCCGCAGCACAGCGACAGCCGGCACCCTGCGGGTACGCGGCGAGCCCCCTCCTCCCAGCCACCCAGCGCGTCCGAGCCATGGCAGGAAGGCCTCCCCGCAGGCACACAGCACAGGACCGACAGGTCCTACCCACGCAAGAAAAGCCGCCCAGCACAGTCTAGTTAAGTTTGGAAGGTCACATGGCCCAAGGAAATAAATCCTAACCATCCATGGCTCCTCTAAAAAGTCAATTTTTCAGATAACATTACCAAGATATTATCAGGACAGTCAAAATTTTAAATTACTTTTTATTTGTCATTTAACTAAATTAGATTATTTCTCTCAGCTTTGGCAAGGTTTCATCCAAAGGTCTGAGTATTGCAGAAATGAACTTCTTTCCTATGCAATAAGGCAACAGAAGTAACAGTTCCAAGTAATTACTCAAAGAGCAATTCCTAGTTTCAAACAGGAGCTATTATTTGGGAAACAGCCCAGGAGGTTAACATTCTAACTCCTGCGAGGAACATGAGCACAGCGGAGGCCAGTGGGTCTGGCCTGGCCACACGAGCCTCCAGCTCCCTGGGCTGCCCTGGGAAGCACGGCTGAGTCCTCGCCCGCAGGACAGCGAGGCTGAGCTGTCCAGACGACCAGCCATGAAGTGCCGGCCCCGCCAGTGACAAACCGGTCCCGCACAAACACAGGCGAACGCTGACACCCGCCCAAAGTGTCCCAAACAGGCACAAACAGAAAGCCAGCCTCTGGGGCGGTAGAAGCAGGGACGGGGAGAGGAGGGAGCCCAGCCAGGACGCCAGCCGCAAGCACAGCCTGGGAGGCACAGACAGCTGCACCGGACGGGTGGTTCTCAACCCTGATGCGTGCGGGACCCCCGAGGCCCAGCACGAACACGGGTCCCCCACCCCCACCCATCGGCACTTCCAGAGCGGGGCGGGACAGCGGCGGCGGCGGCGTTCTTGTCTCGTGCACTGGACGCCTCAGCCAGGGTGCGAAGCACCGGAGGCCCGTGGTCTGGTCACTCCTATGAGGACCAGGAGGCAGCGGCGCGGGCGGGAAGCGCATCCTTCCGTGCGCTGACGGGGAAGGGAAGGGTGCAGGTCCACGCGCCCCGGCCCACAGGAGAAGGGGAAAGCCTAGGAGCCACAGTACGGAAGCCCAGGCCGCGCCGACGACACAAACCCGCGAAAGAGAACTCCACTATGACCAGCGGGACAGGAGCACATGTTCGCCCCGCTGTGCGTCTCTTCCGAGTTTTCCCGATGCTCACTCTTTCCAACCCAGCCCGGATCCCGACTTTGCTCCTCTGTTTACACTGAAAGCGCTCTTCCCTGCATTTCCCAGAAATGCTGTGTTTGGGGTTATTTTTGGTTAAGTTAATTTGCCCCATGTGACCTCCACAGTTCAACTCAGATGCTCTCTGACTCACGCTCACAAGCAGAGCTCCAGTCATGAGCCTGATGGACACGAGAATAAAGGCTTAATCAGTTCCAAATGTCGCCTCTTGCTCTGGCCGAAAGGGCCAACGAAAAGATGCTCTCCAACGCCCAGCCCAACTCAGCCACTCCCATCAGTCCCAGGCCCTCTGTCCTGTGAGCACCTGGCTTTCTCGCCCGATGGACACTCCCTGGGCCCCCAGGACCGGCTGATCAGCATCCCGCCGCCAGACGGCTTCTGCCACGACCCACAGGGGACCCATCACCTCTCCCTTCTCCCCTCCACGGAATGCACTACGGCCAGGGTGGGGCTGGCAGCCAGGATCTGCTGCAGCGGCCCCAGACCCGTATGTCTCTGCACGGCCCCTCACGGATGTCACGTCCACACTTGTGTGACCTTCTCAGTGAGACCTGTCAACCTCGAAGAAGTGAGGGCTTCTGTCTGTTTCATTTGCTGCTGTGCCCTCTGCATCTGGAACAGTGCCTGGCACGACACCAGCGCCTCTGGGTGTCTGCAAAAGCGGACCATTTCCCCACGTTCCAGCAAGATCAGGACGAACCAGACAAAACGGCACCTGTACTCCAAAGCAGAATGTGGGCGTTCTCAGCGACACAGGACACTCGGCCCACGCCAACACAGGACGGACCGGGCCAGGGGCGTGAGTGCACTCGGACCCCAGAGCGCGCTCCTGGGCATGAGGCACACGCTCCGGGACAGTGACGTGGCCCACCAGCCGCTGCACGGTGAGCAGGCAGGAACGGGCCTGAATGCCAGCCCTGGGACGCCAGGAGCCCGTGTTGCAGCTCTGAGCGCCAGCCCTCTCACTGGCACCGCTGTGTGCACGACGCTTCCGCAGTTTCTGACGTGCAGGAGCAGACTGAGAAGGTCAGGTGGGCCGGAGACTGCACTCCTCAGGCGCTGCTGGCGCTGCAAGGCCTTCAAGGTGAAGCAGCTCACTGTGGTCAGAACGTGCGAAGGCCCAACAACCCCTCCCCGGGCGGAACGCACAACCGAACCCCAGCGCCGCGCAGATGAGCTCCGAGGCTGCTTCCACGGGTAAGGGACGGAGACACCAAAGCGTACCACGTCAGCCTGGAGACGCAAGAGGGGCCAGCGGCGGGGCTCCTGCCTGTCCGTGCGCTCCCTCAAAGAGGTGCTTTCCTCAAAGGCTTCCTCAGTGCTGGGCTCTGGCCAGAGAGACCAAAGCAACACAGGATGCCTGAGGCTTTGCGCTGAAAACTCACTTAAAGACTCAGGGACCAGGACCACAACTGTTACCGGAAAGGTTTCAGTTTTAAAAATTGATTTCATTAAAGATGATTCAAAGTCATCGGATGGGACAGAGGCAGGCAGAGGGCGAAGCAGGCAGCAAGCGTGCAAATGTTCAACATCTGAGTAGCGCCGGGACTTTTCATGAAAAACCTGGCAGAGCGAGAGTGACTCTGCTGAAAATCCCAAACTCGGCCTCCCAGCCGTGCCGCCGGGGCCACGAGCCTTCAGTAATCCGGTAAGAGACGGGAGGCGCTGCGGCGGGCGGCGGGAGAGCCCCGGGTACTTACTCGCATGGGCCTGGCTCTCCACGGCAAGTGCCCCGCAGACAATCCTTGGGGAACGCCTACAAAAGACGATGGTCGCCCCCCCAGGAAGTCAGCCGTTCCGAAGTCTACCCTCAGACACGCCCAAACCCACTCGACAGCACATCTCTGAGGGTCTCCCCTGCAGCGATGCACACGGTGGCGATGATGATGCTGTCTTCCCGAGGGCCGGAAGACAGACGACGGCGGTGCGCCGCGCTGCGAACGGGGCAGCCGACGGCACGGCGAGCCAGGCAGTGCCCGCCAGGGCGGTGAAGACGGCAGCGCAGCTCACAGCGCGGGCGCGCACGGAATGCCCAGGGCGTGAGCGCGCGGGAGAGACCACAGAGGCTACAACGATGGGAGCAACAGGGTATGAGCACACCGTGCACCATTCCCGTCATGCGTACAAGCTGCTCGTAACCACGCCAAGCCACTCAACCCCCGGAATCCTCAGGATTGCTCAGGAGGAGCCACAACGCCCACCAGGAGTTTCCCCAAGGTCACCGGACCAGCAGGGCGCAGCCCCGCAGGGACCAAGCTTCACGGGTGGTTGGTGCGGGTCAAACCCAGGGAGAGCAGGGCCCGCCTACAGAGGCCGCAGTGCCGGTTCCAGCAGTCCCTGCTGGCTGTGACAGGTGGCCGGGATCCACGCGGCTCCGGTCCAGTCTCCGCAGCACAAAGTGGGGTGACGACGCGTACCTCACATAGAAAAGGCACTGAAAGGGGTGTGCTCACCAAACAGTCAACGTTCCGACGCTACCGCTGGCTGCTTGTGTCCCCACGGCCGCCAGTCTGGCTGGCACGCGGCGGGACAAGCACGAGCGCCCCGGCGGACACCGGCTCCGTGGGGACACCTAGAAGAGACGCACACTTCTGATGTCCTGGCAGAGACCTGCTCCCGGGAGGCTGACTCTCCCTGAGCACAGAGCAAGTCAAAGGTCTGTGGCCATGGCCACCACTCCCCGTGGCCCTTTACCAGAAGCTGGGGGCTGCCTTCTCTCCACAGAGAGGCCGCCGCAACACGGACTGCACCACGACCAGCGATCCCCGATCCTAGAGCCAGCACACAGCAGCTAGAACGATCTGGTATCATTTAAAGTACAGTTTGACAAAACATTTGTAAGAGTCGATGTTCCTACTGTTACAAGGGGAGCAACCTCAGCCCCAACCAGCAGGGACAAAACTGGGCAACTCTTCACACAAATAAGGTTTATTACGCCAGTCCAGGAGCGCTGGATCTACTAAACCATCTGGGAACGATCTACCCTAAGAACGCAATCAGTGATACAGTCATACGTCTGTACACAAGGAGGTTCATTTTAGTTTTAAAAGAGCGAAATAGGGGCGCCTGGGTGGTTCAGTGGGTTAAAGCCTCCGCCTTCGGCTCAGGTCATGATCCCGGGGTCCTGGGATCGAGCCCCACATCGGGCTCTCTGCTCAGCAGGGAACCTGCTTCCCCCCTCTCTCTCTGCTGTGATCTCTCTGTCAAATACATAAATAAAATCTTTAAAAAAGAACAAAATATATATATCTACAAATGACAGAAATACCCAGTAAGATTAATATCTAAACACATAAGTAAACTTATATCCATATGACTAAACACTATGCATCCTTTAAAAGATAATTTTACAAAACAAAAGGCTCCCGGGAATGCTCACACTCGGATCCTGGGAACGAGGCAGGTGTCACCGGAGTGTGCACACGGGCACTGAAGACAGAAAAAAATACACCACAATACTAACAGCATTTATCATCTTTGGGTGCTTTCCTAAAAAGTATTTTTCTATTTTCTGCTTCTGCAAGGAATAGTTACTATTAGAACGGAAACACAAGTTAGAGACTACTAAGTCTCAGTGTAAGTAACTTCCTATGAGAAAAGAACACAACACAGGAAAACAGAAGCAGCTTCTAGAACCAAATGGCTCACTCTGAGGGGCTCAGCGGCCCAGGCAGGTGGGGCAGATGCTGCCAGGGGACCGGCTCTGGGGGCAGACAGGGCGACAAGTACGGCAACTCCAAGGGGCAGGGCACAGACTCCGTGGGCGCAGGGGCCGCTCGGCTGAAGGCTGAACCAGAGAAGGAGCCGGCCAGGCTGAGGAACGGCCTTTGGGGCACAGGGGTGGAGAGTGTGGAGCCCTGAGGCGGAAGGCCTCCCTGCCTGCAGCTTGTAAACGTTGAGGGGCAGTGGGCCCAGGCCCTCAGGCTCAGACACGGGCTCCAGAGTGTTGAGCCCCAGAGTTCGACAAATGGACTCATTTATTTTCAGTTGTTTTCCAAGCAACCCACCTCCATACAAGAAAGAGTATCTGTTAAATACTTTTAACTCAGTGGGAAAAAATACATGAGATCAAAAAGAAAAGTGATTTGTAAGCATCTTACTAAAATAGTAATTATGCGTCTCTAAAAACCAGAAAAGGAAAACAGATAGTTTGGTAGTGAAAGCTATGTGCTGACTTAGCCCAAGTGCAAGCCAGTGCTAACCAGAAACCATTCTCCGCGTAAAAACACTCCTTCTAAACTTTCTTACCCTGGAGCTGTACCGTTAAAAGAGGAAACGATTACTGCTCAAAACCTCGGCAAAGGCACCAAGCACTTGGCTACACGAGCCCCGCAAAGGGACTGTGAAACCACGTCCTTCCGCCAGCAGCCTTCAGAGCAGGGCGGCCTCTCCCGGAGCTCCCGGCCCTCCACCCGCCCACCGGAGAAGCTCTTCCCGATGCAGACCGCAGGGCACCCCCCAGACCAGTTAAACTAGAGCCTGTGCGGTGAGAGGAGGGGCCAGGTCCAAACGGTTCTGCAAGTGCCCAGAACCCCCGGCCCAGAGACCCTGCAGGGCAGACTCAGCCTGGGTGCAAAGTCAAGGGCCTGGTTGGCTAAAGACGAGATTTGAACTGACGCAAACCTACGAAAGGGGTTAAAGCAGCGCCCCAACGCGCCTCCTCGGCTTGAGCAGGGTTAGAGCAGCCAGCGCCCAGGAAGCGGCTCTTGCGGAGCCTGTGCCGGAGCAGGTGCTCCACAAACAGCCCCCGGACCCAGGCCAGACGCCCAGCTGGGCAGCAGGTGTCGCAGGAAGGCCCTTCCCCCCGGACAGCCGCACGAGCAGCATCTCGGTCACTCCAAACACGGTGTGCCAACAGGCGCGGCGTGTTCTCCAGAGAAGAGGCAGCGGATTTAAGGTGAAGGCAGGGCAGTCAAAGAAACCAATGGTTACTAGAGGAAGGAAGAAGGAGCGACAAGTGACAGACACTTAAAAGGCATGGCCGTCCGGGAACAACCCAGTCTTAACAATCTCGAGGGCAACACCGCGTGTGAATACAGAACAGAGCATTCAGGAAGACAGTCCCTTCCAGAAACACTGCAATCGTGCGACCGGCCTGCTGTGGAAGACGTGAACACCAGCTCGAGCCTCGGGTGCCCAGGCCGCGGCCCCTCCCCCACCACACGGAGCCACTAAAGCGGGGCCCGGTTCCGCACACGCCACCTCCGAAGGGCAGCGGGAGGCACCGGCCACAGGTCGCTTCTACCATCCAGACCCGACGCTGAGGGCAGCGTGCCCGGTGCTGCTGTGACGTGCGTTTCGGTCGACAGGAGTGTCAGTGTTGGGGCTTTCTTTGAGAAACTGGCCGCGTGGCTGACACCGAGAGGTAAGTGCCGTGAGGACCACTCTGGGTCCCCACGTGACACACAACTGCGGAGACAAAGGGCTCGGAGTGCCGGATGACGGTTTCTCCGGGACCCAGGAGACGCTGGCCGTGGCAGTACAGCGGGTACAGCGTCCGGACGTCCAGGACGGAAAAGGACAAGCACTGAAACGAGCCTGAAATGACCAGGAAGCATGTGGATGCGAGCAAGAAGTACGAAAGGTCCAGAGAGCGTCAGTAACACACGCCCTGGATTTTATTTCCACAGAAGCCACAGAAGCCACGCAGTGAGTCGCGAGCGGGAGTCGGAGAGGAGGCGTCCACGGTTAGCCACGCAGGGAAAGGTCAGGCCAGGAAGGGCTCAGCGGGACCCGACAGAAAAGACTGACCTCCTCCAGCAGATATAAAACCCCACACCCGCCCGGGAACCGGTATGTCAGCACAGGAGGCCTGCGACAGCCGGGGACCACAGCCCACGCCACCCGCCACACCCCTCCCGCCAGCTCACTCCCAGGTCCTCAGCGCCTCCCTCTCCGGACCGGGAGAGCCGACAACCGCCCCCTCACATCCTCCAGCGACCCTCTGATCTCGAGCCACCAGGCCAGCGCGTTTCTCTTCCACACAGAGCCTCATCCTTTGTAAGGACGAACGTCACAGTCCGCGTAAGACCCTCCTTCCCGGCTACACTTGCTTACAGAGAGTTCATCCCTCCTGCAGCACGCGGCCCCGAGCTACCGCGACACGCGGGGACCGGAAGCACGGGGTCTACAGAAGGGCCGAGTACTCGGACCAGCCTCCTCCAGGTGACCAGACGCTACGGACCACGTAGAAGCTGAACGTGACCCAAAGCAGGCGGAAGCCAGAGGAAGCTCGACACCTGGAACCAGAGACGCACTGGGTGGGTTTCAGGCGCTGCAGACGCGCCGGGAAAAGCAGCGGCTGAAGCGCGGCTCCAGCTCCACGGTCCTGCTGATCCCAGGAGCCCGAGGTCAGAATTCTGGAAACCGAGACCGGCGGCAGAGTGAGGGAGGAGCCCCTGACGCCTCAGGAGGGGAACGCGCCTGGGGGCTCCGTCATGCAGCGGCCACCTTGGGCTCAGGTCCTGATCCTGGGGTCCTGGGATCGCGTCCCAGATCAGACTCCCTGCTCAGGGGGAGTCTGCTTCTCCCTCTACCCCTGCCCTTTCGCCTACCTGTACGCGAGCGCTCTTGCTCTCTCTCAAATAAAAATCTTGAAAAAAAGAAAAAAGAAAAGAAAGGGAACATGTGTAATTCTGCATACCAATTCTGCCCACACCTGTGCGTGAGCCCTGGAAACAGGCACACGCGGGGCAGGACCAACAAGGCAGGCTCGCACCAGAGGCTGTGGCGGCTGTCGGCAGAGGCAGGCAGTTCCGGGGTCGGAGTCTGACCAAATTCACTGCCTGCTAAAGCAAACGGGACCAAACACACCCCAGGGTTTCTACGGTGTCTCCTTCACAAACTCCAAGAAGCAATCCCCAACTCCCAGACACGTAAGGAAACAACGTGACCCGCACAAGGAGCAACAGGCCGGGCACCAGGCAGGCAGACGCCGGGACGAGAGGGAGCAGCATGACGCGGCAGGAGAAACGGAGCTCAGCAGAAGAAAAGAAAACATTTGGGATCTAAGAACCAAACCAACACTTCAGGAGAGAAAGGGAAACTCAAAATGTGAGAATTCAAGAAGCGATCAAGATGCCCGCAGCCGGGGTGCCTGGGTGGCTCAGTGGATTAAGCCGCTGCCTTCGGCTCAGGTCATGATCTCAGGGTCCTGGGATCCAGCCCTGCATCGGGCTCCCTGCTTGGCGGGAAGCCTGCTTCCTCCTCTCTCTCTGCCTGCCTCTCTGCCTACTTGTGATCTCTGTCTGCCAAATAAATAAATAAAATCTTAAAAAAAAAAAAAAGTGTTAAAAAAAAAAAAAGATGCCCGCAGCCAGGACGCATAAATGAACACCGGACGTGTGTGTCCCCCCACGCGCAGGAACGTCACGCAGCAGCAGCAAGGAGCTGTCGAGTCGTGCAGAGGCACTGAGGACAATGAAACGCACACCTGACAGTCTGCACCCGCGTGACCTCACCGGACGACTCCGGAAAAGGCAGAACGACGGAGACGGAGAAACATCGGGGGGGACGGGGGTAAGCAGGCGGAGAGCCTGGAGGACTGTAAGGACAGTGAAAATACTCTACGAGGCACCACGGTGGGGGACGTTTGTCCGCACCCAGAACCACGGCGAGAGGGAACCTTGACAGACACCACAGACTTCAGCGGATCATGACGGTCAATTCATCTGCGAACTTAGAACTGCTCTAAATAAATAAATAAATAAATAAAGCCTTAAATCACAAAAAAAAATTTAAACAGAAATTCTAAAATGAGAAAAAACGTTATGAACTAAAAAAAATCTATTGGATGAGCTTAACAGCAGTCTAGAATTAACAGGAGACTTGTAGAATTTAAAGACAGATCAACTGAAAGCATCCAATCCAAAAAACAAGGAGAGAGAGAGAGAGAAAAACTGGGGAAGGGAAAAAAGCTTCTGGGACCTGTGGAATAGTATCAGAAGAAGCCCTAACATCCCCACAGGGGGAGTCGCAAAAGGAAGGAGACACTGAGCCAGGAACAACTATGGAGAAATCATGAGTGAAAATTTCCCAAATTTAGTAAAAGACATAAACTTACAGATCCAATAAGTTCAGAGAACACCAAGCAAGACAGATTCAAGCCAACAGCGCTCGGGCGCCTTGTAGCCAGGCCGGCACACGCTGGGGACAGGCACGTGGACGGCGGCCACCGGAGAGCTCGGCCTCCCCCCTTCAGGGCCGGAGAAAGCCCATCAACAGAGGCTCGCACGGGCGGGGAAAGTGCCCATCACAGCACAGGAAGAAGCAGACGTTCCCGGCCGGGAGAAGACAACGGGAATTTCTAAGCCACAGACTCAGGCTCCCTGAAAAAGCTGAACGACAGCTTCCCGGCCGGAAGGGCCAGAGCCACCCACAGCTCTTTGGTGAGGAACGGAACCGGCTAAGAGCAACCGTGGACGAATACAAGACTGGATTTTCTCAATCTGTAAAAAATAGTTTATCTCTGTACCTGACAGAGCAGAAGCGGGGGCAGCAGCAGAGGGAGCAGCAGACTCCTTGTTTAGAGAGAGCCCGAGGCGGGACTCGACCCGGGGACCCGGACCATGACCTGAGCGGAAGCAGACGCTTCCCCGACCGAGCCGGCCGCGCACCCGTTCTCTGCATCTCTGAATCCACACTCGCAAAGCAGAACGCGCTTCAGTTCCCCTGGGGTGTCGCGCGTACAAGTAACTGCTGCGACGACCCCCGCATGAAGGCCAGAGGAGGTGGACGGTCCTGGTGCACATGTCACTGCCCGACAATGGCGGCGCTCGCCCCCCCCCCCCCCCCCCCCCCCCCCCGTGCGCCATGGGGGGCTGACACCTGCGCCATGACCCGCCCTGCCCCACCGCGGGGCCTCGCGGCGCGCAGGAGCCAAAAGCCGGAGCGGGACTGCGGACTCGACTTCAGGGAGGAGCGAGCACGCGACACGCACAAACACACAAGCAACCGCCCGAGGAAAACACGGTTGTGGGGATGGGGGGGCCATCGGGCTCTCTGGCCGGCGACAAAACGGTGGCGGTCCCACGTACCACGGGGGCTCACACCACACATGGGGGCTCGCGGGCCACCAGGGCCCCAGACGCCTTCTCGCGTCAGCACCTTCGCTCTGCCCTTCACTTTGCACGAAGACGTGGAAACATCGTTAAGTACGCTTGTGGCTTCACGGGGTAAGAACAGCCACTTCTAACGTCACCGGCGGCAAACTGCTTCCACCGAACGTCCCGGCACCGGCACTGTGGTGGCTGCACGCGACCAAGACCGAGGAGCGCGCGGGAAGGTCCCCTCCGACCGCCCCTGCGGCCTCTGCTCCTGGTCGTTCTGGAAGGACAACTCCTGTGATCGTGAGGTCGCCACGGCTCCCGCCCTCCTGCCTCAGCCTCAGAAAAGAGAGCGGCGCCACACAGCCAGGGCTCTGCTCAGGACCGCGGAGCCGCCGGGAGCCGCGGGAGCCGCGGGAGCCGAGACCCGGAGCCCCGGGGCCAGCAGGCGCAGGACGAGACGTCCAGGTGCAGCACTCTCGCCGCGTCACCCCGCAGCTCCTGGCCTGGTTCTCTCAAGGACCCCCGGGGTTTTAGTGACCAGATCGGGTTTAGGCTGGTGGCACCGAGATTTCGTATTTTGTCGAAATGCCCAAAAGAGAGGGGAGGAGGGACCTGCTTCCCCGTAAGTCAATGCTGCTCCTCCCACCAGGTAATTTCTTCTGGTCTAGGCTGCCTTGGCAGAAGGCGTTCCTACGCGCACGCTTCAATGAGGCTCGCCGTGACGCAGAACCTGAGCACGCGATTTCCTCCTAGCCATGCTACTGAAGCTTCTACCCCAGTCCCAGACGGTCAGGACATGACTCCGTAGCGCTCCCTCCTAACCACAATGCTGTCCCTGCTGACGGCGGCCACACGACACTTCGGCCAGCACGAGGACCATCTGCTGGGCTTGTCACCTTCTGGGGCAAACTCGGACCCCAGGGCTCAGCACGAGCGACTCTTCCGGAAGCAGGAGAGGGAGCGCAGCGGCGCAGGTGGCGGAGCCCACCCACCGCACACCGGTCAGCCCGCGCCTCTCCAGCACCCAGAGCCCAGGCCCGGCACTTCCCTGTCGTGGGCACCACCATGGGAACTACGGCACCCAGAGCGCGGCTCCCCCAGGAAGCGTCTGCACACCAACTTCTGAAAAATTACAAAGCAGAATACGGATATTAAAGACGCACCAGAGTCCACGCTATGTCAGGCTAAGAGAAACACCCACAAACGCCATTAAGAAGAGTGTCATTTGCTAACAGGTGTTACTGGCAGGACCACAGGGAACAAAAGCACGAAGGAAAAAAACATTTCCCCTAGAGTGGCCTTTCATAAACGCCCAGCCTCCCGCCCACTCGGCTTCCGCAGATGCTCAGAGCAGCTCCTGCTGGGTGGCCAGGGCCGCGAGACTCTGGACTGAAAGAGACCGTCTCTGCCCCCCAGTAAGTCAAATCTGGTGACAGAAATTTAATGAAACCCACCTTCAGTGGAGTACAACAAGGTCTAGGACAGAAGAAGGCCGCAGAAGGCTTGTAAGTCTGAGCCAAGAACCGGGGGACCCAGGTACCGGGTGTCCTGTCTGAGAGAACAGAGCCTGCAACGCTCGGAGGGAGGGACCGCAGCAAACACAAGGGGACTCAGGCACGGACAGAGGTAAGTATGGACCAGGAGGCGGACACACCACCGAGACCTGCACGCTGGAGACCAAGACCATTCCAGGGACACCATGGGACCTGCTGCGATAGGCTAAGAGCAGGGCCAGGGGGGATGGGTTGTCACAGGAGACTAGATGCAGGCTAGGGAGAACAGATTTCCATAATAAACTAAACCCAGACCAGGGGCGATGGTCTGTCGTTGGAGACTAGACCCAGGCCAGGGGGTCAGGCTGTCATAGCAGACAGGACCCAGGCCAGGGGACAGGGTGTCAGAGCAGATGGAGACCACACTGTGGGATGGGCTGTCATAGCAGACAGGACCCAGACCCGGGGACAGGTTGTCATAACAGACTAGGCCAGACCAGGGGTCTTGGTCAAGATGAGAAGTTGGACACGTCACTGTTATTTCTAAGAGTTAAGGTACTAAAGTTTCCAGATCACTTCATTAAAAGACCCAACAGAACAGCTACAAGTTATTTCTCGTGGACTTCAAACAATGACATCAGCTGAATTCTAAAAGGAGGTGATCACTCACTCGCCTGCCAGCACGCGTTCCTGACTCAGGGGAAGGAATGAAGTTACGTGAGGCTAGGGTTGTGCTTGTTCCCTGAAAACTATTTTAATCTACGCCCTGGCTCTCTGGCAAATGGCCCATAAGCTAAGTCCGCCTCCACAGAAGTGTGCCATATACGGGACCATTGTGTCAAGTGCGATGGGGAGAAAGACACGGAGAGAGGGGACAGACAGACAGACAGGGAAACGCTGACTCGGGCTGTGGTGGCGTCAACAGAAAAGAAGCCCGCGGAGTTGCTGAGGGCCTAACTGGGGGACCAGGAGAGCAGGCAAGTGGAGGAGAGGCATGGGCTTCCGGCTGGGGCACGGGGAGAGCAGTCAAGCAGACGGACAGGGGAGCCTGCCTCTGGACACCCGGAGTCACCTGGCCCCTCCAGCTGGAGCTCAGGTGTGGCTGGGCACGCAGATCTGAGGTTGGTCAGTGAGAACACCGTCACGCGAAGGGCAGGAGAGCCGAGAGACACTGAGAAGCCTCAGAGAAGCCGGAGCAACTCCAGCAGTGCTGGGCATGGACGGGGCGGGCTCCGCACGGGCACTCAGGCCTCACCAGTCTGACAGCCAGTGTGTGGGGGAGGCACCTCCATGCCCACACGAGCTTACACGCAGAAAAGAGCACCTCCCCTGGGCACTGCACTGCGTGGGAGCCCATGGAAGCGAGGAGAGGTAAGGACTGACCAGCGCGCCGTGGACCAGGCAACTGGGAGGCCGTCCAGTCGCCTCGACTGCGAGAGGGAAAAGGCCGGTTATCCAGCAAGCGGCGCTGGGGCAACGGGGCTTTCATTCGGAAAACGTCAAACTCGCGCTGTACCTTCCACCAGATAAATTCCAGACGGGTCTGCGGAACCGAAGATGAGAAGCCACGGAGGTCTGTGCCAGACGCCGCCACGGCGACGCTTCCACCACGCCCCGTGCATCCGGCGCGCCCGACCACCGCGCACACCGCAGGCCCGAGCTGGGCCACGTTTCTAATTACCACGCGCAGCCCAGAAGCCGCGCGAGACCGATAAAAGGAACCGCACGGTAACGTCGACAGGCAGGAAAACAAGTTCTCGCCGCTTCTACGGACGACCAGAGGACAATTCCCCTGAAACTTCAGGAGCTCCTGACAATGAAGGAAAGAGCAACCCCTCAAACGCAGTGGGCAAAGGCTATGGCGAGCTTGCCAAAAATACAAAGCTCGCTTGAAATGTCCCACCTCGCTCTTCGGGGCCCGCGAAGCCAACTGCAGCCCCCGAGAGGCACCCCCGCAGCCAGGGGCAGCCGCCGGCGGGGACGGGGACGCGGGGAGCTCACACACCCCAAACCGCTCGAGGCGTGCCGACAGGCACTCACACACACTGCTGTGGGGGCGCCAGAGGCAGGGCCGCAGCGTCCAGAATCATTACAGAGGCTCCCCCCCTTCGGTCCACGATCAACCCCACTTCCAGGCTTCGAGAAGGCCATACACCCTACCATACAGGTGTCACGTACATCATCTGCAAATGACTGAGTTGTTGGAAAGAGTAACACGGGAACCACATGTCCACCGGTAGGGACTCACTCGACAGCTGGCCAGAAACCAGAATAAAGACGGTCCACGGCCTGCCGCGGACTGCACGTCCAGCGAGCTGTCGGGAGAAGAAAGCAGGGCACACACCTGTGTCAGGAGGAAGACGCCAACTACCGCTCTGTAAAGACAAAGCAAGTTTCTCTGGAAGGTTCTAGAGGGAACAAAGACAGGGGCAGACTGGGGTAAGGGTAGGAAATCTTGTCTTTTAAAATGTAAAGTAACAGGGATCAACAGCCAGGTGAAGGAACGGAACGTTGCCGACACCTTGAAACGTCCCACGTGCCCTTCTCCAGTGTCTGGGGAAAGGGAGATGTTTCACTTAATATTCTTTTGTATCTTATCAATTTTTACCTCTGATTACGTCATCTAATTTTTTTTTTTAATTTAAAGAGATCACGGAGTTCCCTTTACTAAAAACAGACTTTGTCAAAGAAGTTGGGGGCAAAAGCCAGGTTCCAGGAGGCCGAGGCATAGGCTGAAGGGGCGCGGGCTGCAGCGCACCGTTTCGGGGGGCGGGGGCAGCTTGCACAAGGGCTCCCGTCAGAAGATCCTGTATTATTTAAATACGCGCACAGAATGTCTTAGAAGAACCACAGTTGTGCATTAAAATGTCATAAGGACAGACACCAGATTGTGAAAACTGGACCACCCCTGGCAAGTAGGAGTGAGGTTGGCTGGGGCAGGACTTGGTGACGACGGGACAGAGGAGCGGCTAACAGAGGCAGAAAACGCTAAAGGGAGGAACCGTCACCGTATTTATGTGCCAAGTGGAAAAACAGAGGTCAAAGACTGAGGTGGGGGAAGCAGGGAGGGCAGGAAACGGCGAAGTTCAGACACCTGAGCTAGCAACACCCCTGAGGAAAACAGAAAGATGTGACCAAAACAGAGACGGAGGGAATCGCCTGTGACCAAAAGAAGGCTCTGTCTCAGAACCAGGAGAAAAAGGAAGGAAGGGTAAGGGCACACATGAGACCTTCCAGGGGCTCGTGACTTTCCTATGGACCTGAGAAACACTCACCTAAAATCTCAAACCCCACTCAGAGGCAAGGCTCAGTGAGAAGCGTCCCCAAGGCCCAGAGCGCTCCTCGCTGCTGCTGGGATATGACCCCAAGTCTGCGCCAGTCCCTGGGGCCCACGGCGAGTGCAGGCCCACCTCCTTACACCCCGGAACTGCTCGGGAAAGGCGTCAGTCTTGGTCTTCAGTCTCAAGAACCCCAGGCCTCGTAACTCAGAGCGACACAGACTTCAAGAATGAACCGATTTTACGCCCATCCATTCAGTGCAAGAGTGACGGAACAAACTCTGGCTGTACTAACAAAAGAGAAGAGAAAGAATTAACCTATTTCATGAGGCTCTTGATTACGGCTTTGCACGGCGACGGGGAGCACCTCTACAAGGAGCGGGGGCGAGCCACCTGGCGGACACGGATCCCTGCAGGGCACAGGGTGGGCCAGAGTCCAGAAACAGAATCCCAAGTGACCTGTGCGCTCGCTGAGAGCTGGTGGCAACGCGTCCCAAACTCACGAGAGAACTGGTGTCCTAAATGGTGGTTTCTCAAAAATAAACAAGTAAGAAAAAAAGAAAGAAACTTCCAAAGGATCTTTTTTCTGAAATGTAATCCATCCAAGGCAGGGGGGAAAAAAAGAGCACACTTATATAGAAACTATTTTTCCCTAAACGTAACAGAAATTGTTTCTTACGAGCAGGGCTGTCGGCAGCCACCAACTGACCAAAAATGTCCCCTCTGCTAGCTTGCTGCTGAGGCCCTAAGATGCCTCTGTTGATTTGGGGGAAAATATGTATCAATCCCAAATGTCCTCGGTGCAAAGAGAAGGTAAAGGAAGTGTGCAGGATGAAGGGGGAAGTGTGCAAACCCAAGCCCAATACCGGGTAAAGGTCCAGCGCCTCAGGAACTCGGCAAGCGCAGACGTAGGTCTGTACCCGGGGCGTGGGTCTGTAACCGCGTTCTAACCACGTTAAGGGGCATCACCATGGCACTCGGCAGAGGCGGACAGATGAAGCACAGCTTCCACCGCGGCGCTCCAGAACAGCAGCGGGAGCTCGAGCCTCAGCAGAGTCCGACACAGCCCCGGTGCACCAGCGCACATGGGGGTCCTGATGTCGCCGGGGGGGGGGGGGCTCCCCCCCTGGCGGGCACCAGTTCCCAGCACATATGCTGAGGAGCGTGAGGAACGCCATCTCCACCACGGGAGGCCTCTGCACCAAGCAACGGTGCACGCCAGCGCGTCTCAGCGATCCCATCATGTGTGCACCATCAAAAGAGGGCAGTCCGGGGGGCACCTGGGTGGCTCAGTGGTTTAAACCACTGCCTTCGGCTCAGGTCATGATCTCAGGGTCCTGGGATCAAGTCCCACATCGGGTTCTCTGCTCGGCAGGGAGCCTGCTTCCCTCTCACTCTCTCTGCCTGCTTCTCTGCCTACTTATGATCTCTCTCTGTCAAATAAATAAATAAAATCTTTAAAAAAAAAAAAAGAGGGCAGTCCGGGAGCCTATAAAGGCTGGCCCAAAAGGAAGAATCCAGAACGCGGGAGGACATTATCTCCTGGAGCACCATTAGCAAAGCTAACTAAGGAAGCAAAGGCAGCCAGACAGCAGTGAGCGCAGGCCCGCGCCCTCCTCCACAGCCAGAGTGCAAGGGCTGGAGCTGGGGGCCCCCCACTGTGCTCTGAGGTCCCAGCTCCTCCAGGACACCAGCCGGACACCAGCCGCAGGACACAAAGTCCTGCCCGGGGAGGGCTGCGTCACTGTCAGCGGCAGCACCGGAAGGGGCATGCAGACCTCACATGGCAACCCGCAGGAACTACCACGCCTCCACCTCTGAACCCAAGATCTCTGTCCGCCGGCAGCAAGCGGTGCAACAGAGCGCCCTGGGCCAGCCCTGCTTAGCAGCCGGCTCCCGGGACGTGCGCGCCCGCTCCCACCCCGCTTACCCCAGAGCGCCCGGGGTGGGCACCAGAGAACACCCCCCCACAAAGGGGTCCGCCACGGCGCTCCCACCACAGCCCTTCAGAGAGGCTCCACACCCTGGCAAGATCCTGGAGCAGGTGTTCGGCTGTGATCCTTGTCCTGAGGATCCTGAAACAGCAGGCTGGGGCAGCCTCCCGCCATCCTGCCCGGCGACAGCGGGCGCAGCCACCCAGCTCTAGACCACAACATGGACTGCAGACCACGCCGGGCCTCGACTGTCAGAGCAGCACATGCCCCGCCACCCGCAGCCACGGTGTGCAGGGCGCCCGCACCCCAGGCAGGCTCGCATCACCGCCAGGAGGTCCCTCAGACGGCCACGTGTGCACAACGCTCAAAGACGACTCCTTCCGTGCGCGGGGCAAGGGACGAGAACAAGCGCCTATTAACCGCGGCAGCGGCGGGCGGGGGGGGGGCACAAATGAGCTCGTGCAACAAGCCCAGTGTCCATCCACGGATGAGTGGGTAAACCAAACGGGTCTACCCACGCCGTGAGCAGTACTCAACCCTGAAAAGGTGGAGAAGCAGTGACGCGCGCTACCCCAGGAGTCAACCGGGAGAACACGACGCTGAGCGAGCGCCACCGACACGGGAGGGCACCCACTGGCTGACTCCGCTGCCACGAAATGTCCGGGACAAGCAAATGCACGCGCAGACGACTGGCTGTCGGGGGCTGGGGAAAGGGAATGGGAGGGACTGTCGATAGGTACGGGGGGGGGGGGGGGGGGGGGGGGGTGATGAGAATGTTCTGGAAGGACACGGTTGCTGTGGTCACACAACTGTGTCAGTATGTTAAAAACTACTTAAATGTACACTTTGAAAGGGTGAATTTTATGATTTTTAAAAATTAAATCTCAAAAATTAAAAAAACACAAGCATGTACTTCTAATCCATGATCATTTACACAAAGAAAAGACTGCAAAGGGTAAAGTTAAACTTTTCCCCAAAGTATGGCTTTCTACTTAACTAGGAAGGGAGGGAGAGTCCCAGGCAACCTTTATGGCACGCTCACACTGAACCCCGAGGAACAGTGTACCTAAGGCACCCGGTGCCCGTGAGCCCGCGAGGACAGCCACCCTCCCGCCGGCTACACCATCAGCCCGGCTGCGTCGACTGCTTTCCTCTCTGAACGTGAAAACGTCTATTTTAACTCATTCACTCCCCTAAGCGCCTTCTGCTCGTCCGCCAAGCAGGAAAAATAATCAAATAATACAGTGAGGGTTGGGAGACGTGATTACAAATCGTGACTATCTCAGAAAACATGGTTATGAGAACTATGGCTTTAAACAAAGTGAAGAAAAAAATCGAACCCGTGTCTTTATCCCTAAAGGACAAACACGAGGGCTCTAAGCTCAGAGTTCAAGACAGAAGGACAGCAGCTCCCAGAGCAGATGCGAGCAGGGCTCCAACGGGGCTGCTCTTCCGGGGGACCGCACAGGTGAGACCCCGGACACCGAGAAGGGAAGCCGCTTGGACGTTAGATTTCAGCAGAGGAACTGCCGGCAGGAGCAGCAGAGGGTCGCCAGGCTCCAGAGTAAAAGTCACACGGACGAGACTGACAGAGGGGACGTGGGGAAAACTAGACACCGCGGTTGCTCTGAACCAGGGAAGCAACAGCCCTCAGATTACTCACCGTAACGCTGTCATTAAGGGTCAGGCAGAATTCTCCAGTTTCCCAGGGATGAAGAGAAAACACGGTCAGCTCCAAGTGACTATTCAAAAATCAATTTAGAAAACAGGAACCTTCTGAGACATAAATATTTCAGTCTGTAACGACGGGCCTCGCCTAAGTCAGCACTCCTCCACAAACCCCGAGGGGCTGGACCTGGCAGAGGAGGGAGCAGTCCCTGCACATCTGGCTGGGGACGTCACGCGTGACGGCGAGTCGCCCTCCAACAGGCCCGGGGGCAGGGAACCTGCCATCGACTCCACAGGGAAACACCAAGCGGAGGCGGGACTCTGGCCAAGGTCACACAGCTGGCCAGTTCCAAGTGCGTGGGCAGGGGTGAGAGAGAGCCTGGCCCTTGGGGTCATCAGAGGGATTTCTCACTTGACGGAAAGGCTCCTTTACAAAGCACGTTTTCATTCTAACGTTAGCTGCCGCCCCACCAAGATAATCATCGCCATCTTCCCCTTCAGCAAGGGGTGAATGTGTAGACACAAAGGATCGCCTTCAAGAGCCGAACAGGCACAGGGAAACCCAGACCTCAGTGGCCGGCGTCCCAACAGGAGGCCGGCAGCTCGTGCAGCTGACCATCGGGGCCCGAGAGCCCACCCAGGGACACGGCACTGACGCCGCCTGCCAGCACGCTGCTGCTCCTTGGTCGTGGCTGGACACCGTCCTTCGACCAGGGCCCAACGGGAGGTGCACACCGGCGTTTAAACACACGCTGAAAACAACACAGAACAGAAGAGCCACCGGCCCGGAGCTCCCCATCACCGGAGAAAGACAAGACACGGGTTAACCTGATGCGGACGGCACGACCACATCTCTGAAGAAAACACCGGAGCAGAGCCACAGCCCAGCCTGAGACAGCCTGACCACCAGCAGCCGCAAACAGACAGGAACCGAGGGTTCCACGAGAACGGCCCTGAACGGCCCTGACACGGAGAAAGGCACACAGCCCGACGGGTCCTGACTGCGGTGTGTCCCCCAGAGTCCCAGTGGCATCCGAACACAGGCCACACCGGGTCAAAGAGAAACCCGTTCTCTCGGAGCCCCATTTCGGCACTAGGTCCCAAGGGGCTGTGAAAAAGGAGTTTGAGCCCCAAACGCTTGGTGTTTACATAGTTTCAAAACATGTAGACAAAAGTTCACATTTCCAAGCGGGTGACCACAAGGCCCTTCCTGTTTAGTTTGGAGACGGAGCCCTTAACCCAACATTCCTTAGGAGACCAGCACCCGGGACTCTGGCGGCCGCACGCGCCCAAGGCTGCGGACGTGTTTCTGTGCGGGTCGGGCAGCCTGCCCCGCGGCGGCACCCGGCCCACCAGGGGAAAGGACACGCAGGCCGGGAGGGCCCCGCACGGCGCCCGCGCCCTCCGCTAAGGCCCCCTTCCCCACGGCGCCCTCCCTTCCCGCTAAGAAACACCAGGCCTGGAGAACCGCGGCGACACCAAGCGTGACCGATCGGTCGCCCAAGGGCCCCAGGAAGGGGACAAAGGCCTCACCGCGCCTGCGGCCACAGTACACAAGAAGGAGAAGCACAAAGGGGCAGCGCACTCCGACCGCGCAGGCCTCCCCAAGGCCCAGGCGCCCCGGACAGGTGCGACCGCCCACGAGGGGCCCCGGGGCGCGGACGCGGACGCGGGGGCGGAGGTCGCGCACCTTGTGGCAGGCCGGGCAGGTGGGCAGCGCGCCCTTGCCGCCGTGGCCCCCGCCGCTGCCGCCGCCGCCGCTGAGGCTGCTCTGGATCTGCGTGAGCTCCTGGCGCAGCACCTGCTTCTGGTGGAAGCTGAAGGCCGGGTGGTTGGAGGCCATGGTGAAGAGCAGCAGGAACTCATCGCCCGTGCGGCCCTCGTTGAGCTGCAGCCCGTAGTTGTGGATGATGGAGTCGATGTGCGTGAGCGTGCGGTACAGCACGCCCGCCGCCTCGCGCTGCTCCGAGCCCAGCAGCGCCAGCGACACCAGCAGCTTGCTGCGCACCACCTCGTCCGTCAGGTTGGTGAGGCTGCCCAGGTCGGCCGGGTTGTTGGCCTTGATCTCCGAGTCGCGCAGCGAGTGGTAGTCCTTGCGGGCCAGGTCCTCGAGGCACGAGCCGAGGAAGCGCAGCTCGAGCGGGATGCACAGGTCCAGCAGGCCGCACAGGAACTCCACGCGCTGCGGCGACGGCAGCTCCGAGAACCAGCGGTACACGCCGTCCCTCTGCAGCGGGCAGCGCTTCTCCACCATGCTGCCGCCCGCGCCGCGCCGCGCCCCGGGGCCGGGGGCCGCCGCTGCCGGCCGGGGCCGGGGGCGCGGGCGGGCGCGGGCGGGGGGCGCGGGCGGCCGGGGCGCGCCGGGGCCGGGGGCGCGCGGGCCGGGGCCGGGCGAGGGCGGGCGGGCGCCGCGGGCCGCGCCGGGGCCGGAGCCGGGGGCGCGCGGCGCGGGCGGGACCCCCGCCAGAGGCCGGCGGGCGGGCGCGCGCGGGGCGCCGGGGGGGCCCGGGGCGGCCGGGGCGGCCGGGGGCGGCGAGCGGCCGCGGGCCCCCCGCTCACGGGCGGGCTCCTGGCCCGCGCCCGTCCCCAGCGGCGGCCGGTGCGCGGCGGCGGCGGCGGCCGCTCCTCGTCGTCGTCGTCGTCGTCGCCCGGGAGGCGGCCGCCCCCATCTCCCCCCGCGCCGCAGGGTCTGTCACTGCGGGCCGCCCCCCGCCGGAGCCGCCCGGGCCATGCCTCCGCCTCCGCCTCCGCCTCCTCCTCCGCCCGCGGCGGCCGCTGCTCCTCCTCCTCGTCCTCCGCCGCCGCCGCCGCCGCCGCCGCGCCTGGGCCGGCCGGCCGTTGCCGGGTCGGAGGCCGCGGGCGGCGGGCGGGCGCGTCGGGAGCGGCGGGCGGGCGCGGAGCGCGCAGGGACCGGCGGGCGCGGCGGCGGCGGCTGCGGCTGCGGTGGCGGCGGCGGCGGAGGGATCTGCGCCGGCACTCGCGCGGCCTCACGCTCCGGCCTCTCCCCGCGCCGCGGACGGATCCGGACCCAGCGCGGCCGCCTTCGCTGCTGACGGGCGCCCGGACGAGGCGCAAGTGGGCGGGGTGGCCGCCTCTCGCGACAGCCGCGCCGGCCGGACCCGCCCCCCCCGCTGATTGGCTCGGCCGGCCCCCTCTCGGCCCGTGATTGTCCCGGGTCCCCAATCCCAGGCGCCCCCGCCGCGGCCACGCCTCCTCGGGGCTGTCGATCACGCCGGAGCCGCCCCGGCCCGCCCCTCGGCGGCCGGAGGGGCGGGCGCGCCGGAAAACCCGGGCCGGATTCCCGCTCGCTTTTGTTCCCGCAGATTTGCGCCGAGCATTGTTTGAGGCGAAAGCCGGGCGTCCCGCCTTCCCGGGCGACTCCCGGGCGTCACCGTCGGGAGCCGGCGAGGGTCCCCGCGCAGCTGCTGGAGCGGGGCCTCGGCGCCCCGTCCGCGAGGCTGTGTGACCTTGGCCGAGTCGCTTGGCCTCTCTGAGCGCCGGGCGCCTCCGCGGAAGCTCGGGGTCATCCGTCCCGCCCCGGGGGCTCGCGAGAAGGTCGTGAGCGGAGAGAGGGCCGGCGCCCGCCCAATCTGACCGGGGCGAGCCGCGCCCCCGGGGAGCCACTGTGAGCCTCCGGTCCGCGAGCGGGGAGCCGGGGCGGCGCAGGTGCCCGCGGCCGGTGCGGGGCTGCGGGCTGCGGGCTGCTCCCGGGCCCCTCCCGCGGCGGCCGTGCGTGCGGAGACCGCTGCCCCGCGCAGCCCCCGTGCCCCCGCCCTGCCCTCAGGTCCCGCGTGCGGGTGTCGGTGACCCGCGCTCGGGCTCACTGGTTCACAGCCGGGAGAGCCGGGGGCGAGGGGCGCGCCCTGCCCTGCCCTCCCCGCCCGGCGGAGCTCACACCCGGGTTCTCGGCAGCGCGCGGGACGAAGGACCGGATCCGTGTGCGGATTTCTTCGGGACACGGTCCAGGACGCTGGGCACTTCCGGACAGGACCTTCTCCAGCCTTGGGACTTCAAGATTGGACAGATTTTGCAGAGCCATGCTAGGGACAAGAAGAAAATGTGCTTCCCAATCCCTGACCCCTCTCCACTCCTTGGGCAGATTTCCCAGAGCCACTCTGGGGCTCTTAGCCAGTGACAGGAGGAGCAGGCATCCGGGTGACAGCCCCAGACATCTCAGGTGACAGCCACAGACATCCCACTAACCAGGTGACAACCCCAGACATCCCAGCCTCCAGGTGACAACCCCAGACATCCCAGCAACCAGATGACATTCCCAGACATCCCAGCATCCAGGTGACAACCCCAGACATCCCAGATGACAGTCCCAGACATCCCAGCAACCAGATGACAACCCCAGACATCCCAGCCTCCAGGTGACAACCCCAGACATCCCAGGTGACAGTCCCAGACATCCCAGCAACCAGGTGACAGTCCCAGACATCCCAGCATCCAGGTGACTACCCCAGGCATCCTAGCGACTGGGTGGCAGTCCCAGACATCCTAGCAATTGGATGACTGCCCCAGACATCTTAGCAACCAGGTGACAGTTCCAGGCATCCCAGGAACTAGGTGACTCAAACATCCCGGCGTGCGGGTGACAGTCCCAGGCATCCCAGCATCTGGGCGACAACTCTAGGCAGTGTAAAATCCGCATAGACAGCAGGGGAAGTCTGGCCTCATTGGGTCTTCCTGCCTCATTTCCCCAGAACAGACTCATTTCTGTAAATAATGAATCGTTGTTCTTTTTGACCTCACCTTTCCAAGTGATTCCAGGAGAGTAGCCACATTCCAGAACTTATGCTATGTGGAAGTGAAGCCATGTGAACATCAAGGCGAGTCAACACCTTTGCCTTCTCTTGGTTAATTAGGTTCCTCGGAGCGGAAGGATCTCAGGGCCCTCCAGCGTGGAGGGTTCCTCCAATCCAGCCCAGCCAGGCTGTGAAGCCCCCAGGTCATCAAGCTGACCGCGTTCCTGTCCCAGCTCCGGCCAGCTGTGTGACCTTGGCCACTCACTCAGGCCTCCATCGGTAGAAGGAAGCCAGGACCCCACTCCCAGCTTGCAGTGGGTGTCAGAGGTGCTAACAGGGGCTCTGGACGGCTGGGACAACTGAGCCACACGTACCAGGAGGACTCCTCCTGCCTTCTTGCCACTTTTGGCTGTGCTGTTTGCTGTTGAATGCCTGTACTGGCCTGAACGGTGAGGTCCCCAAAAGGGTCATGTCCACCCAGAACCTCAGGATGTGACTTTTTTTGCAAATAGTGTCTTCACAGATACACTCTAGTTGAGAATCAAATGGACAGTGTCCCTTGTAGCAGGAAAGAACAAGCAGAGACTTGGGCTGGGGGACGCCACTGAAGACAGAGGCAGAGGGAGGAAGGACCCTCCCCTCGAGCCTGCGGAGGGAGCACAGGCCTGCGGCCTCTTGCCTCTGGATGTCCGACTGCAGGACACTTCCGTCGTGGGAAACCCCCAGCCCGCAGTCACTGGCTGCGGCTGCCCCTGGCCGCCCCCTGGACGCTTCTGCAGCGCGATTCCCCTCAGCTTCACTGCAGTGCCGTGTAATTCAGCCCCACGGACGGTGAACCGCGACCCTGCAGGACCAGACCCCGCTAAGGACGTGGGCCCCTCCGAGAGGAATGAGGCCCAGCTCCTCCGCTTTAAGGAACAGATGGCCTGCAGTCCCGTCTCCAGAGCAGATAGCCCACGCGCCAGCACTGTCCTCTTCCCCGGGAAGCATCCGGGGGCCTCCCGGAGGCAAGAGTGGACGCTGACCTGCCTCCCCCTCCCAACATTGTCCCTGAGCGCTGGCCACGAGGCTGTGGTTCTCGTAGCCCACTGCTGCTCTCCCTCCCACCCTGGGCTCCTTCCCTGAAACAGCCTCCAGCTCCGAGCTGTTGGGAGCTGGTCTCTCTCCTTCTCTTTGCAAAAGGTGATCCCTGGCTTCAAGTGGGATTTGAACATTTTTCCACCACCTTCAAAGTGGGGGGCCTGAGGATCCATGGGAGGGGGCTGGGGGGCCGACGTGGGGTAAGTCAGGCAGCAAGGCGTTCCTCCACACCATCGGAGGCGTTCTAGGTCAAAGGGAAGCGGGCCACGAGTTGAGACCAGGAGAGATTCCCAGTAAGACGCTGAGTGGAAGAGCAAGTTCACGCCCAGGAGTGGACATACCCGCCACGTGCCTAACTCCAGCCGGGGGCTCCCAGTGCCATGGGCCCTGCCCTCGGGAGCTCACCGTCTAGGTCTAGGTCAGAACAGTATGTCTGTCTTTGTTTTCCATAGAGCTGGAATGGAGTATACGTTAATACTCTTTTAGAGAAAGAGAGACTGGGAGTTCACCCCAGATGCCCCAAACAAATGATTTCTGCGATGAAGATGTGATGTGCCTGGGACGACTTCCTGCGGCTAGAAGGTCGTACTGGTGACATGGCCGTGGCGGCAGGACCAGGACTGAGGCCAGAGCTCGGCCACCTGGACTCCAGATCCCGCACCCCACCCCGCCCCGTCGCCCCACTTCTCCCGTCTCGTTGTCACCCCACTTCTCCTGTCTCGTTCGCAAGCCGACCCCAGAGCAGGAGCCTAGAGGCCATGTTGTGACAGGAAAATGAAAACAGAGGGTTACGGTTGAGACTCCCTTGAAGACAAGCGCTCCCTGAACAGTCGGGGTCCACACGCACACACAGGCTTGGTGCCGGGGTCCTGAGGGTTCATTGAGGGGTGTGTGTGGCCTCCAGTTGGAGACACCTGCTGAGTTTCATTTTTCCTTTGTCCAAGGCCCTGCCTTTCTGAGACAGAAGACAAAGGGGCCCAAAACCCCTTACGTGCAGGCCTTGAGAGGTGAGGTCCCTACTCAGTCACTGACGGGAGCCTCTCCCGGTGCCTCAGCTCCCGATCACCTCGTGTGCTTGCCGCAGCTCTCAGCCGGGTTCTGAGCTGCTGCTGTTCCATTTTACAGATGCCGCCCGGTCACCGTGGGCCCGGGGCGGAGCCGTTGGTGTGTGGGGGAAGCCCGCCCTGACCCGTCAGTTGCCCAGACTCTGTCCTGGAGGAAAGCCCGAAGGTGAGCTGTCATTTATTCGTTATTTCTGCGCACCAGAGACTGGTCCCATGTGTGGCAGCCGGTTTCTCCCAGCCTGGACTTTGCCGAGTCCACCTGAAGTCGTAAATGGGCAGTCGTCCCCATCGCGCCTGGCGCCGTTTGTACACAGCTGCACGTTTACCTCCAGGGAGGACGTGCTTTCCTGAATGTCTTTGACCTTTGGCTAGGTGCGGCATTTCCAGAGCGGGGACTTGCCCTGGGCTCTTACTTAAGGTGGACGTTCCTTAGCTTGACCCCAGGTGTGGAGTCAGACTCCCAGGGGCTGGGGTCTTGGACTCTGCATTACGCTAGCTTCTGGGTAACCCCAGTCACCCTGATATTTGAAAATCACCTTGGGGAGTAGAGGCTTGGCTTTCGGGCATGTAACCTGCTTCTTTGGACCAGAGCAACCCCCACAATAATCGCTTAGGTCCAGATCCCAGGCCTGCCTGTGCGCAAGGACCCTCCCTCCTACACAGCGGGGGAAACGGAGGCTTAGAGAGGTCACACCACCAGGAGCTCGTGGGTTCTCGCTAAGTCTCGAGCCCTATTTCTTTTGTGTGTTTGTTCATTTTTCACATTTTCCCCATTCTCACACCACAGTTATATCTCTAAAAGCCCACAATTAATTCCCTGCTGCTTTTGGTTTTGTGTGTTTTGCTTATCTGTCTATTGTGGGAGTTCTCAAGCACACCCAAAATCATTTGACTGGTGTAGCGGTTCCCTGTGTCCCTGTCGTCCAGCTTCCCCAGCCATGGTTCATCTGTTGCTCCCATGCCACCCCGGCAGACGGACGTTTTTCTAATGGACTATTTTAAAGCAAAGAAATTCGAGGTTTTATACACATATAAGTAATAATATATGTATATATTAGTGCTATTTTGCCTGATTATGGGGTGATATATACTTCTTGTACAGAGATTATTTTTTGCTAAAAGACAATGTAGAAGTCACAAATAATCTCACTTCTCAGTGATCACCAACATCAGCATTCTAAAACACATCCGTCTAAACACATGTTTATTTGTATTGTATTTTCATTGTATTGTATTTATTTATTTTTATAAAATAAAATAATTTTATAAAATATTTTTTATAAATTTATATAAATTTATAAATCTTATAAAATTTCATAAAATAAATTTTATAAAATAAAAATAGAAATATATTTATTTTTATTGTATTGTATTTATTTGTATTTGTATTCACATGTGTTTATGCACACCTGTTTTCTCAGAAGTGGTATCCTCCACAGAAATAAGGCTGTTCTCCACACTTTGCGATCTCCTTTTTCCGTATAACAACGTATCGCAGACGTCTTTCCATGTCACGGACTCCGCCGTAAGTCCCGTTTTTCAAGGGCAGCCCAGAATCCTGTTGTTTGGATGCGCTGCTGTATCTTCTACTAATCCCCTGTAGCTGGGCATTCAGGTTGTTTCTGGGCTCTGCTGATAGAGTTTCGAAAGGCAGTTCTGCTTCACCTGGACCTTGCACCAGGCTGAAACCCGATCTACCTCCTCTAGATCCCCTGGGTGCTTCTGAGAAGCAGAAGCAGGGCCAACGTGAAGGAACTGGGTTTCTTCCCAGTGTCATCGCAGTGGAGGCTTTCTCGCCCGGTTTGACGGCTCAAGACGCAGGACGGACTCAAGTCCAGGTGAAAAACACATTCCAAAGGCAGATAACATATTGTCTGGGTGAGAGGTGTAACTCTAAAATATGGGAGGATTCTTTTTAAGCAAACACACCAGAGCTCACCCAGTCCAATAATCCAATAACGCTCCCTCCTTTAAGGTGCTCACCCCAGAAGGCAGTGCTCCTGTTGTGATAAAACTGTGATTGCTTGAAAATACATCCATGAACTCCTCTTTCACACCGTTGTCTCCAACGGTCTGTGTAAGTAATTTTTGGAGACGCTGTAGGCGGGAAAGTCTTTGTGCTTTGAGGTGGATTGATATCTGGAAACAGCCTCTGCTTATGAAACAAAACGAAAACAGCAGAGTCCACTATGTCTGGTTTGAGAAGAAACAGTTTTATTAAATTACAACAGGGACTCAGATCTTTGGAAGGGTCAGAGAATGCCATTTTTGTATCTTTTTTTTTTTTTTAATGAGTTGCCTATTCACGTTTTTGCCCATTTTTCTATCAGGTTTTGCATCTTTGTTTCTGTTTATTTTTATTTATTATTTATTTAATTTAAAGATTTAGTTTTAGGGAGATGGGGGGGGCATGAGCAGGGAGAGGGGCCGAGGGAGAGAAGGTGCCAGGTTGACGTGGGTTTTGGGGGGACACCATTCAGCCCAGTTCAGTGAGGGAAAGGCGGCACTGTGGGCCCCCACAACCTGTGTGCTGAGAGCGTGGGGACCGTCGAGGGCATTCTGCTGCCGCTGCAGTCATCCGCGCCCGGCGACGAGTAGTCGCTGTATTGGGTCACTTGTGTTTCATTCATTCATTGTCAGTTTTGAAAGTCTCTGACAGCCTGTCACTTTAAAATGCCCTGAAAAAAGGAAAAAAAAAAATCTGGCCAACCAAGTGTGACCTAACGGATGGCCTGCCCCACAGCCAGCAGAAGACAGGCTTGTTCAGTACGAATATTTGGGTTTCCCCTCGGAGGCCTGGTCTGTTTTGTTTTTTCTTTCAGGGTAAGGGGTGAATTTCTACAAATTCCTCTGTGCCCCCAAAAGCACCCATTTCATACCAGAGGGGGAGGAAGATGGTTCTTCCCTGCCAAGAGATGGGAGTAGGGGGCTCTCTAACAGTTCTCCCTGTAAGACCTCCCAGGGTAGGCAGAATTCCAAGGATGCCTCCCCTCCCTCCCCCCTGCCAGGATTTCCAGCCCCTGATTATCCAAACACTAATCTAATCTGGGTGGGCCTGGCCCAATCAGGTGAGCCTTAGAAGTAGAGTGTTTTCTCTGGCTGGTGGCAGATGGGGGTGTCGGGGATGTCAGAAGGGTCAGGAGGATGGGAGATGTCATTGCTGCATGTAAAACAGACAGGGCCGTAAGGGAAGGAAGCAGAGGGTGGCCCTAACCTCCAGCCAGCAAAGGACACAGGGACCTCAGACCTTTGGCCTCAAGGAAGAGGATTCTGCCACACCTCCTGGTGCTTGTAAGCAGATTCTCCTCCTGGCAAGAACCCAGCCACTGACACCTTGATTTCTGCCCCTGAGACCCTGAGCAGAGATCCTAGGTGGCGTCTGTTCTGATTTCTCGCATGGGCAGCTGCCAGCTGTTATATGGGTGCTGTTCCAGCCTTGAGTTGGGGTAATGGGTTCTGCAGCCACACAAATTAACATACCTCTGCTCCTGGGGAAGGTCTGAGGATGGGGACTCTGAGAATGATGAGGGGCTGAAGGTGTGCGGTCAGGCGATGCCATGCTCCCCTCCCCTGGCCCCTGTGTGCATTCAGCCTCCCGCCCAGGAGAACTTCGGGCCCCTGCAAAGACACAGAGGCACGAAATGAACTCGGCTCGCGGCGTCCTCGGTGGCTTCAGAGGTTGATGGGAATCAGACACACGTCCTCTCTTCTTGTGCTCGAGCTGTTACTGAAGACGAGGGAGCCCAGTGGGTCTAACCCCATTTTATCCTGCTGTTTTATAGGTTTTGGGGACCCGCAGCACTCTTGCTAGAGTCCTTTAACATAACGAATTCCGTCTTCGGGGTAACGACCCAGAAAATTGCATTCTGCCCCCCACCCCCGAAAGAAGCAAACAGCAAAGGCTTTTGCTCTAGGTGTCCCTGGCTTGAGGGCCAGGAGCTCCTCCCTCATTGACTCGGAGGCGGTGGGCGTGAGCCACTCGGCTCGGAGCAGGTGCTCGGTAAGCACTAGCAGGTGGTGATCGGGTCCTCGGGTGAAATGTTCCTTGTAGCTCACCCCACCCCCATGCCGTAAAGCTGCCTGTCCCCAGGCTGCTCCCCCAAGAGCAGTTTCCTTGCCATAAAGGTGAGGACCGGAGAAGGGACTCTGGCTGCACAGGTGTGTCACCTGGGGACTGGGAGCCCAGCCGGTGCTGGGCCGGGGAGGAGCCCTGAGCACCGAGGGGCCACGTGGACGGCAAGTGCAAGGTTGCAGATGGGCAGTAAGGTCCACGTCGAGCAGGGCCGTTCAGGGTTTGGAAACCATTTCGTCTCTGACAGATTTGGGGATCCAAGAAAACCCTCAGGCGGGAGGAGGAGAGATGAGGCCCTGCATCAATGGCGTCTGGCGGACGGTGGGTGTGAGGAAGGAGAAGGGGGCGTCTGAAACCCCCGACTGAGGCAAGGCTGACCCAAGGCCATGGGAACAGGGGCAGGGGGTGGGGTCTGATCTTGGAAGAAGACGTCTTTGTGCCTCTGAAGGGGGCAGGTGTGGTCCTTTATATCCCCTCCCAGAGACAGCAGGCTGACAGTCTCTGTTAGGGGTTGTGTCCCCCAAAAAAGATGTTTTGGAGTCCTTATCCCTGGTTCCTGTGGATGTGACTTTATCTGGAAGTTGTGTCTTTGCAGGTGTAATTGGGTCGAGTCGAGGTCACGAGGGTGGGTCCTCATCCAAGGACTGGTGCCCTTCCAGAAGAGGAGACAAGGTCAAGGTCATGTGAAGACAGGCGAGGAGCCCCCGGGAGCTGGAAGGACCTCCCGTAGAGCCTCCAGAGGGAGACAGACCCTGCACCGCCTTGACTCTGCGCTCGTGGCTCCAGAGCTGAGAGAGAACAGCTCTCTCCTGTTTTAAGCAGCCCCCGCCCCACAATTCTCCCTGTGTGCGTGCTTAGCCAATACCATGGCTTGCCCACGGGAGCCTTCCCAAACCCATGTTCCCTCTGGTGGACCAGAGAGGTTAAGGGCAGGAGCTGCGGAGGTCCGAGGAGCAGATTCTCGTCTTGCCTCTCACCCCCAGCTTGCAGTACGTCTCCTCTCCCGCGTCCCTCCTCCCTTTGCAAAACGGAGGTAGAAGTGTCTGCTTCAAAAGGTGGCCGGAGAATGAGATGAAATACTGCTCAGCAGGGCGTCAAGAAATGGGGGCTGGTGGCCCCTCTAGGAGCATCTTCCTCGTGTGTCCTGATGAAGGTAGGGGTCCCGCAACAGGCTCGGGGCTGTAAACAGTGGAAACGGCCAGGGGGAGAAGCCTGCCACGTCACCTGGACTCTGAATGAGCTCTTGATGCCGAATGAGTCCCCCTGACCTTAGTGTGCATGGGGTGTGTGTGTGTGTGTGTGTGTGTGTGTACAGCACGGACAACCCCCAGGTTGGCCCAAGCCACTTCCATGTCACGGAGCAAAACAACAGGATGTTATCACACCTGCCGTCGTTTATCCAGCGGGTTTGGTGCACAGGGCCCGGAGTCTCAAGTCACTTTTAAAGGACAGGCAGCAAGTTACAGAGCTAGGCCCCAAGGCCGGGAGCTCTCTGTGCCTCCTGCCAAGTGCGGCCGAGCTAAAGGTTTTGGCACCCAAAGCAGGAAAGGCAGAAATGCCAGGGGACAAAGCACTTTCATGCCTCATTTAACCCTGTGACATGCCTTTGAAATCAATAGATCCTTATCCTCACCTGGCCGAGGAGGCCGTCAGGCCTTGAGGAAACAGAGCCGATGCTGACAGCGGGACCTGAACAAAGGCTTCCTGGTCCCCAGTCCTGCTCCTCCTGCCCCCTCCAGGATGGTACAGCGGGAGGCCGATAACAAGGAAGGTCCTCATGGAGTGTCCCTTCCACTTGGCTCAGGTGAGCTCGCAGCCCTTGTGGGGACCTGCCAGAGGCTGGGTACTTCGTATGGTTTCTCCTGGTTCTGCTTTCGCAGGTGAAGAGGCTGTGTTCCCTCTGCACGCAGCCAGCGCACGGACCCCCGTCCTGACCACTCGTGGCCCTAATCATGCCAGAGGTTTCCTGACCGAGTGGAAGCCTCGCCTTCGCGTGTGGACCACCGCAGTCCGGATCCGCACGTGTGTCTGCGGGTCCGTGCGTCATGTGTGTTTGACGTCGGCTTCCGGTCTTGTTTGAAGAGTTGTTTCCACAGCTGGCGTTTCTTTAAACCACTGGTCCACACGTCATGCGTGTGAGTCTCCTCACACGTGGGCTCCTCGGCGCTGAGACTTTCTCTCTTCCGTGCAGGGACAGCACGCCACACAGACATCTGCACGGAACCGCCGGAGCCCAGCCTGGTTACGAAGCGCGGGAAGGCCGTGCCAGCACCTCCCAAGGGCAGGTCAGTCCCGTCGACACACGTCTGTTAGAGCCTGAACTAAATTCTAAGCTCCCTGAGAACGGGAACTGGGTCTGATACCTGTTTGTCACTTTAGGTTTCCAGCTCTAGATGGACGCCCTGAACAGACACTTGCTAAACGTTTGCTGGTGGTCGTTCCGACGTCCCAAATAAGCTTTTGCACTGCTTCGTCCGAAGGTCTCCCTTCTCTTCTGTAGAGATGGTGGCACCGTGCCAATTTCTCCAATCAGCGCAGCATCTTGTCTATCAGAGATGGTCTGTTTTGTGCAAGTATGTTTCTACCCTCATGCTTGCGGAGCGGAATTTTCCCCAAAATATTAATATTTCCTTATAACGTAGTGTGAGTCCCAGGGTGGGAAGGACTTGATTTGGAAGAGAATTTGGGGGTCATGTGAGGTTAACTTCTTAATTAGCAGATGAGAAAAAAGGCAGAGGAGCCACTGGGGATCGCCCAGCCGACCCACGACCCAGCCTACCTTCCGGAGCTGATCGCCACCGTGGAGAACAGTTGGTAGGATTCGCACATCTTCGTATTCCTGGTCACCTGTGTTTGACTACGTTTTTCTGTATCAAGAGTGTGATAACGTTTAGTGGTGATATGTTCTATTCTCTCCTCATGCATGCTTCTGACGTTAGCATGTGGCGTTACCCATGTGACCCGCTAACTAGCAGCTCGAAAAGCCAAAAGGTCCCAAGATAGGAAGGCTCCAGAGTTGGTTCATGCTGTGGCTCACAGACAGCACTGGGGACTCAGCCTCCTCTGTCCTTATAATATGCCATTCTCGCGGTGTCAGCCTTGACCTCGTGCTGGTTCTCCTCCTGCTCACAAGTGACTGCAGCCGTTCTGGGCATCACATCCAGCTTCCAACAGAAGGAGAAAGATGATCTTTCTTTGCGCATCAATTTTAAGGAAAAGAAATGTTTCACTGAAGCCCCTGTTCTCCTTGGCTAGGTTGTGTCCCATATCCCTGCTGAAAGTAACCACAAACAAGGGAACCAGAGCCATCGTGACGGCCCCTGAACCGTCAGGATATGCCTTCTGCCTGTGCTACAGTCCACGGAAATGCAGTGTTTGGAAGTCGGAACGCGATTCGGGTTCTGTTTGTGGAGGAGGCCAGCGAGGCTCAGGAGGTCAGCGGTCGCAGGCCGTCGTGCGGGGTTTCTAACTGCCATCTGTCCTACCCAGCTGTGTCTCTGCAAGGCCGTGCCGCCATGCCGCCTGAGGTGTGAGCAGGATGGGCTCCTCTCACGACAGGCTGTCGTCGGGCCTTACCCTCATCGTGGGGACCATCCTGCTCCGATAGAGCCAGCCGCCGGTCACGTCTGTGCTCCGTAATCAGGCATTTCACAGCGGGGCACCTACGGCCAGCCCAGACGACCACCTGGGCCCCTTCCAGCAAGGTCTAGGCCATGCCCGCCCGGTTCGTCTCCTTGCCAGCGGGGATGGACTTTGCGACCTCTCACGGGCACTTTCTGCCTTCCTATCCCCCCCCTATGGCTGGCTCTCCCAGAGCGAGGGAAGGGGCTTGTTGGCTCTGTGTCCCCGGGAGCCCCTCTGGGAGGTTTGAGGGGCTGTCTGTGGTGAGAAGGGAGCCCCCCTCGAGATCATCTCACTGTCACTGGCCCATTGCCACCCATAACCAAGGGGCCGACGCCTCCACGACAGCCTTCTCCTCCTCCTCCCTCCCTGGGCATGCGCGGGGCACGGTCTGTGCCCCGCCTCGGCCCTGCGGTGACCGTACCGGCACCGCCCCCACTGTGTCTGGGTTCATTCACCACTGGCTGTGTCGGAAACGAGAGCGGGCTGGGAGAGCCCGGTGGGGCACCGGGGTTCGCAGCTACATGGCCCTGGGCACACCACTCAGTCCCCTGCACCTCCCTCTTCCTGTCTGCATAACGGGCTGCTGTGTGGCTCAGGGACGGTGAGTACAGCAGCCTGTAGGTGTCTGGCGCCTGTGAGCAGTGGCCGTTTCTCCCGGGGACTGCGGTGTGGCCGCAGCGGGTTCGCATGGAGCCCGCCGATCTCCTAGGGGTCGCCTGGCATCTTGGCATGCTCTGAAAGGAGAGATGAAATTTTCTTCCGGGGGCTGGCTTCCAGGCTTGTGGACTTGCTCGCTCTGAGTGAGGAAACCGAGAAAGCAGCCCCAAATGTTTGTTCTGGGGGGTAGTGCCTTGGGTCCCTGTGATTGTTCTACAAATAACGCACAAAACTCCATAGCTTAAGACAACACAGATACCTGTTGCTGTGTTCTAGAGGTCTGGCATCTGACATGGGTCTTACAAGCTTAGAAATTGGCTCCCAATAACCAGAAATGTTCGGGGGCAGGGGTGGATCCCACCGGGCAAAGACCTGGTCCTGCGAGCACAGGGCCACCACAGGGACAACACAGTTCTGGTCCTTCTCCCCGTCAAGGCTGCGGTAGCAGGCGGAGACAAGCATCCTTCCCCTGACCCTGACCACTGTGCTGGCCCAGGGAGGCGGGGTGGCGGTGAATGTGTTTAGACAGTTGATGGAGAGTCTTATCAAGGGCCTTCAAGGAGCACTTGACCTCCCTGAACTGACCCACCACGTTTTGCACGAAAAGCCTGTGCACATTTTTTTTTTTTTTAAAGCAGATGGTATATGGCTTCCGCGGTGTCTCCGAAGGTGTCTCCTAAGGAGTCTGAGACCCGAGGGGCATTTCAGAGAGCTGGGAGAGCATCGTTCTGAGCTCAGGCTGCGTTCTGGCTGTAGCGGCGTCCGTGACCTCTTGGGGCCTCAGCTTCCATCTCCGGACAATGGGACCATCCTGCCCCCCTCGGATTGTTGCCATGGACACACATCCTGGCGCCTCGAGGAGCTCCACGGGTGGTGGTGAGGCCCAGGACCAGTGACACTGGGATTTGCTGACTCCATCCTTCTCTGTAGGGCTACACTGACTGCCCTGGGTTCCCGGCCACCAGTTTCCCCAGCAGCCTTTTTGTTTGTTTGGAACAGTTTCTTGGGGTCTCCTAGAGAAAGGATTCTCAGCTGAGTTCCAGCAAATGAGCACGGTCCCACACCCCCCTGCTTGGAGGGCTCCCAGCTGCTCCCTTGGCTGCCCGGCTGAGAAGAAGTGACGTCAGGAATGTTTCTCTTTTGGGGAAGCTGGAGACTCCTTTCAGCCATCGAGAAGACACCATGAAAAGGGGTGCAGGGGGGCTGGCCAAAGCTTCCTTGCATGGGGCTATGGGAACATCTATTTCCTACATCCACCTCCAGGAGGGCCTGGTGGCCTGGGTGCTGGGGTGGGTCTTGGTTTTCTCAGCCTGATCGTGTTCATTTTATCCCATAGAACACGTTAGTGGCTCAGGACCAAAGGAGCTGGGGAGGGGGGCTCCAGCCCTAGCTCCCAGCCTTTCGGTAGCTGCATGAGGGGCTCTCTCCGGGCTCTACATCAAGGCCTCCCTTCCTGGCCGGTGGGGAGGTAGCACTGTCCTTAGATGCCCTGTGGCATGAAGACGCAGGGACCACAGCGAATCTCCTGTCTGCACAGAACAGTTAGGAGCCTCCGCTCTGGACTCACGCTAACCAGAGCATGAAACTGGGCTCCAGCCTGGTGGGAAAATTGCTCAGTCTGTCTGAGTCTGTTTTCCAGTCTGCAGAATGGCAACAGGAAAGATTTCCTGCTGCCACATGTGATTGTGAGCCCCGAATGGGTCCCCGTTGTAGGGCGTTCAGGAGAGGTGAGCGCGGACCCGTGGACGGTGGCAGGGAGCAGGAACCCCTGGGACTTTAGTCACCTGACTATGAAATCAGAAAATCGGAAAGTGCAGAAAATGTCAAGGAAGAGAGCCCATAGCGCCAACAGCCCCGCCTGGAGACGCGTGCCGTGAGCTTGTGCTCCGTGTCCCTCGGGCCTGTTTGTGGGCTTGCGCGGTTCACGGGCTGGGACCAGTGCTGAATGAGAACAGCGTACGTCTGCATGTGCGTGCTAGTTTTTCTGAGGACTGGGTATGATGTTGCTTAACCCACTTCTTGTACACTTAAAAATGTATCGAGAACATTTTCTCCAAATCGTTCCGTTTCACCAGATTGCGTATTTCCCCACACTTTGATGTTTCTGAAATAGGGCTGTGTTTTAGAATCATTGTCAAAAGAAACGTGCCAGCTGCTGCTTCTCTCTCTCTCCCCTGAAGGGGCTTACGGGACGGGTGATCCGGTGACAAATGACAGTGTCTCCGACTCACAGAATGGGGCGTTCTGAAGATGCTTCTGGAAGGCCACGCGTATTCTTTGGTGCCTTTGCTATAATGACCTTGACTGACCCCTATTTTTGAATGCTTTAGCTCCTTCTGCTTTCTTGGTATTATCAACAATGCTGAGGGGGAAAAAAACATACAGCAGGAAATGCAATCAGGGGCGTCACTGACCCAGCGGGAGAGGCTGGGTGGAGAGGTCAAGGTCACAGCCAGCCAGTGGTGACCTTCGGGGAGGAAGGTAGGAAATGAGTAGCTCCCCGTGTCCGTTCCTCCTTCATGGCCGGCCAGGGTGCAGAGCGGCCCTGGGCGGGAGCGGTGACGCCCCACCCCGTGGAATCGCGGTGCTGGCTTCAGGATGGGGAGCTCACCACATGGGCTTCCCTTCCCTACGCGGAACAGAAGGCACGGAGAGAGGCCCCTTGTCAGAGCCAGGCACCGCTCGCTCCTAGTCCACGTGCTCCAAGTCAAGGGAGGAGACGCTTTCTCCTTTTCTGGAGTTCCGTCTCATGCCTACGTTTCGGGTAGGATGCTATTTTTAAGTGCCTGGCACTGTGGGTTTGTACACCCCAAGGGAGGAGGGGGACCCGACACAGGGCAGGGCTGAGCAGGCAGCAGTCAGGGGAGCGGGCTGGGGGCTGCATTTGTTCTGCTCTAACAATGAGGCTGCGGGCTGGCAGGCTGGCGGGCTGTCACACCCACGGCCGACATTAGTCACATCCTGCCTTGCCTTCCCCAGCAGCTCTGACACATGAGGCCACATCCCACTTCTGGAAAGGGTCCCACTCCGACTGTAAGGGTGCTTCTGGGCCACACTTCCTGTGTTGGGTCCTGTCCCCAGGACGTGATGCCCAGCTGGGTCACTCTTTCACCCAGGATTTTGGGCTTGACGCTTGCTAGCCATGTTGGGTTCTGGGTGGGGGTTCCGGGGCGGAGACGGGCACGTTTGCAGAACAGAAAGGAAGGATGGATACTGATGGCAGGTCAGACGGGAGCAGCCCAGCGCCCTGGATCTGGGAGGATCGACAAGCAGCCTGGGGCCTGGAGGTCTGCACGCTGCGGGCTTGCCCCATTTTACACACACGAGCAACTGAGAGTCGGGAGGAAGGGACTTGCCAGGGTCAGATGGCTCACTGGAGGCACAGCTGGCCCTGGACCTCAGTCTCCTGATGTGGTGCAGCGGGACAGGTCTCTGATGACCGGGGCCCCCCCCACCCTGCAAAGCTCGAGGTGCTCACAGCCCTAGCACCTATCCCAGGGCTCCTTCCCCTCCCAGATCCTGACCCCTCGAGCCACGCATTGCTTATTTTGGATTGGCAGGCGGCCTGCACCCCAGGAAGAGGGAGGGGGGCTCAGGCAGCACCGGGGTGTGACTCATTTCTGTCTACCCAGCCAAGTGCCAAACAGAGAGGCTGGCAAGCAGGAGCCGGTCAGCAGCCGCCAACCAACAACCGAAAACCTGCTCAGAGTGGCCAGGCCTCAATTTACACACAGGTCACCAAAGAATGGGCTTGGCAGGATGCCAGTCCTTGCCTCTCTGACCACCTGCAAGCCCCCTCATCCGCTTCTGCTCCCGTGACGAGCCCCTCCCCTCCCTGCTCTGGCCACGTGACTGACTTGCTGGTCCTCCCTCCCTTCGCAGAGGCAAGCATGTGGTCCTCCTCGCCTAGAACGCCCTGCGCGGTTTCCTCCCAGCCCCACTAGCTTGGCATGAAAGAATTCAGGCAGTCAGAAACCCACACGTCTGGCTTCACAGCTTCCTGGTGTGGATCTCGGGCAAGTTGCACGACTTCTCTCGGCCTCTGTCTCCTCCTTCGTGACATGAGACCTCCCTTGCAGGGTCGCGGCAGGTTGGGAGCAAGGTGGGCAGACACCAGTGCTTGGCCCAGAGCAGACGCTGGCTACGGCGCTGTTATTCTCTGCCCAAGACCTGGCATCTCCCTGCAGGACCAGCCTGGAGGAGCGTTCCAGGCCCCGGGGTTGCTCTCTCTTGTGCTGACGATCACCTTGATCTGGGCAGTCACTTGGATAGCACTTTCCAGATGCTACCCTGTATTGCACTCGTGGCAAAAGGGAACATTTTGGTTGCTTAAGCCCGAGCCAAGTAAAAAACTGACTGTCATCAATTCTTGCCCTCTACAGGGAGTGGCAGATTCATACTGGGGATGCTGGCCTGGGGACTCTGGTTAGCCAAGAGCAGAGGAAAACCTGTCATTTCAAAGCAGGGGCGAGTGCTTCATGCTGCTAACTGCTGGAGTCCTGCCTTAGCCAAGCATGTTTGTGCTTACGGTCTGTATGTTGCTTGGGACATTTTTGGCTGCAAATGATAGAAATTCCACCCAGATCTCTAAAGGAAAAGTAATGTTTATTGGCTCACTACCTGGAAAAGACCGTCTGCCGGTGAGTCAAGCTTCAGGTATAACTGGATCCAGGGGGCTCTCCTTCTCTCTGCTCTGCTTTCCTCTGTGTTGGCCCCGTTTTGTAGATGGCCTCAACATTTGACTAAGGACGGCAGTAGCTCTAGGCTTCGGGCATACATTTTTGTGTATTCCAAACTTGGATACGTTGTTGTATATTCCAAACTTGGATACGTTGTTGTGTATTCCAAACTTGGATACGTTGTTGTGTATTCCAAACTTGGCCACATCTACACACATCCCATCCCACACGCTTTTCTGAAATGTGACCTTAATGTACTCCTGTCAGGAACTAGGGTTTATAGTCCCTCGTTTTGACCTTGAATGCCCTTTGAACTGCCTCAATCCACAAAGAGTGGTGGCAGTTACATGTGATTCCCGAGGCTAGGCCTTAAAAGGCAAGCAGCTTCTACGTGGCTCACTTTCTCTGGGGACTCTAGCCCTTGGAAACCAGCAACCAGGCCATCAGGAAGCCCAGGCTGGCTTCATGAAGAGACCCCCATGGAGAGGACCTGAGGCCCCTGCTGACGGCCACCTCTGCCCACATGAAAGGCTGGGCTTTCAGGGAATTCCAGACTCAGGCTTTCAAGACTTGCTGTCGAGGCCCCAGACATCGTGGAGCAGCGAGGTCATCCCCACTGTGCTTTGTCCTGACCCACAGAACCCATACGCATGGGAGACGGTGGTCTTTTGTCATGAGCGTTGGGGTCATTTGTTATGTAGCTGTAGTTGACTGCGGTAGACCTCACGATCACCACAGCTCCAGCTCTCAAGCGAGGGGCTCGATCCCCCTCTGCCACATCCAGTGTTAGTCCCCAGAACAGATGCCGGTTGATTCAGCGTGGGCCCGAGTCTCCTCTAAAGCAGCTGCCGTGGCCAGAGGGGTGCAGAGCCCTGGCCCTCCGGCGGGGTCGTGAGCCACGCTCTGGCCCAGTGAAGAGAGGGTGCGGAGACAGCCACACTGACGTGGCCAGCAGTCAGGTAGGAAAAGTGGGGTGCGGCTGTTTGAGGAAAGGGTGCCATCCTGGGGTGTAGAGGCAGCCCCCCATCTTCCTTATGAATTGCTCTGCCCACCAAGAGAACGTTGTATTTATTAAGGTGCATGTGATAGGGAGCTGGGCAAAGGAACCCAGCAAAATGAGAGTCATACTGCCTTTCCAGCCATGCTTGGGTGGGATCTGGAGAGAGCAGGAGAACGTCACGATGGGCAAACTGATGCTTCGGTTACCCGTGTTCGTGTGAGGAACCGACTTTTTCCCCAGGGCCTGCTGTGTGCTCAGCATGGGGTGTTTTATATATGTTCTCATTCGGTGAGCCCCCAGCTCTTGGAGGGCAGGGACTGAGCCTCCCGGGCAGCATCTGGCGCACAATGATGTGTATTAATTAGGATTACATCTTGGCTACTAGAACAGAGGTTGAAATAACAGTGGCTTAACCCAGGAAGAGGTTTCTTTCTTTCTCTCACAATTGCCCAAGGCTAAACAATTCAGGCTAACATGACAACTCTCGCTGCTCTGTTGTATTTTGTCTCGCTGTGCTGCCAACCCCAATATGCCGTATCCACCCCGAGATCTAAGACGGCTGCTCCAGCGCCTGCCAGCACATCTGCGTTCCAGCCAGGGCAGAGGGAAGCCAGAGGAGGGAAAAGGGCGCCCCCTCCCCTTTCAAGGCCCAGGAGTTTTACTCATTTCTTCTGCTTATATCCCATTGGCCAGAACTCAGTCACATGGCCAGCTAGCTGCAAAGGAGTCTGGGAAATGTAGTTCATAGCCAGTGACCATGTGCCCACGGAAACCCAAGGTTTGTAATGCTAAAGGAAAAGGGGGAGAGTGGCCATTGAGTGACAGCCAGGACACTCCGCCTAACACTGTCAAAGCGGTAGAGTTGGTAGTATTCCCTGCGGGAGTTGCGGTGTGTGTCCCCAGAGCTCAGGCCCCAGAGCCAAACGTCCAGTGGCTCTATCCTGTAAGAGTGGCGTCACCCGGCCTCGATTCCCATCTCTGTACCCATCACAGAGGGGTGGCGATAGCACCCCATGCCGTCAATTCGAAGATTCGCGCGTTAACGTGTCTGAAACGTGTTGGCCAGGGAGGACGTGTCTCACTGGAAGTCTCTGATTCGAGATGATACAGGCAGCCGCGCGTCTGACAACGGCCGGCGTCTGATACTTGGTGAAATGCAGTTGTTTTGAGGGTGAAATATGGAGCGGACACTTGTGTGTGCGAGTAGAATTATCTTCTCGGGAGATGATACGGAACGCAGACGTCGGCATTCATGCTGTTTTCACTTGGCTAGTGCCAGGACTGTAGGGAGGACGCGGTACCTGCCGGCCACTGTTGGTACCAAGCACGCACAGTGGGGAGAAGGAAGGGGCGCGGCCAGCTCGGGCTGACGTCCACCCAGGGCGCAGGGAGCCTGTAAGCCCCCAGCCTTCAGCCAGGCAAGAGCCCAGCAGGTCCTTCCTCCTTCCCACACTCCACTCTGGGTCTTGAGATTAACTGGGCAGTTGGTGGCTGGGTGGAGGGGTGGGGGTCAGTCAACTAACTTTGCTCCAGCAGAAAACCATGCACTGGGCCGGGGTGGTGTGGAGGTATTTGTAAACAACGCATTCATTTCCCGTAGTTCCGGAGGCAGAGTGCAGCCCGGCGGGGCTCTGGTGACCTCTCACTGTATCCTCACGTGATGGGGGGCAGAGCGGGGGCAGCAAGCACCTCCTAATTCTCAGAAGGGCTCAGGTTCCATCCTTACGGCCTCATCTAGCACATCCCAAAGGCCCCACCTCCTCATGGCACACCAGGGTTTTCAACGTAAGAATCTGTGGACATTCGGTCCACAACACTTACCTTTTCGGTTTTTCAGTGTAAGTCCTCAAAGACTTGTCTGTGGCTGCCTTACACACGACCACAAACCGGAGGGCTTCACACCAGAGAAACGTGTCCTCTCAGTCCTGGAGTCTGGAGCCTGAAGTCGTGGTGTGGGCAGGGCCGTGCTCCCTCTGGAGGCAGCAGGGGCTGGGGTCCTTCCTGCCTCTTCCACCTTCGGGGGCCTCCTGGCGTCCCGTGGCTTGTGGCCCTGTCCCTCCACCCTCTGCCTCTGCTGCCACCTGGCCCCTCCTCCGTACGTGTGTCTTGTCCTCCTTTCGCAAGGAGCGAGCCCACATTAGGGCCCGCCCCGATCCCATACGACCTCCTTATAGCCTAACTACACACCTGTTTCCAGTCAACGTCACGTTCCGAGGTTTCGGGCGGATGCGAATGTTGGGGGGCCACCCTCTTCAACTCAGAGTGCCCCTCCTCATGGCCTGCTCCCCGCCTGGCTTTGTGGATTCTGCTCCTCACCTCCTCCCGTTTGCTTTCTTCCTCTCCCCGCACATCTGCCATTTCTGCGCAGCAGCCCCGACACCACCCGTTCCGAACATTCTGTTCCCCGCAGATGGGGGAGACGGTGCCCCAACCCTTCCGCTCGCTGCCGCTGCCGTTAAGACACAATAAGCCAGAGGAGAGACGAGGGGAGCCAAGCCCAGGAGCAGTAATTAGTAGGAAGGAATGTCGCCTGGCGTGAACTCCCTCGGGTTTAGCAAAATTTGTCACTGAACGCTTCCTCGGAAGTCATCTCCTATTTATTTTTATTTTCTTTCCTTCTTTCGGCAAACCTTCCAGGTGAGCACTGAACTTGCCAGAGTGCAAAGAAGTGATGTAAGAAGGGGTTTGAGGGGGGCGTGTCGGCTTTTTCCTTTCCTGGGGTGAAAAGGACGCACGCAAGGAAGTTGGCTGTGCGTGTGGGTGACCGACGGGCTGGTGGCCTCCGCGGGGACAGAAGGAAGCCCCTTGAGGGTCCGTGGGATCTCCGCGTTGAAATCAGCTTCTGGACGCGTGTGGGCCGCTGTGGCGCAGCGACGGGTTCGGAATTGTTTAAAAGGCACCCCGCGCTCGGTTTTGTTCGGATTGTGGAGAAAGTTTTCTGAGGTCAGATTTCATTATTTAGAAGCTGGAAGGGAGCCGAAGAAATCCAAGGGCGCTCAGTGGTCCCCAGACCTATTTTAGCCCTGCCAAACACCTTGAAAACTTTTGTGAATGCTCCCTTTCTTATTCTGAAATGAAGCTCATAGGAAACCTAATCTATCTGGACACCCACTGCAAAAAACAACCCACATGAGGCCCTCACGTACCGTAAAGGAAAGGTCATCTGAAATAAAGCAGTATGGATTTCAAAGACAGGTGTTTGGGGCTGGCCCTACTAGGCGATGCAGTGGTCCGTCGCTTGTATGGGAGGGGGAAGCTTGGTGACACCGGTGTGTCCCACGGAGGCTCAGACACCACGAAGGCATTGCTGCCAGCGATGGGATCGTCCATGGTGACCGACTCTTGGCCAAGTCCAAGTAGAAGCGACGATTTCCCCCTCACTGCGTGGTCATTGTAGTCCTGGACAACCCAGCGCACATCCGAGCTCTGCAAAAAGCAGACAAGCAGGAAATGGAGCTAGTTTCTTGACCCGTAAATTATAAGAGAATCTTTCATGCCCACGACAGTCGGGTTGGAGACTGGAAAGTTGGAGAGGTTGGGGGATTCTCCATTCGGGGAACTGTCCCACTCATAGAACCCCTACAAATTTCTAGAATACTCTTTAGGAGGCGGTAGTGTCCCTGTGGAGGACCAGTGATATGTGGGGTCCCTCCTTTTTTAAGGTAAGCGAAAGGAGGCTGGAGATGGAATGGGGCTCACTGAGGTCACCCCACGGTGTAGCCACAGAACCGAGTTTCGAAGCGGGAACCCTGTCCCCTTACCCCAGGTATCCTTCCCGCAACAGAGGGCCCCTCCTTCCAGCACACAGTCTTTCCTGCTGAGAGGTGGGAGGCTGATCTTAGGCTAGGTAGCCTTGCGAGGTGCGGAGTCACCTGAACCAGCATCCTGGAGGAGGAAAGAGGGGTCCTGCGGCAACCCAGGTACCACTCTATGACAGGGAAGTGCCTGGAACACAAGTTTTGGAGTCCAACGGACCAGGGTCCACGTCCCGACTCTTGCTGTCAACTACCCGTGGCTCCATCTCACTCTGAGCCTCCATTTTCTCACCTGTGGAATGGGGTTGGTCATCTGACCCAGCCGTAGGGGCGTTGAAGGACTTAGTTGGAAACGTGCATGTGAAGGGCTTCCTTAGCCCAGGGCCCCGGGCAACTGGGCCAGTTCCTCAGCGATCACGAGAGGCTTGTGGAAGGCCTCGGTTGGGCCTGCGTGCGTGCGGGTGTGTGTGGGTGCGTGTGTGTGCGCGTGCGTGCGGAAGCCCTCTTCAGTCAATCCCGTACTTTATTTGCTCTATAGTCCGGCAGCTTTCAGGACAGACAGTTGCACAAACATCATTGCTACCTGTTCCCAGAATCTCATCACCCCCAAGAGAAGCCCCGAATCCAGGGCAGTCACTCCCCATGCCTCTGCCCTTCAGCCCCTGGCAAGCGCCGATCGGCTTCCGTCCCTGCAGACTTCATGTGCGCGGAACCCCATCGTGCCTGGTGCTTCACGGCCGACCGCATTCACTTGACAAACATTCCGGGTTCTTGCCCAGGGCGGCCCGAGGCAGGATGTCACTACTTCTTGCGGCTGAGCGGCTCTCCACGGAACAGACCGCACTCTGCCGGGGCATTCATTTCTTGCTGGACACGTGCTTTTGCCCCACAGTTTGGGCTCTTATGAGTAATGCTCCACTTTGGTGGAATTACACCCGGCGAGTCCTGGGTGCTGAACGCGGGTGAGCTGAGTCTCTTCCGCATCTGGGCCTTTGCTTGGGGTGGAAGGACACGGATGGGACAAGCCTGGGTTGGGATCCAGTTCTGTGTACGCCTTGGTGTGCCTTGCTGTCTCTGCATCTCTGTCTCCTCAGAGAGCAAATGTTCAGTTAGGAGGAATCAGATAGGGTTTTGTACCTGACTAGCCCATAGGAGGTGTTAAGCACATGGTCTCATGCGCCCGAGGGCAGCCCCTTTAATGCCTAAGTGCCGCTCTCTGGTGAGGGCAGACTGTCCCCCTTCAACCGGCTTCCATTCGTGGGGTCCAGTGGGTTTCAGGGAGGAGCACTCTGGAGCCGGCTTCCAGCTTCCCAGCTCTGCAGTCAATGACCTCGATCGGTAGCTTGAGATCAACCAAAGGGGGTGTCTTTACACCCTGGAAATCTGCAAACCTTCAAATGAGGGCTCCTCCCAGCCCCTGAGAGCCTGTTGTTAAACATTAACCAGCACATCGCGGGTGCTCGAACTTTCTGTGGGGCTAACCTGAGTGGCAGCAGGCCAGAGAGGTCAGGAGAGGCTCAGGTGAGATGGCCTGTGGGCAAAGCCCAAAGGTGCTGGAGCAGACGTGGTTTTCGGCCCAGTGCCCCCCTCCCCCACGGCCACACAGGGCTAGCCACCCATTGGGGAGGTGGACACCTCTGTCAGAACCTGACCCTATAGCCAATAAGGCCTGGTGTGGGGGCTGCTTTGGGGGAATGCTTTCCTCCCCCCCATAAGTCTTTTTTTTTTTTTTAAGATTTTATTTATTTATTTGACAGAGATCACAAGCAGGCAGAGAGGCAGGCAGAGAGAGGAGGAAGCAGCCTCCCCGCTGAACAGAGAGCCCGATGCAGGGCTCGATCCCAGGACCCTGAGACCATGACCTGAGCCGAAGGCAGAGGCTTTAATCCACTGAGCCACCCAGGCGCCCCCCGCCCCATAAGTCTTGTAACGCCTGAGATACATCTGTTCCTGGGTGTTTCCACGTCCCCATACGTGATGCCTCTGACGACAACCGCCATCATGTTCCATGTGCAGACGAATGTGCCAGGGATGAGCAGAAGGAAAGAGGCGGGGTCCGCAGGGGCACCCTTGTCCCCCGAACCAGCCCTGCAGCTGCCCAGCTCTGGACTGCTCCCATTAAATCGTCACAATTCTTCGTTGTTTAAGCCATTTTGAGCCCAGTGTTCTGCTGCCTGCAGCCTGCTTCATCCTGACTCAGATGCCGACGTAGGCAGAGAGGAATGGAAGGAGACTGGGCTTCCCCGAGAGTCAAGGGCAGCTCGGATGCAGGCGCCGAACCGTGCTCTTGAGCTGGCTGGACAAGGGTTCTTCCAATTCAGGCAGCGGCAGAGAAATGGAGACGGTATTAGAAAAAACACATCAGCCAAAACAGGCTCACAAAGGAGGGAGTCGGAACGGTCCTGCAGCCAGAGGCTACCGTACAGCCGTTCCAAATCCTCCCACGGAGAGAAGCCCGGGCCCAGGGCGTTTCGTGGATGGCGTTCGACCAGCACCTTCATCACCGCCGTGGTCCGAAAAACTCTTCCAGCGAGTACAGAAAAGGAGGAACATTTCCAGACTCGCTCTCTGGGGCCACCGCAATCCCGATGCTGAAAGAACACGGACACCGGACACACGGTGAGGAAGGAAATTGGACACCAACACTACCCATGAGCGCAGACCCAGGATTCCTACAATTCTGGCGACCCAGGCTTTGATCTGTCAAGTGGTACCACTTCGGAACAAATGTACGTTTACAGCAGGGGTACAGGACCGATTTGGTAAGTGAGAGTCTGTGTCAGTCGTCACAGGGGCAGACGGAAGGAGGACACCGAGGCAGGGACAGCAGTCGCTAAAACTCAGCCTCCTTTTATCTTGAAAACTGGGAAATGAAGAACAAAAGTAAACTTTGGCCGGGGCACCTGGCTGGCTCAGCCAGCAGAGCGAGCAACTCTTAATCTCAGGGTTGTGAGTTCAAGCCCCACGTTGGGCATGGAGCTTGCGTAAGATAAAAATTTAAAAAAAAATTTTTTTTTAATGTCTTAAAAAGAACACAATTAAACTTTCTTAGTATGATCAACCACACCTACCAAAATGCTTTAGTAAATACCATTCCTAGCGGTGCCCATTCGAAGCAGTGTCTTCAAAATCAGGCTCAAGGCAAGGATCCTTCAGCATGCGTGGGGGCAGTTACCAGCCTAGGGAGTGAGAAAGGCAGTGAAAACTCTCCGAGTTGGAAAAGGAAGAAACAAAGCCCTCAGTACTCTCAGATGATGTGATGCGTAAAAACCTGAACCTACAGGGGCACCCGGGTGACTCAGTCGGTAAAGCGTCTGCCTTCAGCTCAGGTCATGATCCCAGGGTCCTGGGTCCCACATCAGGCTCCTTGCTCAGTGGGCAGCCTGCTTCTCCCTCTGCCTGCCGCTCCCCCTGCTCGTGCTCTCTCTGTCTCTCTTTGTCAAATAAATAAATACATAATCTTTTTAAAAAGTTTACAGAAAAAATAATTAGGAATGATAAGAGCTGAAGTTTCAAGGTTATGTCCAATAATTAAAAACTCGGATTTGGAGCCACGGGACAGAGCGGCCAGCGGCCGGACTTGGGCAGAGGCCCCAGGGCACGGGCCATCAGAGAGCCCCTGGTCCCCAGGACCAGATGTGCCCAAGGCACCACCAAGGCTGGTGCAGGAATGTGGGTGGGTGTGGTTCCACCTGGCCGGAGAGGAGGCACGGCAGGTGGGGAGCAAACGTTTCCTGGTGCTAACCTCATGCACCGCATGCTTCACTCTCCACTGGTCCGGAAATACCGTCTCTGGGTTTCTTCCAGTCCAGCCAGCCTGCAACCCAACGGTCAGCTCAGATTCACGTTTGCGAGCCAGAGGCCCACTCAGGCCCGGCACCCTTGCTCTGTCGCCGGCGAGCCTGGCGTCTTTGTACCGTTCGCCTCTGTCTCCACGCGCCTGCTGCCCGCTGGCCCCCACCTCCTGGGAGAGAGGATGTGTTTGAGCTCGCCTGTCCGTCACCCGCGCTCACCTGCTCTGGTTACTACCCCGAACCTAGTCTGCAGAAGAAAAAAGGAAATCGTGCAGTATGGTGACAGGTCTGTGTTCTGAGTGGGGCTTGGCAGGGACCACGGGTCTGTGCTCTGTGCGGACTCAGGTGGGGCAGCTCGGCTCCCGAGGGTGATTCCGTGGCTGGGAGCTGAGATCTGCGGAAGGTCCTCTCCCTCGGAGGGCTGATGGGACCTCCCCATGGGGGCCGCCTTCCGAGGGCTGGCATCCCACGAGAACCGGGCGGAAGGTGCATCACTTCTATGACCCAGTGCCAGGTCTGGGATAGCGTTACTCTGACGGCAGTCACAAGCCCGCTGCTCAAGGGAACGAGATCTAGTCCCCACGTCTTTTGGGAGGAGCAGAAAACTCCCAGTATAGAAGAGCGTGCAGCTGGGAAGTGATGTTGGGAAAAACACAACCTGTAACTCCTTCCCTGGCTCCCGGCCCCCTTTGTCTCACAGTCCCATCCTCCGTCCAGAGAGGAAGCCCGTGACCCAGGCTGGGCCAGCCACACGACACTGTCGCTCCAGCCGCAGGGATCAGGCCGGCCGTGGGCACGTGACCCGGACCAGCCAGGCAGAAGCCAAGCCCGCGGCCACAAACCCCATGTTGGGAACGGACAGCGGGGCAGAGAGACTGGGACGACCCCTTCCTGTTGCTGTCCACCCAGGACTCTTGTCCTCAGGGTCTTACAAGAAAAACGACAGCTTAGCTGGACGAGCCATGGAACGGAGTTCTGTGTGACAGCCGAGCACAACCCCAGTTTATCCCCGGACCAAACAGCCACTTTCACGTCCACGCGCGTTCTTCAGGGAAACGAACGGAACGCCCAGCATCCCCGAGGACGGCGACTCTGTTTGAAGAGCTGCTCACAGAGGGACCGCGGCCTTTCGTTCGTCTTTCCAAGCACTGGACATAAAAGCCTCCGCATAACTTATCGGGGATGAGTGAGCGAGTGGAGCAGACCAGCAAAAGCTCCGTGACGGGGGCCCAGCGTCAGATCATCTGCATTTGAAGCCCACTCCCTCCTCTCGCTGGGTTTTGGATCTTAGGCTCTCGGCCTCGGGGCCCAATCTCTCAAATGTTGATGCCACAATCAACCACCCCGAGGCTTGCGGTGAGGAAGAGCGGGTCCAGCGGGGGCTCTGTCTGGTGACTGAGGACAGAAGAGGCGGAGAGTAACGGGGAGGTGCCCCCACCTCTGCGCCTGCAGGGCTGGGTTCTGGCTTCAGTACTTACACGTTCCTGACCCTCAGCAGGGCGGTTTGGGCTGGTCTCAGCCGGTGACTCTTCCGTGGGACGGTGTGGGATCACTCACGTGGCTGTAGTGGTTTGGGGGCTCCCGGGGCTGCGTGGTCAGAGGTGGCCGCTGCCACGGGCCTGGCGGTGGGTGTGGCTTGCCTGGCTCTCCTCGGCTCCCCACGGCCTCACCTTCCTTCTGCAGACTGGGACTCCTCATGGCCATCCAAGAGAGCAGGAGTGGGGACCGCAGGGGCCCTCAAAACTGAGGTCAGAGGTCACACGTCGCTCCTGCCACACTGTGTGGACCAAAGCTCTTTGCACATTGCCCGGTCACTTCATGGAGGGGCAGGTCCCTCGGCCTGCGTGTTCCAGCTCCTTCTCCCAACCGCACCCTCCCCTCCATCACCTGCCCCCGAAATCTGCCGCTTTTCCTCTGAACGGTTTTCTGCTGTCCTAGAGTGTGCCACAGACCTCGTGATCCAGTTCTGGACGTCCCACGTCTACAGTGGGCCGCGGGTCTGCCTTTCTTCTGGGCCTCTGGAGGCGATGTGTTCTCGGGCTTCTCCTGCAGTTTCTGCAGGCGCCGTGCTCCCTGGCCCGCGCCCATCTTCCCAGCCAGTGGCCTAGCGCCTTCGCCCCTGCCTGACCCCCCCGCCTGCCTCTCTTGCCCCTAAACTGTATTTATGCGTCGCCTGATTTTCTGGAACAATCAATCCACTCCCCTCGACACCCTCCATCACATGGACACGGGCCCCTTTGCCACGCAAGGTAAATACTCACGGGTTCCGGGCGCTTGGGACCGGACACCGCGGGGTGGTTATTCTGCCGCACGGAGTCTCACGTGCTCTCTCTCTGGTCTGGTAGCTTCCAGGCTTTTCCCAACATATTGCCCTATGAGGTTTAAAACAAAAGAGCCTGCCCCACTCTGTGTGATTAAAGGCTGGGCTCCCCAGCCCACCTCTCAGGCCACCCCTGCCTGCGGCGCTGGCCGCGGCCCGCAACCTCCCCACACCTCTGCTTCCCCACCTGCCCGTGGGGGCTGCTCGCGTCCCGTGGCTGCTTTAAGGAAACGGCACACGCTGGAAGCCAGTCGTCCAAGGTCACAGTTTCCGGGGAGGACGCTGGCGTGCAGACTGCCACCGTCCTCATGCGACAGAGGGAGCAGGCGCGCTGCCCGACGTCTCTGATCCTCTCAGGGCGGGGGGACCCCCAGGGACTCCTTCCAGCTGGGATCGCGGCTGCACGTTCAGCCACCTTGGGCTTCGACGTGGACGTCCTCCCAGCCACGCAACCCTGCAAGCCAGAAGGAGTGGCGATCCCTGCCTCCCTTCCCGGCTCCCACCCTCCTTCCGGCTCCTCTCGCTTTCTGCCCTCCACTCTTCTTTCCCACGCTGCCATTCATCTTTTTTTTAATTGAAAAACTAATGTGTGCGAATGATTAAACGAGACGCGGAAGCTACAGAGAGGTTAGCCTCGAAAACTACGTCTCCTTCTACCCGACACCTTTTAGGCTGCAGGACCCACCTGTCCAGAGCTAATAAGCAAGGTCATCCGTTTCTTGTGTGTGTTTGCGGAGATGGTCTCTCCCCGCACGCGTGTGTGTACGTGTGCCCGTGAACACATGTGTGCGCCCAGGTGCGTGTTGACAACACGGCACGTGTCTCTTCTACACAAACAGGAGCGTCTGTGCACCTTGTTCTTTTTAAAAAGCTTCGTTCACCCCAGAGCCTGTCCTGATCCCCTTGGACAGACGCACCCCTTCTTTCTCTCTACGCACAGGCGGCTGGTCTCCCCGTACCGGGCGGAGGGTATCCACCCCTCGCTCCAGAGAAACGTGAGGTCCTTCTGGGTCTTCACCGAAGTCAACAGGCACGATCCTTGCCAGCTCAGGAGCAGCGACATCCGTGCCCGTGCTCCTCTGAGCCTGCCTTAGTCCCGGGGTCGGCAGAAGGGGTTTTGAACACCCACGTCGCCCCCTGTCACCACGCAGCCGGCTCGGCTGGGAACATCTCTGGGGTTCACAGACAAGATGGAACAGCCCCAGATATGATCTCTGAGGCAGAAACTGCTGCGGGATGGGGCTAGGCCGCTCCGGCCCAGAGGGACAGGAGAGGGTTACGACCTTGCTTCCCGAGCGTGCCCGTTTCCCGTGGACGGTGGCCAGGCCTGCCACCACCGCAAACCGCCCTGCCGAGCCCACCCCATTCACACCTCAACGAGCGATCTGGAAATTATTTATAGACCCGAACTGCACAGAAGCCATTGTGTCTGCTGTTGCTGTGGAAACCGGGATGCGGCGCAAGCTTGGGCTCGAAGGGACCACGGAGGCTGGTGAAGGCGGCTGATCTCCAGTCGGGAGCCCCCAGCTCACACACACCATCAGGGGTCACCAGGAATGAAAGGAGTCCTTCAACCGTGCTTCTGGGGAGGGCTGGCATGTGTCCCGGAAAGCAGCACCAACCGAGCGTTCAGCTGCTGGTTGCTGGGTGGGTTTTGTTCAGACCTGGTGACAAAATCGTCCAGAACAAGGTCCCCAAGCCCGGCAAGTGTTGGTCAGCCGTGGAGCCTTTCAGGATGCCGGTTCCTTACCCCAGGCCGACTGCAGCAGGCTTCCAGGGGTGGAAGCCCATCGGAGTCAGTGACCCGAGCCCACCCACACTTGCGTCTACTCCCTGTCCTGGACGCTTTTGCTAACGTCTCAGTTTCCGCTGGTTTTTTGGGTGGAGACCAAACGCCTACGATGGAAGTTCTGTCCTTCCCCTTTCAGAAAATACGGATACTCTGTCCACTCTTAGGCACCTGGTTTTTTCACTTAACAGGAAGTTTTATTTTATTTTTTGTATTTTTTTAAAGATTGTGCTTATTTATTGGAGAGAGCGAGCGAGTGCACGCAGGGCAGACGGAGAAGCAGACTCCCTGCTGAGCGGAGAGCCCGAGAGGGGCTTGATCCCAGGACCCTGAGGTCATGATCTGAGCTGAAGGCAGACGCCCAACCGACTGAGCCCCCCAGGCACCCCGACACTATTTTTTTTTTGAAGATTTTATGTATTTATTTGACAGAGAGAGAGATCACAAGCAGGCAGAGAGGCAGGTAGGGGGGCGGGGAAGCAGGCTCCCTGCTGAGCAGAGACTCCAGTGTTTTCCCAAGGACCCTGAAATCATGACCTGAGCTGAAGGCAGAGACTTAACCCACTGAGCCCCCAGGTGCCTCAACACTGTGTTTTAAGGGTGTGCCCAGATCGGTGGCCGTGGCTGCTGTGGTTTTGGAACCGCACAGAGCCATCTCCCCTGATGCAGATCCTGCACAATTTCCCCAATCGTTGTTCTTAGGACAACTCGCCCAGAAGCCGAACATAATGTGCAGACTTGTTTTCAGGTGACTATTGGGTGTGTCCGTCCCCTGGGGAAATGGGTACAGGCCACGGGGGAGGAGGCCAAACAGGATGCCCGTGTCTTGGAGTGACATTAAGTCCCAGGCATTTCACTGGTGAGGGCGGAGGGCCTGCAGGAGCCCAGGACATTCCCCGGACAGTCTCCACAGGCCTGGCTATGGGAGATGGAAACGCACCAAAGCTCCAGGTTCACAGAAATGACAAGCATGGGTCCCCCCAAACCAGGCAGGAGGCCAGACCCTCTGCCCTGAACCACACTGGTCCCTGTGTTTGAATCCGACAGGTGGCTTCCCAGCGGCTCTGCCCTAGCTCAGGGACCAGTTTGTGGGGGACCTCCGTGAACAAGGGAGTACGAGGGGTCCACGGAGTACGGATCCATTCCCCCCAAGCCTGGTGCCCAGCAGGCGGCTGCTGTCCGACCCACTCCCCCCTCCCCCTGCCACCAGAGCCTCGAGAACACCCAGTCTGCCCGGCCGGCATGCCTGAGCCCCGGTTCCAGAATCACCCAGTCGCCCCCACGTGTTATGGATCTGTTTGTGCCGTCGGCGTACAAAACATTTATGGGCATTAAGGTGGTGATCGATTCCGCGTGGTGGATAGTAAAGGTTGAGGTCAGGTACGCAGGGTCCTGAACATGCTGGCCTCTGTGGTCCCCCCGAGTCGCTCCCCACATGGCCGTGTGAGCTCTGCATGTCATCCCTCGGCTGGAGGCCCGGCCCCAGCAGGGACCACGTGGTCCCGCGTGAGCCGCCTGCTTCCCGGGTGAGCCGCGTTTCTGTTACGCTGCTGTGCGTCAGGACTTCGGACTGCTGGCCACCTCTCTCGCTGCGACCCACCTCACGTCTTCCCAGCCCGTGCGGACCCTGCCGTGGGCAGGCAGGGGCCCTCCTTGTCTTCTCCCGCCTGTCTTCAAGGCCACGCAGCAGGTGGGCTGTGAGCCGGCCCGTGGGACGTCTCAGGGCCGGTCGGAGAGCACAGCCCTGTGGGTGCAGGAGGCAGAGACAGGCTCAGCGTGCACGGTGGGTGTGTTAACCCTGACCAGGAGGACCGAAGCGTCGGAGGAGGAGGTTTCTCTCTGCATCTCTCCTGTCAAGGTCCGGCCGGCAAGGCTCAGGCATGTCCTCACTCAGAACTCTCCGAGTCCTCTGGTGCTGGCTTGCCCACCAGGCTGCAGGCCCCCCGGCGGAGATCTGCACACGGAGGGGTCCCCGGGCGCTGCTAGGCAGAGACCTCAGTTCTGAGGCTGGGGTGGCCCTTTGGAGGTGTCCCAGGCAGAGGGGAGAGGCTGGGCCTCGGTCTCCTGCAGGGACTGCTGGGGGCTGTGGCTCCGGGCAAGGCCTCTGTCTTCCGCTGGGGGTGTTCCCGGAGAGCACGGAGGCGAGGCCACCTCCCAGCGGCAGGCGGAGTAGACGAAGGGTCACGTTCCCTGGGGCACGTGGTGCCTAATCGGGTGGGCTTAGGTGGGGCCACACCCCAGCCAGCGGGAAGGGGGTGCAAGGGCGGGCGCCCCCCAGGCTCAGGGAGGCGTTCAGGAGCGGCGCGCCTCACCTCTGCTCAAGCCCTTGGTTGGAACCCGGTCCCCTGGCTGCGGTGTGGTGTTTACCGTGAGCTGCGCGCGCCTGTCGGAAGCCGGGGTCTCTGTGGGAGAGCCACGGGCCCGCTCAGAACCAGGGGCCCTGAACAGGACAGCTGCGAAGGAGAGGCGCCGGCCTGACCGCCTGCGGCGGGTAGGAAAGGTGGGAAGTTCGGGAGAACTCAGGAGGTCCGTGCATGTTCATTTTCTAGGCTGCATAATCGCTCTCTCAGGCTTAGTGGCTGCAAACAGCTGCTGTGGGTCAGGAGTCCAGGCCCAGCTACGCTGCGTCTCTGCTCTAGGCCTCTCCGTGGGCTGCAGTCCTGGCGTGGGCTGGGCTGCGCGCTCATCCGGAGAGTCAGCCGGGGAGGCTGGCTCCAGGCTCACTCAGGTGGCTGGTGGCATTTATTTCCTTGTGGCTGAAGGACCCAGGATCTCACTTCATCACGGGCTGCACCTGGAGGCCACACTCAGGCCCTGCCTCACGGCTCCATCCACGGGCACTTCCCAGCACGGCCGTTTACTTCTGCGAGGCCCTCGGGAGGCTCTGTCTCCCTCCACCGGCTAAGACAGAGCCTTGAGTGACGAAACGTAGTGGCACCCCACATTCCATTGGTTAGAAGCAAGTCACGGGGGCGCCCGAGTGGCTCAGTTGGCTAAGTGTCTGACTCTTGGTTTCGGCTGAGGTCATGATCTCGGGGTCGTGGGATCGAGCCCCGCGTCGGGCTCTGCGTGCGTGTGGGGTCTGCTTCAGATCCTCTCTCTGCCTCTCTGCCCCTCCTCCCGCTCTCGCAAATCAATCTTTTATTTTTTAAAGGAGCAAGTCACAGGTCTTGCCCACACTTGACGGGAGGGGACCCCACAGGACGTGGTTCACGGCCAGTCGCCGTGGTAGTGTCTGCCACAGCACGAGGCTTGAACACAGTTTCAGAAGGCCCTTGTTCCAGACCCGCGGCTGCTGCGGCTGCGCGACCTCGGGCAAAGCTACTCACCTTCTGTGGGTCCCAGCGTCCTCACCCGTGACTAAGCAGTGGAGGTCAGCAGTCAGCGGTTTCGACACTAAATGGATGCACGTTTTTCTCGTGCTCGAAGGTGGTGTTCAGCTAGCAATGCTGTTCTTTGTTCATCCTAGGAATGCTCCGGGCCGCGGCTACGCACGCTAACCATAACCAAGTGTGCCGCAGTGTGCACGGGTCACAGCCACGTCTGTGTAATTCTCCAAGGGCAGGAAGGCCACCCTCGCTTCACGGACCAGGACACCTGGCTCAGAGAGGCTGAGGGACCTGCCCAAGCCACCCAGCTAGAACACGGCAGCGCTGGGCACTCGGCCCAGGCAGGCCCGACTTCAAAGCATGTGCCCTTCCCCTGCTGTCCCTCTATCTCTAATTGGCCGCTGTCACTGCTCTCTGAGGGAATTTAACTTTCCAGCAGGCAGGCTGGCGTGGGAGGAGGGGCTTGCTCTGACCGTGACAGAGTGCGGGTGGGGGGGATCCCGGCCGTCACCACGCCCTCCTGCTCACCCTCCCTTCACCACCCAGCAGCCCCTTTCAGCAGAACTTGGGAGGGGACAGCTTGGCTCTCTGGCAGCCAGGCTGGCCCTGGAGTGTGCTGACCGTCCCCACACGTCTTTATGACATCCCGTCTCACGGAGAACAGTGACCCAACCGGTCACCGCCAGTGAAATTGTCTTCAGAACCCGCTGGTGCATTTGCCTGCCACAGCCTTTCTGACTTTACTGGGGCTTCTGTCTCCACTGATGGCAGCTGGGGTTTCTGAAGGAGAGAGGGGGGCTGTTGCCCACCCACAGTAGGACTGTGTGGGGAGGGGCTTATGGGGTATAATTTGCAGGGGTGTGGCAGGCAGAGCGCCACCACGATGACACAGTGGTCCCACGTGGACGGCTGCCGAGATTCATCCACGCTGCGTCTGGGGCAGCGTGCAGGGGACTGGGGCTGGAATGTGGGGGGAACGTGAAGGCATAGCCTTAAAGGGCCTGACCTTCAGGTGAGAGACCTGGCCAGACGCCACCCTGGGGGAAGGGTCCAGAGGAGGAGACACTTGGACCTCCTTCTGCAACTTCCCACTTACCTTGTACCAGGGCACCCTCCGGGCTCCAGAAGCCAGAGAGCAAGGAGGGCTGTTTCTGCAGAACGTACCGGTCGCTCCGAGGGCGGAGAGCAGGGTGGACGGGGGTGGAGAGTGGGCGGGCAGGGGGGTTTGGAGGACGTCGGAGCAGGTGTTGGTGTGGGCATCAGCGTCAAGCTTTGTGGCTGAGGATGCGGCCGAAATCGCAGGGTGAGCAAGTGACAGCGTCTGTGCGTTACTTTGACTTCCTGGCCCGGAGCTGGCAGGAGGAGGACCTGGCAGGAGGGGACTGTTCTGCAGGAGAGACGGAGGGTGGGGTTGGGACAAGAGAACAGATGGGGAGGGGGAGCACGTGAGGAGGGCTGGAGGCAGAGAGCGCGGACAGGAGCCAGCGGGTGGCAGGAGGCTGCGGAGGGGACCGAGGTGACCAGCAGTCTGACTCTGCGATGGCTCGCTGCCTTCAACACCAAAGAGGCCTATGACAGCAAAAAAGCAAAATGTATACAACTTTGGGGGAAAGGAAGCCGCATCCTCCTGACCCGATGGCTGGGAAGGAATTAACAAGATCCTCAGCGCACAAACTGGAAGAAGATATTGGTCGCTTTGACATTAAAAATGTGAACATTTCCAGGGGCCCTGGGGGGCTCTGTCAGTTAGGCGTCTGCTGTCGGCTCGGGTCATGGTCTCGGGGTCCTGGGATGGAGCCCCTTGTCCGGCTCCCTGCTCAGCGGCGGCGTCTGCTTCTCCCTCTCCCACTCCCCGGCTCATGCGCGCGTACACTCACTCACTCTCTCTCCCAGATAAGTACATAAAATCTTTAAAATGTAGAGATTTCCATTACACAGGGAAGACACAAGTCACGGACTAAAAGTCACTCGCAGTATAAGCCGCCGAGGACAGGGGAGCATCCAGAGCCTCTGAGGAACTTCTGAAAACCTGCCAGGGGAAGGCAAGGAACCAGACGAGAGGCGAGCAAAGCGCACAGGCCGGTCTGGCAAGCGGAGGACAGGGCTTGGGCCCCGAGCGCTGCGCACTGCGGGGCTCGCCGACCCGCGGCAACACACGGGCCGGGTCTCGGCGCGCCACCGTTTCACGCCCCGCAGACGGGCAGAGCACCAGGCGTGGTCAGGGTGGGGGACGCAGCCATGTGGCACTCGCCGCAGGAAGGCCCCGCACGCGCCACCCGGTGCCCAGTGCTCTGCGGAGGGCGGCCGCGGAACGGCTCCGGTGTGCAGACACAGCACCAGCGTTCACGGCACTGTTTGTCATGGCAAGCAGCCTGGGAGCGTCGACACTCGATGACGGTAAATTTGTACAATGGGATCCTGGGGCCTCGACGACGAACGAATGAAAGCTGGTAACCCCCCACCTAACGAATCAGAAAAGCCGAGGGCAAGTGTGCACGTCTGAAGGGAGCCAGGGCAGGTGGTCTAGGGCTCACCCGGGAGCTGCGCGGGGTGCTGAGAGCCGACCCTCCCCCACGCTCCACCCGGACGGGAGGGAGGCCGCGTGTAGCGGTGTGTGCGCGGGGGGCCAGGGTATGCGTGAGTGTGGGTGACTGTGCCCGGCAGAGGGGGCAGGGGTGTGTGTGGGGGGGTGAGCGTTGGTGGGGAACGCAGTGTGTGTACACGCGGGCACACATATGGGCGAGTGTGAGTGGGCGTGCCTACACGAGTGCGGGGTGTGAGAGTGTATGCGAGGGCGTGACCGCGTGTGACACGTGAGAGCCGGAGTCTGAGCACGAACACGCGTGCATCGTGGTAGTGTGAGCGGCGTGTGGCGGTGGGTGTGTGAGTGTGTGCTAACGTGAGGCTGAGCGGCCGGCCCCCCAGTGCGGGTGACTTGGGGGCCGTCCCCGAGGTCCCCATCACTGGGCACGGGCCACTCTGGCAGCTCGAGCCACAGGGGGGCCCAAGGAACGGGATGGCTGGCCTCCCAGGAGCCGCCTTCAAGGGAAGATCGCTGTGATGGGCCCAGGCGCCAGGACCTCGCGTCCCCAGTTCTTCAGAAGGTTCCTACCAGGTGCACTACCTGGTCCGTCCAGCAGGTGGCGCTGCCCAGGCAGTTTGCAATGGAACGTCTAGGTCTGGGCCCAACCCCCCGTGTGCAAGTTGGGGAAACTGAGGCAGGACTTCCACACCAGGAATTCATTCCCACAGGTGCTGAGTGTTCATGGGGACTTGCTCCATGCCCGGGGCTGTGAACAGGGTGAGCAGAGCAATCAGGGCTCCCTCAGGAGTTCACGTCCCTGAGACGGGACAGGTGCGTGTCCCGTGGGAAGTGCCTGGCCCTGAAACCGTGCCCTCATCCCACATCCAGGCCAGTGTGCATGGGAGCCCCCCGTGTCGGCTGACCCCGAGCCCCTCTGGGATTTACGGTCATGGCTGTGCACCTCAGCTCCCTCGTTAGCGCCTGGTCTCTTCCGTCTCCGTGTTTCGGGGACTGGCAGCACGTCCCAGTGCACAAGAAGGGGGACACGGATGGACACGAGACACCCTGCAAAGGCACTGGGGCCCCTCCACGTGGGCACCTCAGTGAGCCCTTACCTGCGGTGCTGGGGTGTGTTCAGGACGCGTTCGAGTCCCAGCAGTTACTGTGGACGTGGGTCTTTGGACACGTGCTCCAGTGAAGCTGAGGTCCTGCCCGATGGAGTCGGGGGCTTTAAAGCCAACGTCAGATGTCAGAGACACAGAGACAGACACACCCAGCAGAGAGGCCCCGTGGGGACAGAAGCACAGGCTGGAAGGATGCGTCTGCGGGGGGTTGGTGGCCGCGTTGGCAGCCAGCGGAGGCAGGAAGGACCCCTCCAGAGGCCTCTGCCGACACCTGGATCTCAGTCCTCCCGCCTCCGGAATGGGAGGGAACAGACTTCTTTGTGCCCAGCCCCGCAGTCTGGGCTGTGGTGCTTGCTGCGGCCGCCCCGCGTTGCTCCTGTGGAGGGCACGCCCAGGACCGGGAGGGAGCCTCTGGCTCACAGCAGCCCCGAGGGGCAGGCTGGCTCCCCACCCACCTTTTCCTCCGAGACCTGGCTTGGCGGGGCCAAATATGGGCCAGGTGGGCGCCTCTGGGGCTCCTAGCCAGACCCGCCCAGATCTCAGCTCGCGGCTGCGAGCAGACCCCTCAGCCATCATGTTGACGCACACGTGTCCCCGTGTGTCCCCCACCCCGGCCCGTGCGTGCTCTGAGCACACACCTGAGTGGGGCTCCAGGCGGAGGCATGGTGAGGGGTCCTGTGCCTGCCACTTGCAAGACAGGGATGTGCCCTCGGAGCCTCTGCTGTCCCATCTGTAAGGGGCCAGTCCTAGCTGGCCCACAGGGCCATTGTTAGGATGACCCCAGACATGGCCGTCCCATGTGGGTAGAGCAGGTACTCCGTGAGCGGCGGACCCTGACAGTGGGCATGCAGTGCGGCCGAGAAGTCAGGGTGGGCGAGCCGAGGGACGGCAGCTCCTTGATTCCCACCCATGCGCGGCTGGCGTGCCGCAGGGAGGCAGGCGGTGGTTCGGGCAGGAGGGGCGGGCCTGGGGCAGCCCGAGGGCCCAGAGAAGGAAAGTCCGCTGCGGGCAGGGTTCACACGTGCAGCTCCCACGCAGCTGGCGGGTTAAAACCCGAGTATTGAAGAGACACGGGTTCTGCTGGCGGAGCTTCGGACACGGATGAGCAGGTGCGTGAGGTTCACAGCCGGCCTTGGCTTCGGATGCACGGAATCCAAATGGAAGGCTCCCAAAGTCGGGGTGATGTGGGGGGAGGGGACGGCACGCAGTGGATCACGTGATTTTCTCGCAACCTATGTGAGAGGTGCAGTTTCAGAGACTGACCTGAAAACCCGTGCACGCGAGTGTAGGGTCTGACCGTACACCCCAGGGCAACAGTGAACACAGGCAGGAGCAAGTGGGGGGCCTGTAGCCTGGTGGGGGGAGGACATGGATGGCAGCGCCGGGCGCCACGTAGGGGAGGGCTGCGTGGTCTGGCCCGCTGGGCCCCTCTACGGCCAGAAGTATCTGCTTCCGTGGGAATAGGAAGCTGGAGCCCCAGGGGAGGGAAGTTGAGGTTCGATTTTTGTTGCTTTTTTTAAGGTCAGATATTTCTGTAGGACCCACCTGCTGGGCGACTCATGGGGCGCTGTCCTCCTGCTGCCGTGGACACGCAGACCACAACATAAAGCAGTTATTCCTGTCTGATTTGTCCCTCCAGTGTAAACTTTGGCGCGTCTGGCTGTTCTTTTTTTTTTTTTTTTTTTTTTTTTTTTTTTTTTAAAGATTTTATTTATTTATTTGACAGAGAGAAATCACAAGAGAGGCAGGCAGAGAGAGAGGAAGGGAAGCAGGCTCTCCACTGAGCGGAGAGCCCGATGTGGGACTCGATCCCAGGACCCTGAGATCATGACCTGAGCTGAAGGCAGCGGCTTAACCCACTGAGCCACCCAGGCGCCCCCGCGTCTGGCTGTTCTAAAGGAACCGTCCAGCACGGGCCTCAGGGTCCCTTTACCCTGGTAAAGCCAGACCGGCCAGAGAGCGGTCCCAGACACAAAAGCCACTTTGTGCTTGAAGACGTCCCTCCCCCCCGGCCCCCCCCCCCCGTGTTATGTGTCATGGGAAGTATTGGGAACAGCAGACGCGTCCAGCCGCAGGGGATGGCAGAGTGATCAGCGCGGTTCCTCCAGACAGAGCGTCACCGGCCGTCCCCAGACGCAGCTACAAGTGTTACCACGTGCTCTCCAGACCCAGCAAAGTCACTTCCAAGAAGCCCTCTCCAAGGCACACCCAAGGGAGAGTGCGCAGCCTTTCACCACGATTGTGAAAAGCCGGACTCCACCTGGCTGCCCCCCAGCGGAGACGCGGTGGGACCAGCTTCCGAACGTGGAGTGCGGAACGGAGCGCAGAGACAGATGGGCAAGTTCAAAGATTTCAGGGGAGGGTCGATCTGCACAGGCGCGCTTGGGGCTCAAGGCGGTCAGCAAAGGACGTGGGAGCCAGCGGCCGTCGCCTGCCGGGAGCGCGGTCCCCCGCCCGCCTGGGGAGAAGAAGGGAGGCCCGCTGTGTGGGGCCAGCAGCCTCGCAGGGCCCTGGGACAGAGGCCGCGGCCCTTAGCGATGGTATGAGTATGTGCAGAACTTCTAAACACGGTTTATTTTCGCGTCTTTGCTCTCCTATCGCGGGGGCTGTGTGAGACCATGCAAGAAGGTAAAACATCTGACTGCGTGTACACGTGTGAACATACATGTGTGGATATGTGCGTGCACACATGTGCACGCGCGTGTGTACGTACATTTAAAGTCAGAAATATCACAGCAAGCACACATGTAGGACCTTCACTGTGTAAATCAGTGAGCAAATACCTTTCTCCAGGGATGGTTTTTGAAAATCGGTCTGGCCCAGTGAGCACCAGGGGGTTAACAGTGACAACCCCTGGGTATTAGGGTTACGGGCAATCTTTTTTTCTTCTCTCTTCATCACACTTTTTCTGTTCTGAATATTTTGCAATGCGTCCGTACTCCTCTTACGAGGAGAAAAATAACTATTTTGCAATAAACGCATAAATAAATGTTACAAGGAAAGCCAGTGTTGACCAGGATTACGAAACTGTGCCCACAGACCCTTGCGGAGGTTCTGCAAAGCGGGACAAGACGGCGGGCGGCCAGGGTGTGCTCGGTGCGTATATGACGCGTGCGGACGGCGGGGACCCTGCCTGGTGGGAGATGAGGGGCGGCCCCCTGATGGGCTGCTTCTGCCCTCATCTTTAATGGAAGATTCCCACACAAAAACGAATCAAACAGCCTTTTCGGAGAGGGCTGAGAGGAAGGGAGCTGGACGCCATCCCCAGACAAGAGGAAGGGGCACATCAGATCTAGACGGCCCTGGAAGATGGGACAGAGTCTGCTCTCCCAGTTGCTACACGGGGAAACCGAGGCCGAGGGGCACTAACGCTCCTTTCTCACTCACGGTGTCCTCACTGTTGTCTCGTGGGCTCCCTGCCAGAGCCCTTAGACTAGACGCTCTGGTAATCCCCATCTTACGGAAACAGAGCAGTTACGCAACTCGCCCGAGACCGCACAGCCAGAGCAGGCTTTGAAGCCCAGAGCCAGACTCCGAGGCCGCGTGCTCGGCCGTGCTTGCTGCCTCCGGGAGGGGCCTGACCGCCCTGGCCCACGGTTCCGTCCTTGCCGCTGAACGCCCCACCCGTGTCCAGGCCATTCCCTTGCCTGAAACACCCTCACTTTTCTGCTCTGCCTGAGGGGGAGGAAGGGCTGGGCTGCTCTGTGGGCAACATCCCTTCCCACACACTCGGACTTGCCAACCAGCTTGGGGCCATATCACTCACACCCAGCTGCCCCGGGCACCGTGGCCCCTTACTCACAGCTGGGTAGCGCCCCTGCTTCCCAGCCAGACAGCGTTTTCCCATCCTGCCTACACTTTCTGGAAAACCAGTGTCATGGCTGGTGACTGGATGGGCCTGGTCCTGAGTGGCCTTCCTGGCTGGCTGGGCCCTGGGGACATGGTAGGCACAGAAATAGCCAACTTCTCCCCAGCTGCTAAAAGACCGCCCAGCTGCTGGCACGAGGTCTGAGTGCCCGACTGCCCTGTTCTCTGCTCAGGACTGGCCCTGTTTCCTTCCTGGACAGAGCAGAAAGCAAAGCCTCAGTCTGAGACCCCAAGAGTTTCCAGGCTGGGACTCGGGGTGGGATGGGATGAGGAGCAGAGGCCATAGCCTCCAACAGCCTGAACATTCCCGCTGCCACTTGGGCTCGCAAGGTTTAAAAGTCCCCATTGCTCGGGAAGGACAAGGACAGGCTCAAGAGTCTGCCAGCCCAGCAGCAAGGGTCGATTCTCACTGGGGCAGGGATTCCTATGGGGTTCATGGAAGAGCTTCAGGGGTCTGTAAACTTAGATGGGAGAAGGAATTACAGCTTTCCCCCAGGCCCCAGCCTCAGCAGGATTAGCCAAGAGGCAACTTTGCTGCCCATGGAGACTTCAGACGGGCATACCAGCCAGAGTCAGTGCAGATATCTCAGAAAGGCTGTCCTCACTCCAACCTTCCCGGCAGGGGCCGTGGTCATGCCCACTTTACAGAAGACAGAACCAAGGGTCGGCAGGGACCCATGACTCAAGCTTGTGAATTCCAGCACGGGTCCATCTAACCCCAGTGCCCCAGCCACCCTCTTATTTTTGGACATATTTCCATGTGTGTGCCTGTCCCCCTAAGTACGTTGCTATGCATATCACAGACACGGTGTCAGTCCTGTAGACACTTCACTTCTGGAAACCCAGATCTCTTCCCCCTTCTTGCCCACCCTGCAGTCACAGGCTGAGAGATCCTGGGCCAGGAACCAGCAGGACCCCCTGAGTTCCCCCCTAGACCCCTGGTTTCTGGAGGACCCTCTTCCTTGGAGAATCTGAGGACAGAAGCTGGTGTCTTAGTTTTTGCCCGGGCTCGTTCCTCCTGAAGCCTTCAGTGCAAGCCCGGTGCTGCCTCTCTGCTATGGAGACACAACGTCTTCCCCCAGGTGTCCCGGCAGCTCTGGCGCCTGTGCCCCAGCTCCTCAACGTGTAGGGTCTGATCCCATAGGTAGTGAGCCCTCCGCCACTGGAGGCGTGTAAGTGAAGACTGAAAGGAGCTCTGGAGAGGGTGGGAAGATGCAGAGCGCATGCGAACCCAGGACATGGCCTGACTGGCATCGGGTTTCTGCACCTCGGCCCGCGGCATGCCAGGCCGGAGAGCTCTGCAGCTCCGCCCCGTGCCCACTGCAGGCTGTTTGGGGGCGCCGCTCCCTGTGCACTCGACGCCAGGAGCACCTCCCAGCCAACCGAAGCGACCCCCAAAAATGCCCCTGGGGGGAACTCACCCTGCTGAGAACTTCTGAAGTAGCGGGAACTGAAGGTCCCTTCTGTCCTCACACCCCGGACCGAATCTGCTCCCAGGACAGCCCCTGGTCCTCTGCTCGCGGCGCGGCGGCCTCTCCGTTGCTATGGAAACTGCGCCTTTCCCCGCCCCGCCGCCACCGCACTGGTACCTTCAACCCGGACCGGTGCGTGGAGCGGGGGACGCGCCGCAGGCAGCCGCGGTTCCTCTGCCGCCAGCCGCGAGCGGCAGCCCCGGCCTCCCCGGAGCCAGGATTCGGGGAGGGGCCGCACCGAGGGCGCCGCGGGCCGCAGGGGAGGAGGCGCAGGGGCTGGGTGCGCGGCTGCGGGGAGGCGCGGGGGTCTGACTCCCGCACCCGAGCGGAGATGAAGGAAGCAGGGTGGGCGGCTGGGCCTGGATGTGCTGCGGCTGCGGAGGCCCGGCCTGGCCTGGCCTCGCCCCGGAGGCAACAGACCCCACACCGGCCTTAAGCAGGGGCGAGTGACATACGCTGGGAGTGAGAAGGGGGTAGGAGAGGGGCTAGGAGACAGGTGGGAGGCCGTGGCAGCCGTCCAGGAAGGAGGCAGCGAGGAACCGGCGCGGTGGTGGCCAGAGCGGGGGCTGGGCCGGAGGGATGCGGCAGCGGGAAGAGCCGGGGCAGGGGCCAGGCCTCCTGGGGGTGGGGCAGGCCTCCTGGGGGTGGGGCCATATGCCCTTGGGGAGGGGCCAGGCATTGGGGGAAGGAGGGGGAGGGGCAGTCATATATTGTGGGAGGGGGTTCGGGCTGCATATCCTAAGGGTGGGGCCGTATATCCTAGTGGGTAGGGCAGTATGTCCTTGGGGCAGGGGCCAGGCCTCCTGGGGGTGGGGCCAGGCCTCCTGGGGGTGGGGCAGGCCTCCTGGGGGTGGAGCCAGGCCTCCTAGGGGTGGGGGCATATAGCCTAGGGGTGGAGCCAGGCGTTGGGGTGGGGGTGGAGGGGGGGGCCAGTCCTCCTGCCTGTGGGGCCGTGTATCTTAGGAGGCTGGGCAGGCCTTTGGTTGGAGAAGGGAAAGGAAAGCGCCCTCCTTGCCGCCCTCTGGCTGTCTCCCAGCCTGCTTTTCATGGGGCTCCCTCTGTGCTTCCTCCTAACCTCAGCCACCGGCCCAAACAGTACCTCTCGAAATCCTTGCCTGGAAAGCGTGTGCCTGGAACGGATCTGTCCGTGGGGTTCTGCTCGCGTCCCTGGGGATGATGCGGCCCGGGCGGCACACACGGCGCCTGGTCGGGGAGGGACTGGAGCGCTATGGCCCAGGCCGGACCGTGGGCCGCGCGCCGTTCGGGTGGGGAAGGAAACAACCCGAAACTGCTGTGGACTGAGGACGTGATGGGACAGACGCAGACGACTCCTCCTGAGGACAGACAACAGTAAGGCTGCGTGCGTGTGTGCTCATCCACGCTTCCGGGCGGCTCCAAGACACCGGCGCGCTGCTATGTTGCTTGCCTGTGGGGAGCTGGGCACTGAGACAGGCGAAGGGGACGTCTCACCTTATTCCCCAGCCGGCTGCGAGCTGCTTGTGTGCATGTCAGGGAACAGAACCCGGCTCAGCGTAGTCAATCAGGAGCACGTCTCATCGTGGGACCCAGAGCAGGCAGCCGGGGCAGCAGGGACCTCCCCCGGCTCCTGTCTTCCTGTCTGCACCACCGCCCTCCGTGGCCTCCACACAGGAAGGAGGGCCATGCAGAGCACAGAAACCAGCTGAGTGGGAAGGGCTCTTCCAGAAGCCTGTTCCTGCCATGCAGGGGCTGTCAGCGGAGCTGGGTCCCACAGCCCAACCCAGGGAAAGCTGGGACATGGGGGGTTTCAGTAAGGACTCGATGGCCCAGACGAAATCAGAACCCTGGTAGCAAAGAAGACAGAAGGCGTGGCGGCAGGACAGGTACACTGTGTGCCTTTTGAATTCTGTGCTAGGAAACTCCATCACGTACCTAAAGCAAACAGCCCTCTCCAGCACTTGTCCTGTCCCCGTGGCCCCCAGCTTGCGTGCATCCCAGAACCTCGGTCTCTGCACGCAGCCGCCCGTGGGAGCAGGTGCAGGCGCCGTTAGGAACGAGGAGGCTCAAGGCGGCATGGTCTTTCCCCTTCCTGCGGCGGGAGGACGGTGATATGCCAGGGACAGGTGAGATGGCAGATGGTGGCTGGGGGGGGTGGCAGTCTGCAAGGTAATGAGGTAGCTCATTATCGGGCAATTTCTGTGGCCGGCTGAGAGCCCAGCCCCAGTCCAACTCACTCAGCCCAGGGAGGTGAGGTCTGGGCCCGGTCCTGCCTGCTTTGAGAAGGCTCAGCTCTGCCTGCATGCAGAAGGTCCTGTGGTGCCCCCCTGTGAGGGGCCAGGATTCCCAAATCTGCTGCCTAGAGACCGGTGTGCTTCAAAGGCAGGTCCTAGGCTCGTCTGCCCGGAGAGGAAGATGCAGCAGGTCAGAGGGGCCCCGCAGCCTGCCGTTCTAGACAAGCTCCCAGGTGCTTCGGACGCAGTCGCGTCCCTGGTCGACCTGGGATCCACATTCAGAGAGCTTTGCTGAGCGCCTGCGGGAAGCTGAGCACGACTCCCTTTCCATGCACTGCGCCCCATCCGGTCCCCGGGATTGCCACCCATGAGAGGAAACTGGCATTAGCCCGTTTCACAGACAAGGACATAGAAACCTAGCCTGTGAAGTCCTGCGGTCGTCACACCGCTGTCCGGAAGGAGCCTCTATCCTGGCAGACAGGCTTGCTCGCAGGAGCGAGCCAAGTCTGTGCCTGTTGGCCCGTGTGACCTCCATGACCTGAAGGTGTCCACGGCTGGTCCTCTTCAGCAGAAGACAGACTGATGCCTTAGGGCTGTATCCTCGCCCTGAGTTCCAGCCCCATCAGATGGCAGGCACCTGCATTTGTCAAAGGAGCAGAATTAATATTATGTGACCGACATACATTCGTATATATGCACACACACACACGCACATTATGTATTGTATATATAAATCTCTCTCGCACACACACACACACACACGCACGTATATATGTACGGAGGCTAGCATTCCAGAGTGTGCAGGGTGGGCTGGCCTGGGCTGGAGACCCCAGGGACAGCTGATGCTACCGTCCCAGCCTGTTGCGTGCTGGCGGAATGCCCTCTGACTTGGAGGAGGTCAGTCTTTTGGCTCTGTTCAGGCCTTCACCTGATTGGATGAGACCCACCCTTATTATGGAGGGCAACCTTCTGTACTCAACCCACAGATTTAAAAGCTAGTCTCATCTAAAAACATCCAGAATAAGGTTTGACTAAATAAATATCCAGGCACTGTGGCCCAGCTGGCTTGACTCATAAAATCATACCTCACTATGCCCGGTAGATATTTGTGGAATGAATAAATCCAGGCCCATTCTGTTGGGGCAGAATCGTCTGATGGGCAATAGCCTGGACATGGGAAAACCTGCAGTGTCCTAGGCCAGCCCTTGCCCTACTGACCACCGCTCGGTGTGGCCTCAGCCCTGAGCTCCCATTTGTTCCTTTGCTGGAGGGAGACCAGTCTAGCCTGGGGCCAGCTGGGAATCTGCCCACTGCTCGGCCCAAGCAGAGGTGTCCAGCCCCGCAGGGCGTGGTGGCGTCCCCGGGGCAGCTCTGCAGCAATTGGAAGTGTCCCGGGTCTGAGCACTGAGCACCGGCTCTGGGAGATTGTGGACCGGTGTGCCCACACATTGACTGAGGCCCGAGGCTTGGCTTCCCTCTCCTCTTACGTAACCTGCCCCCGGGAGGGTTCCAAATGCTCACCCCGAGCTTACCGTGCCACATCGGCTTTGCCATCACCAGGGAGCGCAGTCAGGGCCCAGGCGACCTGGGGGGGGCGGGGGCTCTGGACTCTGGCTCTCTGGGTTTCAGTCCCCACTCTGCCACCTGGTACCGCGAGAGCAAACGACGTGGCTCGTTTCCTCTGCTGCCGCGCGGACGGCACCTGGGTGGTTGCGAGGGTCCAGCGGGCAGTGTGTGTGGGCTCTGAGGGGCCTGCGGACGGGAGTCACGAGTCAGCACTGTGGTGCCGTCCACAGAGGCCAGCCTCCCTCGGCCCTGCCATGGGCTCCCTGAAGGGAGGCCGGGGGGACAGCGGTGGTGTGCCGGGTCATTGGTGTCTCCTGCCACTGAGCTGTCCCCTGTAGATACCTCCCCTGAGGGCCGTGCCAGGCCGTCCGCCGGCGAGGACTCGGCCCACCTGCCTGCGGGGCGGCCCAGGACAGTGACCTGCCTTCTGCTGCCCACGGCTGTTACAGAGAGTCCGCATCTGTACTGTGGGGGTGGCGATCGTGGCGACGCCCTAGGATGGCTTTGGAGACGAATGGGAGTGTAGGAAGGGGCTCGCCCTGGAAGTTGGCGCAGAGGAAGGGCTCAGGACACAGGGTAGTGGTGTTGACGGGGGCGTGTGGATTGGAAATCCCAGCTCTCTCGAACTGAGCCCCCTGAAGCTTCCACTTCCTTCCTCAAACACGAAACTCACCGTTTCAAGGGTGTACTCAGTGGTGTTCGGCACATTCTCGGAGTTGTGACGATTCTCAGCACTACTTACTTCTGGAACTTTCCGTCGCCCCAAACAGAAACCCCGTCCCCATCAGCAGACACTTCCCACTGCGCTCCCCAGGCCCTGGCACCCACAAACCTGCTCACCCTCCCTGGATTTTCCTCCTCTGCACGCACAGCTCGTGTGGACCCTCACAGCAGGTGGGGGACTCTGCACCCCCATTCCCCCCTCCCTCTTATAGCACAGGTCAGCCCTTCCTGCCTTTTCACCGCCCGCTAACATCCCACTGTCCCCACAGCGTGTGTACCTGTTCTTCAGCCGATGGACACTTGGGCTGCCTCCCTATGCTAACGCTGGAAACACCTTTATCTGCAGAATTTTATTGAGATACGACATACCAGCCAAGCACACGAATCCCGCCGGGGCCGTGGGCTGCATTTTCAGAACGAAGGCATTCATGAAACAGTAAGAAACAGATCATCGCCAGCCCCGTTAGCCCCTGGGCTCCGGTCTCCTTGACACTGTCCCCATCGAGTGAGTGTCAAATGACCTTCAGCGCGGAAGGTTGGCTTCTGACCCAGCAGGCGTCTCTCTGGCTCACAGCTGTCTGGGACTCGTCCGTGCTGCACGCAGCTTCCGCTCGCTCCTGTTTGTCGTGGAGTGGCGCTCCATCGTCCAGCAGACCACGGTCCTTTATCCCTCCCACTGCGGACGGATAGCGGGTGGCTCCCGGGGACAGCTGTGACCAGCTGCACGCTGTGGACATCCTGGCATGCGTCTGTGGAAAGACAGGTGCGTCTGTTTCTGCTGCGAAGGGGGCTTGAAGTCGTGGCATGTGCGTGCTCAGCCTCCGCAGGCACGGCTGGCTACAAAGCTCGGTCACTCAGAACCCCCAAAGTGTCTGAAAGTGCCCGTTACACGCGCTCTCGGCCTCCATCAACGTTCGCTTTGTTTGGGCTTCACCGAGGTACAAGGTGCAGACCGCCCGACTGGTCCCCGTCTAGTGCGCGGTCCGCTGGAGCTGAGCGGACGCTGCGGGGCTGCACGGCCGTCCCCCGGGCCAATTTTAGGACGTTTGAATCACCATGAAAAGAATCCCTCAAGCCCTGACCATGAGCCTCAGACCCACCCCGCCCCAGCCTGGGCCATCTCCAATTTACCTCCCGTCCCCACGCAGTGCTGCCAGACGGCCGCGTGTCCGGCGACTGCTTCGCTTGACGCAGGGTTCCCGGCTCCCGCCTGCGCGGCACGTGACAGCACGTCAGCGTCGTCTGCGCTGATTCCGATTCCAGGGTGCGGATGCGCGTGTGTCCCCGGCCTGCTCAGCGGGTGCCTTGGGCTCTGTCGCGAGTAGCGCTGCCGTGGGTGTTCTGGTCCAGGTTTTGGTGCAGATGCATGTTCGCATTTCCCACGGGTCGGTACCCGGGAGTGGGAATTCTGGGCAGTTCCTCCGCGTTGAACTGTTGGAGGAAGCGCCAGACTTGGTTCCCGCCGTGGCCGCACCGCTGTCCCCCTCAGCAGCCGTCTCCACTCCCAGCAAGGACCACCACTCCACCAGGCGGGGCCGGGCATAGGGAAGCCCCGGGGAAGGTGGGATTTGTCGCCATGTGCGCGCTGGAGGGGAGCCGCGCTGCAATCGCGTGGACAGCCCAGGACGGCCGGCATCCGGGGAGAGTCCAGTCCCGCCTTCGTGGCAGCCGTGTACCCCGTGTCTCGAGGCAGCTGGGCCGAGAGTCAAGGTGGGGTCTGTGACCACGGGCTGTAGCTCCTCTCCCTGAGCTGTTCCGAGTCTCTGGTGGCAGAAGTCTCCCGGGAAGGGTGGTTCACCCCACAGGCGCAGGAGCCAGCCTTGGTGACTTGTGCGGCCTCTAGGGCGTGTCACACAGGCCCGGCCGGCAGTGCCGTCCAGCCCCGACTGGCGGTCCTGTGCTCCTGTTTTGCCAAAGCCCAGGTTTTGCTTCTTGGGGACGCTGGGACTGGTTCTCCGTCACTCACAGAAAGTTCCAGAAGTTGCCTTTGATGTGGAGAAATCCTCCAGAACAGAGGAAGGGGCTCTGGCTCCTGACTGCAAAGTGGTCAGCCCTCCCAGGGGACCGTTGCCGCTTGGATGGAAGCACAGAGGGGTCCGCGCGGGCTCTGGTCTGTGGGGACACCAGCTTCGGCATGAAGGCACCAGGTGCTGGGCGGTCACTGGGCACCATTGTGCCTGCAGGGGAGGCACTGCTGGGCAGTCACTGGGCACCGAGCTGCCTGTGGGAGAGGCCCTCCTCCTCGCCTGAGTTCTGGGCCTCTTCCTGGAACGAGACGCACCGTCTGCTGGAATCTGGGCTGGGCTGAGTAGCAGGGGCTTGGATTCAGCCCCTGACTCCCAAGTGGCCTTGGGCAGGTCACTGGCCTTCCCGGTCTCAGTTTGCCCATCAGCAGGAGCATAGGGTCAACCCGATGATGCTTTGGGCTCTCCCAGCTCTCTCGGGAAGCGGGCCCCGGCTGCACACTGGTCTTTGGACAACAATCCTCCCTCCAAGGCAGCTAGCAGGGCCTGTGGCCCTCCCAGAGGCCGCGTGGGATGTGTTTATATTCTGGAGCAGAAGAATGCCTGGTTCCTGGAGGCGGGCCGCCCTGGCCATCCTGCCTGTCCGCCTGGGACCGCCCGGAGTCTGTCCACGGAGCCCTTGGGCCTCCCAGTGGCAGGAGGGAGAAGGGACAGTTCCTGGGAAGCTCCAGACATTTCCATTCCTCCCTTCCTTCCTTCCTTCCTTTCTTCCTTCCAAAGATTTTATTTATTTATTTGAGAGAGAGACAGAGAGCCTGAGAGGGAGCAAGCGTGAGTGGGGGTGGACGGCAGAGGGAGAGGGAGACGCGGGGGCTCGACCCCCATGACCCCAGGGTCATGACCTAAGCCCGAGGCAGACCCTTCGCTGACTGAGCCCCCCAGGCATTTCCATTTCAACCGAGACAAGAGCTTGCCCAAGGCAGTGAGTTTCTCTTTCCTTTCTTTCATTCACTCGGTTTTAGCGTGGCGGCCTGTATGCGTGCGCGTCTGATACCCTCACCGGTTCGCGGGAGGACAGCGTGGAAGTCCGTGGTCAGAAGCTGGCCGCGGGGGGTGCAGGCTGGTTGTCGGCTGCAGGGGCCGCGTCGGGTGAGGGCTGCCCTCTGGCTTGGCCTCCGCAGAGCCCTCGGGAGGCAGGTGTCCTTCTGTCCCCTTGAGGAGGAGGAAATGCCGAGGGCCATGGACCCAGGACCATGTGCCTCAGCACCGTCTCTGCTCCACACTGCCTATCCCCCAGGCCCAAGCAGGAGGTGAGCCTCACCTGCCCGTGCTCTGAACCCCCAACCCGCCCAAGGCAGAGCAACGCTGTGGAAGCCCCTGTGTGGGGGGGAAAGCTGCGAGGGGCCCGTCGTGCCCCGAGGAAGACACGTGCAGGAGAGGGAGCTCTGGGAGACTTGGTGAGGCCGTGTGCAGGGCCGTGGTGGGCCCCACCCCACAGGGCCATGTGAGGGTGCTGGGCACTTAGCAAAGCTCACTTTATTTGTCTATTTATTATTTATTATTTTTTTTAAAGATTTTATTTATTTATTTATTTGACAGAGAGAGATCACAAGTAGGCAGAGAGGCAGGCAGAGAGAGAGGGGGAAAGCAGGCTCCCCGCCGAGCAGAGAGCCCGATGCGGGGCTCGATCCCAGGACCCTGAGATCACGACCTGTGCCGAAGGCAGAGGCTTTAACCCACTGAGCCACCCAGGCTCCCCATCTCTATTTATTTTTTAAAGATTTTATCTACTTATTTGGGAGAGACAGAGAGCGCACAAGCAGGGGGAGCGGCAGGCAGAGGGAGAAGCTGGCTCCCCGCTGAGCAGGGAGCCCGATGCAGAACTCGATCCCGAGACCCCAGGGTCATGACCCAAGCCAGAGGCAGACGCTTCCCCCCGGCGCCCCGAGGGCTCGGTTTGAAAAGGCTGTCGTAGCACTGGGCGGCTGCAAGCCCCTCACCTCGTAGATGGAATGGGGCTGGGGCCTCGGCCTCGGGCGTAACACTAAGCTAGTCGGATGGTGAGGACGGCAGCGCTGCGGACCAGCTGCGGGACGCGCACGTGCTGACGGCCCCAGGGCTGACCCGAGCCGCTCTACTGTAGGGGCTGGAGAAGATCCCATCGCTTGAAACCCAAACCCCCCCGGCAGCCTCCATTGCCTCCCGGAGCTGGTGGGTGGTGGCCGTGTGGGCATCCCGGGGCTGCCCAGTGTAGACCGCAGACCAGGAAAGACACAGCTTATTCTCTGGCGGGCTGGAGGTTGGAGGTTAGCTGTGGCCTCCCCGGGCGGATGTCCAGGTGCCTGCCGGGCCAGCTTCTTCCGGCGGCTCTGAGGGCAGTCTGCTTCCCTGTCTCTCCCAACTGAGGAGGCGTCCGTGCTCCTTGCCTCATGGCCCTGGACCCCACGGCCTTTCCTCTCCCTGCGTCCCCACCACCCTGCGTCTGCCTCTCCGCAGGCAGACCTCCTCTGGCCTCCCACTTCCAAGGCTCACCTCCCACCTCCAGATCCTCGGTCCCATGGCACAATTGCCCTGTGGGGTCTCACAGCCCCAGAGTCCGGGGACTGGGATGGGAACATCCCGCAGGGTTTACCCAGCTGAGCACAGTGGCATCGTGAACCCCAGGGTGCACATGCCTGTCGATACCGTTCCCTTCCACAGAGGTGGCCGGAGAAGGATCTGGAAACTGAAGAGTGGCGGCCTATTCTCCCTGCCATGCAGGGTGAGACCCAGAGCAGGGGTCCCTGACCAGAGTGCTCAGTGAGCGGGGAGTCACCCCAAGGGGAGGCCGCAGGGAGGTAGAGATCCCGACGGCAGGAGGCCTTGCTGGCACCCAGTTCATGCCCCAGCCCCAACTTCCTCAACTTTGTCCCTGATGGGGCTCCCGATAGCCCAGGTCCTGACCCCAATCGACACCTGTGGAATGGGCACGGTGCACTCCTTGGCTTGTGGGCGGCGAGACACACACAGATGGGAAGGGGCCCTCTGGCCTGCAGACTTCTGAATGGCGTCCCTGGCTGCGACCAGGGCAATGCAGCTGCGTCCCTCCTGAGTCACGTTCCCAGCCTGGATGAAGTCCCTTCTTACGTGGGTGACGGGCTGCTCTGTGGGGCCAGAACGGACAGGCAGCGCTGGATGGAGAGCCCATTGGGCCCTGGGAGACCAGCAGGACAGGCCCCAGAAGGAAGGTGGGTGAGGCGGGGTCAAGGGATGGCCTGGGAAGTCCCGGTCCAGGTCAGTTCTTGGGGTGAGACCCGCATGGGGCTGAGGAGCGGAGCTGGGCCCAGGACACGGGCCCCTCCGGGCCACATGAATCGCACAGTTCAAACTTCCCATGATTCGCACTCTGAATTCTCTCTTTCCGGTGTTCTCCTGCTGACCCTTGAGAGTCCTTGTGACCTCTGACCGCTGACCTCCTCTGCCTCCCATCGGTCACAGCAACAGCCACCCCACGGAGGGCTCGAGGGGCCGCCTCATCCCCTGCCGTCTGGTTGCAGAGCCTTCCTCCTGGCAACAGCTGGCCGTTGGCACAGACCTGCTCCCCCTGCCTGTGACCCAAGCTCCAGCTTCCCCTCTGCCTCTCTCCCGGGGAAGAAGCCCTGAGAAGCCAGGTTCACCGGACTCTCACAGCTCCCCGGGGCACAGGTGGCCCAGGAGACGCTGGCCTGGGTGACCACTGTGGTCTCTACGCAGCTGTGGCTTCAAGCTAGGTGCCATCACGGGGGGCAGTGCACAAAGTGGGCTCTGGGCGGACGTTCCCTAGCCAGCACCCCTGGAGCCTGGTGGATGGCCCAATGCAGGGGCCAAGCTGGAAGTTTCTGGAAGGAGGTTGTTGGTCACAGTGACCGGGGTGCAGCCTGCCCTGGTGGGGGGCTATAGTAAAATCAGCCTTGTCCTTGGCGGCATGGGCAGCAGAGTCAAGTGGGAGAGGCGGCCTTAGAAAAAAGCCACTGTCACAGAGGAGGACAGCAGCCCTCTGTCCGTGTCCCCCTGTCTGCTCTCAACTCAATTCCCTGCTGCCCCCAACGGCCTGATTGATTGATTACCTCTGCCTCCCTCCCGTGCCGCCTCCGCCTGCCCGGAAGTGCGTGCTCCTGGCTGCCCGTCCTGCCCCTGTTTTAATGACAGCGGCCCTCGGGTATCCCATGGTTAAAGCAGCTGAAGCGAGGTGGGCCCTTGCGTCCCTCTAAGTCGGGCTGGGCTGCGTCAGGCTTGGCAGACGATGGCCCGCGGGTCACATCGAGCCCCTGCCAGGTTTTGTAAATTAAGTCTTTCTTCTGGCCCCCAAGTCCCGGAGGGGCCACCGAAACTGTTTATCCGCCGAAGCTCCGCATTTCACGGCCTGGCCCTGCCCCGGAAAGGTCGGCTGGACCCTGAGCCGCCTGGGACAGGACGGAAGAGGAGGGGAAGGGGCCTCTGCCCCCTGAACCGTGGTCACCTCACGGCTCTTCTTGAACCGGCTCCGAGAAGGATCCCCTGGTTTTCTGGACAGCAACTGCTGTTGGGTTGTCCCAAGTGCGGGGGGCACGCGGGTTTGTGCGGTGCCTGCTCTGCTCCCGTACGCCTTCGAAGATCCCCCGCTGAGAAGTAAATGGTAAAACGTCACAGGCAACGCGGCAGGTCGCCTAGTAATCGTATCTTTACGGGTCAGTCTCTCAGTCGTTTTATTTGCAGCCTGCACGTCTGTCCGGGGAGCAAAGCTTCTTCCGAAACGGCCTCCATGGAGGCCCTTGCGGGGTCACCAGGAAGCAGTGAAAGAGGCGGCAGCCGCGGGTCCGGCCGGCCGTCTGCGGGGAGGGCCTCCCGAGTGGAGGGGCCACAGCGAGAAAGCCTGTCTCTTCCCGGAGAAATCCTGTAAGCGCCGACGGGGCGAAGACCAGGCCCGGGAAGCTGTGCGTGGACCTGGGAGCCGGCTGCCCGCCGCAGCGCGGGCCACACCCCCGCCCCGAGGGCAAAGAGCGAGGGAGATGCCCGCCGCTTGGGGCTCCAGGACTCAGACGGGGCGCGAGGTCTCAGACGGGGCTCCGAGACTGGCGACGCGCGACGAGTCTGGAGTCGGACAAGCGCCGCCTCTAAGCCGCGGGTCGGTGAGCGCGGTGGGTGGCTGCGCCCGTCACCGAGATGTGGACCTCTGTGTGCCGTGAGCCGTGGCTTGCTTCCTTCTCCCCTCAGTCGTGGCGGGGGTGTCCGGCGGGTGGTCTTCGGGGGCCCGGGGCCTGTCATGTGGGGGCCCCGCTGTCCCCCGGGCAACAGCATCCTGCGCTGCCTTCGGCGTCCGGGGGGCACGTGGGCTGCGAGCCGGGGGAGACTGGACATGCGGGAGGCTTCTGAGGCGAGGCCGGGAGCGGCACCCAGTGTCACCGCTGGAGCCCCACTGAGAAAACTGTCCTGTGCCTGCGCCGTCAGCGTGGCTGGGACGTGGAATCAGCCTGTGTCCCCAGGAGCGAGAGGGGAGCTCTCGGCAGGACGACTGGCCACCCCACCACATGTTCTTGCTTTGTGTTTAATTCATTTTTACTCTTCTTTTAAGATTTGGTTTATTTGAGAGAGAGCGAGAGAGAGCACACGCACACAAGCAGAGGGAAGGGCAGAGAGAGAGGGAGAAGCAGACTACCCACAGAGCAGGGAGCCCAGTGGGCGCTCCATCCCAGGACCCTGGGATCGTGACCTGAGCCGAAGGCGTGCATCACCGACGGAGCCCCCAGGCGCCCCTCGTCCATCTTTTCTGTGCCGGGCACGTATTCTCTGTAACCTCACTTATGATCTAAAATTGCATTTCTAACTTAATTGACGAATTAAATCTCAGGAGCATTCCTGCGACACCTTCTTTGACAACCAGAACATTTGTATACTCCGTTGGGACGGGAAGCGGCTTGGAGGATTCTACGGGGCGTTTCCGGGGCTGGAGGTTCCTCGATATGCAGGCCCAGGTGTGACTTCTTGGTTGGGAAGGATGTTTGCAGACAGCAGGGGAGCAGGGCCAGTTGAGGCGGGGACTGTCCCTGCCGGCTCGCAGCTGCCCTCCCTCAACGGTGACGCAGGGGCGGGGGCCAGCTGGGGGCTCAAGGTGGGACAGCGCCCGCCGTCTGACCGGTGAGAACCCAGCAGGCACGGTAGGTTTTATCTTCCCACGAGAAAACCACGCGCGCATCTGCGTGAGAGAAGGGCTGAGAGGGCCCCCGCGAGCGGGAGGAGCGGCAGTCCTGGGGTGGAGCGCGAGTGTGCATTTGGTCAAGGTGCTGTTGAACACGCACGCGGGAAAGCAAGTAGGTCGGAAGTCAAAGGAGCACAGAGGTGCCGCCTCTTCCCGGGCCCTGCTCCTCTGCCTGGGGCTGCTGTCCAGCTTCCCGAGCCGCCGTGGGTTACTTAGCTCGGTGACGATCCGCGGCGATCGCGGAGCGCCTGAGCCGGGCTTCTGCCGGGAGCGCCGTCGCCGTGGGCGCCCATCAGGCCCGTTCACCTCCTCACTGTGCGGCGGACTTGGGGGGTTTTCAGTTCCTCCTGATGCTTATCTGCATTTTCTTGTTTCTCTGCAATGTGTATATATTGCATCGTGAAACACATTTTTCAGAAATCGCAGCGCAGAGGGGAGAAGCCAGCTGACGGCAAGGAGAATCCCAACGGCCCTGTCCTGGGCATTCTGGTTCAGGAGCAGCTTCAAAACACGTCCTTTCTGGCCAAGGCCAGCCTGTCTGGCGGCCAGAGCGGGGAGCGCGGGCAGCTGTCACCACAGGCGACGTCCTTCTCCCGTCCCATGATCCGACCCTGGCAGGCGGACGAGCCGGGACCCAGGAGGGAGCGGACTTGCTCCTCTGCAGGAGCTAAGCTCACCCTCCGGAGGTGCCTCTTCCCGCCTTCGGCCTCCGCTGGCCCTTCTCCCTCTAACACACCTCCAGAAGGCGAGGTCAGGCAGGAGGAGCCCTGGGGAGAGTGGTCCTGGTGGCCTCCGGCTGGAGAAAGGACACGGTGTGTGTGGTCCCGGCAGAGGTGTCCTGCCGTCTGGCGGACGTGTGGGACTCGGGGCTCTGGCACGGTCTGGAGCCCCACCTGTCACCGCCGCTGTGCCACCTCCCCCCGAAGACGCAGGTCAGGCTGGGGCCAGGGGAGGCAAGCGAGGCGCCCCCTCAGAGTCCTGGGGGCGGCACTCCCTTGTCCTGGTGACCTGGTCCTGAGAGTAGACAAGGCCTCTGTGGACGCCGGTGTGCACACGTGTGAGCATGTCCGCGCGCGCATGAACACCGGAGCGCGGGCACCTGGAGGTGAGGGAGGACGATCTGGGTGTTCACGCTGACGGCGCTGGGACGCCATCCCACTGCTGTCCTGGGGGCCAGCGTGGGACACAGCGTGGGTCCGCCACACCACCGGCCATTCAGTACAGGCCGCCCCGCGCACAGCCTGCGTCTGAACCCCAGCACCGCAGCCCACCCGTGCCCGCCGAGCGGGTGTGCGTCTGCTGAGGGGTCCTGCTCCCGGTCCTCGGGCTTCCCGGCCACGTCTCTGCGCGCCCGTCGGCTCATCCCCACAGTCCGTCCTCACAGGAGCAGGTGCTCACTGAGTGTCTTCATCCCCAGGCCTGGGTGCGGGTGAGCACGCCCCGCCCCGTCCGGCTCACATGGGGCTCACAGGCCGCCACACAGACCAATTCACAAAGTCTCGTGGAAAGTGACCCCCGGAGAGCGCGCAGTCTGAGGGCTCGGTGGGAGCTGGCAGGTGCGGCGGAGGGGGGGTCCTCCAAAGCAGACAGTCCACACCCCGGTGTCTCCCAGGAGAACTGAGACCTCGGTGCCCACAAAACCCTGCGCGTGAGTGTCCACGGCGGCATTCACCACGGTCCAAACGTGCCAACGAGCAAAGCCCACCCACCGAGAACGGACAAGCAGAGGCGCCCACCCATACGAGGCCCCGTCCTCGGCCAGAAAGACGGGGGGCGCGGACGCAGGCTGCAGCACGGACACACCGGGAAAAGGCTTCCGACGGGCAAGGAGCCTGCCGCAGCGGGTCCCGTGGTGCTGGTCTCCCCTTGGAGGAAGCGTCCAGAAGAGGCAAATCTGTAGAGACAGAAAGTCGATTCGCAGTGGCCGGGGGCTGGGGGTGGGGGTCGGGTTTCCCGGGGGTGATGGAATGTTCTGGAACTAGACGGTGGCGACGGTGACGAGCGCGCGCCTGTACTAAATGCCATCGGATTGTCCGTTTTATGTTGTGTGAGTTTTACCTCAATAAAAAAGGAAAGAAAAAATAGAGTTAGCAGGGGTGGGAGGCAGCGTGTTTCCATATGGAGCCTAGAGAAGGCCCCGGGGACACGGGAGGGACCCTCCCTGCCGAGGACCCCCTCCCCTGCCTCGCCCCTCCACACCCTGCCACAGGCCTCCCAGGGACGCGGGGCTCAGCCAGAGGTCCCGGGCCTCCCCCGGGGCTGGGCCGCCGAGCACCTCCCGCCACGGCGTTACTAAGGGCTGACAGGGGCGCGGCAGGCTCGCGGAGGGCTCTCCACTCGGCGCCGGCCCTCCTCGTCCGGCTGGATTCTCTCCGTCGTCCTGGAGACCGGCATGATTCCGGAGCCCACTTTCCAGAGGGAGCCTCGGGGGCAGAGATGGTGGGAGGAGACTGGAAACCCAGTCTGTGTCCAAACTCTCTTGACTTGAGGGCAAAATTCCAAACATCTTCTGTGACAAGGACGGCGGGGTTCTGGCCCGGAGACGAGGGACCGGTCGGAGCCGGTATGAGACGGTTCTGTGGCGTGGGTTCCCGGAGGGCCAGATGGTGGGGCTGTAGGGGACCGGCTGGCGATGGCAGGCTGGGGGACATGGGAGGGGACCGGGAGGAGGCGTTTGCCACCGGGGCTCACATAGACGTGCTGCGCAGCTCAGCGTGCTGGGTCAGAGGCCCACACCGGGTCATCCCCACCCCGTCCAGCGGCAGGACACTACGAGGAACAGATGCCTGGAGACTGCCGGTGGTGGGGACACGTGGGTGCCCAAGTCGGCCTGTGTCCTAGCACCAGCCTCTGAGGGATGCCAGAGGGGTGTGTTTGTTATCACCTGATGCAAAACGAGCGCCCCCAGACCCAGGGGCTTAAAGCAACATACACGTCTTAGCTCCTGGTTCGGGTGGGCCAGGAGTCAGGGAGCCCTGAGTGTTTCTGGCTCCTGACGTCTCGTGTGGTTGAGGTCCGGGGTCGTGTGGGGCTCTAACTAGAGCAGAAAGGTCACCTTCCAAGCTGACTTTGTGGTGGTCGACGGCCCCAGGTCCTTGCTGGCTGGTCATGGGAGGCCTCGGCCCCTCGCTGCGTCTCTCCCCGGGGCGGCTCCCATCCTGGCCGCTGACTTCCCAGAGTGTGCGAGCTGAGAAAAGGAGAGAGAGAGATGGGGGGGGGCTTCAACTCTGACTTGCATCTCCCTAAAAAACACTCAAAGCAAATAGGGAAAAGAATTACCATTTGTTCGATCTGGGAGGGGGTACACGGGCGTCTGGTACAAGCCGAACTCTTCCTAATCGGGAACCGGGAGTGTGTGTTGCCGGCGGAGCCGCGGGGACGCTGCTCTGGAAGAGGCTGAGCACGCCCCCACAGACCTTCCCGGGCCGGAGGCGGCCGGGTCGTCCTGCTCCCATGCGTGGTATGCGCGTGTGCACACGAATGCCCGCCACGCGTGTCCCTGAGTGTCTCGGAACTGGGAAGCAGGCATGTCCTCCTGCGGGGGCGTCTGACGCCATCTGAGACGCCGCGGTTAACCCGCCTGCTTCCCGGGGCCCCAACCCTGCGGACGGAAAGCCCGGCGGCCCCATCCTGCCCTGCTGCAGCAGGTTCACAGCCCACAGCCCCTTCCCGAGTGGAGGAACCCTCCTCCCCGGCCCCACCCTCCAGCCACGGGAAGCCCCCAGGCCAGTCTCCTTCCCCCGCGCCTTCCGGCCACTTTGCAGCCGTGTGGGAGCTTCCGTGCTCTCCCCAGAAAGCCTCATCACAGGAGTAATGGCCTGTTCCTACCCTCGGAGCGTGTGTGTGTGTGAGGCTCATCCCTCTTGACATCCGGACCTAAATTTGGGAGGGGGTCCGCCCTGTCTCTCCGGTGTGGATGCACCCAGTGACACCTGGGAGGACGTCACCTCCCGATTCTGGAAGGCGGGGCCGGTGACTTGGCGATCTGGCCGTGTGTTTACTATTTTACTACTCCTATCTGCTAATTATTTAGTATTTTCTAATCTACTATGAGCATCTTGGTCTCCTGGGAGCCCCACCCCTGGGTGAGCATTCTCCGGGGCCTGGAGCCCTCGGTCTGGCGGCCGTCCCCACCCAGCCCGCGGCTCTTCGCTGGGGCTGACCCTCAGAGTGTTGGTGGGAGAGGAAAGAGGAAGAGGACGGCCCCCGTGGACACAGAGAGAGGCCAGGCTCACGAAGGACCTCCTCCCCTGTCCGCTCGTCACCCTTCACTGGTGTGTGGCTCACGGAAGTGTACCGTGAGGCACAGCAGCCCTGTTACGCTGGAAAGAGGAAACAGCGGCGCTGACTCTCTCAAGTCCCCAGGGCACTGTCTGGGACTCCTCTGTTCTCGGAGGGACAGAGGGACCCAGAGCACCTGACACACGGTGACATCTCAGATTCCATGACCTGCGGCGCCCGGGGGTAGCAACACGTGTGATGAGATTTGTGCTTGTTGCAAATGTACTGGCTTCGCGTGTCCCGAGAACGGGGGAGTTTGGAACCACGACCCCGAATTTGCTCTGAGCATTAACATTGAACCGTGTGGAACTGTCTTTTTCTAGAAGGCAAAAATGGCCCAAATCAGCAATTTCATGTGGTTCATTTTCATATTTCATTTCCAATTCGTATGGAAAGCAAAACCCTCTAAGTGTTCTGTGGCCTCCCCCCTACTTTTACCAGAATTAAAGTTATTATTATTATTATTATTTGCTTCTCCCCTCCCCCAGCCCCAGCGCAAGGAGCCCACAGGCCTCAGCATCCTCTTGGGGGTAGAACGGAAACCCTCGCAGACACAGGCTCCGGCTCCCCGTTGCTGGGGTTTGCAGCGGAGAGACCGGCCGCCGCGCTGCACGGCCGCTCCCGTCCAGACGGGGTCTCCCTCGGCCCGCCGTCCTCTCCGGCTCCCTGGATGCCGCGCGGCAGGGACGGGAGCCCGCAGGCCCAGGAGGCTGTAGGAAAGGCCCTCCACGCACAGGGCTGGACCCCCGCCGCCTGGCCTTGGTGCAGAGAGCTGGACTCTCGGATCCTCTCTGGGCGGATCAGATTCGCAGGAATCGGCTGTGTAAATGGCCAGGCTGGGCGAGCGGCCAAAGACAGAGGTTCGGGCTCTGCGGGGTGGGCAGGAGCCGTGCCGGACGGAGGCTGCCTGCCAAGAACCAGCCTTCTGCAGCCCCCGCGGCCAGTGCAGCTGACCGTTCACGCCCTGCCTGGGGCTGTGCTCTGCCGGACCCTCTGAGGCCAGTGCCGGGCTTCCCTCAGAGGAAACCCTGGGGACCCTTCCTGCTGGGGGGGAGTGGGGATGCAGAGAGCTTGGGCCCCTCCCAGCCCGCTGGACCAGTGTCTCCCTTTTCCTAAGAGTCCGGGTGGTTTTGGTGCTGTGGAAGTTTGAGCCACACTGTGCTACGGGGGACTGTCCCTCAGTGGCAGCGGGCTTGCCAAAAGCACGTGCCCTCTGACCCAGCCCTTGCGCATTTTGGGGTGTATTCAACGGAATAGATCAGAGGTGCACACATGGGAACGTTTGATCTGGGGAGGAGGCGCTTACCGCCGCTGTCCCGTTCCATCCTCGCAGCAGCCCCGGGCTGTGGCTCTCTGAGGCTCCCGCAGTGAAGGAGGCCCGAGTCGCCCAGCCGGGACCCGCGGGGTTAGGAGCTGAGGTCAGACACCATTGGCCCGCAGTGTGGGTGACTTGTGTGTTTGGGTGGGGCAGGACCGTGGGCCTCCCGCCCTGTGGGCTGACCAGGTAGGATGCAGTCTGTACAGAACTGGGTGCCCTGCTCTCTAGTTTGGGGGACTCTCGTGGACGCTTGAACAACACCCCTCTACACTGGCCTGAAGCCTACGCTCTCCTCCCTCCCTCCTGCCCCCTTACAAATTCCCAGAGCCTAGGGGGCTCGTGTGGCTTCCCAGGGGAAGGGGTACCTGTTCTGCCAGCGGAGGCCTGTGGCCTGGCTCCCACTGTTGACACTGCTCTTGGAATCGCCAGTTTCCACAGACCAGCGACGCCTCAGCATCGCCACAGGCAGCCCGGGTCAGTCCTCGTTCTAGAACATGATGCTTGGGACCAAAGCGGGGGGGAATCGTTGCTGAACTGATTCGAGCTCCGTGTCAGATGGGTTTCCAGTGCTTCTCACAGGTGCGGGAGGGCACCCAGGTGCACATAGGTGCAGACACCTCGCCCACTGCAGGCCCCCCCGGGAAATGCACGGGGGGGTGCAGACACCCCAGCATCAGTTACGTGCTTCGTGCAGAGTCGGCCAGCCTTCCTGCCCCCTCTCAGGAGGCTTCCAGAGCTCCCAAGAGGAGGCAGCCTGCCCTCACCGCCCAGTGCCATCCCCGTCCTGTTTGTGCCCACGATGAGGGGACAACAGGGGCCGTGTGGACTCTGGAGTCAGACTCCTAGGTTCAAATCCTGGCCCCGCCACTTAGCAACTGTGTGACCCTGGGCCAGTGGCTTGACCTCTCTGCGTCTCCGCCTTCTCCTCTGTAAAATGGGTCTTAATAGGGTGCTTCGCTCACGCAGGTGTGAGCTTAAGTGAGCTGGCCACGAGGAGCGCTGAGGACACGTGAGCACGAGGTAGACACGACGAGGCTCTACAGCACGGCACGAGCCACACACAGGTACGAGCGTTTGCCGTTGTTGATGGCCACAGACAGACGCCAGCAACTAGGAAGTCGGGCTGCAGAAGACGCTTTAACGAAACGGGGAAATGGCTGGGACGTACGGCTCACCGAAGAAGGGCAAGTGCGCAGCAGCCTTTGGGGTCGATGCTGATTTCGTAAAACAGATCCGCGTTAACTGTGCCCGAAGGACACAAATGGTTAAGTGTGTGAGTGCTGGGATAATGAGGGTTTTCATTTCTTGCACGTGCTTTTCTGCATTTCCCGGAATGTGTATAGTACGTGTAACGGCTCTGATGTGAACCAAGCACGTCCGTAACAGCTGCTCTGCAAAGGAGAAAGCTGAGTTCAAGCGTCCCCGGCCCTTTCCACGAAGGAGTTCCGTCTCATTTTCCCAGAGCCAAGGCCCCTCTGCAGGGCAAGGGGGTGGGGGTGGGGCAAGAGACGCCGCTCTCCCGCCCTCCCTCTCCCACTCTGGGGTGTCTGTCTCCTTCCCTGGGGTGGTTGTGCGCAGTCCCTGGGGGTGCCCAGGCCAGGTCACGGCGCACGGCTCTTTGTGAGCGGGAACTTATCACAGCTCCCTCCTGGTCAGCCCCGAGAGCCGCTGAGAGTTGTTGTGCGCCCAGGACAGGGGACGGACGACTCTGAGCCTCTGAGAGGCTGAGTGAGCTGCCCCAGGCCCCAGCGTTCGTGGGGGGCACGGTTAGGGCGGTGCGCCGCACCCCTTCCGAGTCCACTCGGAAGCTTCTGGAAGTTCTTCATCTGGGCCGCTGTCACTAGGTTAGGGGAGTCCCCCCCGGCATAATTGCTTCCCACCCAAACCTAACTGCCACTTGTCGGTGGGAGGTGTTGGGCTCCTACCGTGTGAGAGCTTTCTGGCCACGTGGACAAAGACCACGCCCATCTCATTCTCTGTGTGTCCCCAACCTTAGCCTTGACTTTATGCGTGAACGTCGAGTGAGTCATTGTTCAGGCTGAAGGGTCTCTGTTTTGGAGGCAGAAAGGTGGGTGGGGAGGGGCAGGGCGCGGAGAGGAGCGGACGGTGGTCAGCTCTTCAGCTGGCAAAGGGCTGAGGTTGGCTCCTGCTGGGTTGAGGCCTGAATGTTGTCTGGGGTGCGTGGGGCTCGCAGACACCCGACTCACGTAAGCTCTGGTGTCTTCGGCCCCCAAAGGGGTATGACTTGCGCTCACACTCCTTGATTGGCTGCCCTCCCCGGTCGCCCACTTTCTTCTGGTCCTTCTTTCGGGAAGTCCTCGAATGTCCATCTGCTCTGGCCACCGTGGGGGCAGGAGAGTGTGGCTGAGAACCTGGTATCCGCGGGTGCCCGAGATGCCCTCTCTGAGAACACCGTGTTGTGGGAGCAGGCCACACGGCCATCATGGACTCGGACACACCCTCGTGCTCCGATTCTCATTGGGAGGCCAGGTTCCCACCCTGGGAGGCCAGAGGGAGAGGCCGACCCTCGAGAGGGAGCAGTCCTCTCAGAGAAGGTGGGCGAGTAAGACTCTTTCCTAGCAACGACCCCAGAAGCACGAGTGACCAAAGGAAACAGACCCACCGCGCTTTGCCAAAACCAAAACCGCTGGCGTCACGGCGAAAGATGCCGCGAAGACGGTGTAAAGACCAGTCCCAGAAAGGAAGACTGTTTTGCAAACCGTCTATGCGATCAGGGGTTTGTGTCCAGAATATATAAAGAAGTCCTACAAGTCACAGTAACAGCACACATTCAGAAAAGGGGAAAAGCTCGAATACGTGTCTCCCCGGAAGAAGACACAGGAGTGGCCAGGAAGCCCCAGAGCGGTGGGGCAGCTGCTCGGGAAAACAGCCGGCGACTCCTCAGAAGGCGAAACAGTCACCGCAGGACCCAGCAGTGTCTTCCTGGCTTTACACCCACAAGACGTCCAGACACACAGGCTCACCAAGGCTTGAACACAAACGTTCACCACAGCCTCATTCGCGGGACCCCAAAGTGGAAACAATCGAAACGTCCACGAACGGAGGGACAGAGGCGCACACTAGGGTCCATCCGCACGATGGACTACGACTCAGACACCTGCTGCGGGGTGGATGAGCCGTGAGGATGTTGTGTTCAAGGAAAGAAGACGGTCACAGAAGGCCCTCTTGGATGGTTTTATTTGGTCGGCAAATCCATCACGAAGGAGAGCAGATGCATGCTCTCCAGGGACTGGGGCACGGAGGAACCGGAGTGACCTCGAATAGCTCAGGGCTTCTTCCTGGGGTGACAAAAAGGCAAAGTTACACTGTGGTGGTAGCTCACAACTTGGCGATTACACTGGAAACACGGATTTATCCCCTTCCCGTGTATGTATCACGTGGCATGTGAATTGTGTCTCAATAACGCCGTTTAAGAAAATCCTTTCGGGGCACCTGGGTGCCTCAGTGGGTTAAAGCCTCTGCCTTCGGCTCAGGTCGTGATCCCGGGGTCCTGGGATCGAGCCCCACATGGGGCTCTCTGCTCTGCGGGGAGCCTCCTTCCCCCTCTCTCTCTGCCTGCCTCTCTGCCTACTTGTGATCTCTCTCTGTCAAATAAATAAATAAATAAAATCTTTAAAAAAATCCTTTCGCAAATCCCAGGAAACCCAGCTCGGAGCAATATAAGCAGTTAGTTTCTGTAAGTCAGTGAGTGAGTAAATTTGAACATAGGCTGGCTTCAGGTCCTGCCTGACTCAGGAGCTAAAACAGGTCGCCAGCGCCTGGGTGGAGACTCCCAACACCCTGGCTGAGAACCGGGGCGTGGTCTGAACACTTCGGCCTGTCGGGGGCAACAGATCCTGAGCAACCCTATCTCTATCCTCCACAGGCTTGAGGTGGCTCAGGAGGCAGGCCCTGGAGAGGCAGAGACGAAGGCCCTCCTGGCTTGCCTATAGGGAAGGCGAGGTCGGGGGCAGGGCTGGAAGAGGGAAGAAGCTTGTCCCCGCACCTGGTTGCCTCTGAGTCACCTTCTGACGCTCGGCAGACGCCTGATCACCTTATTCACTCAGCCACCAGGACATTCATTTCCTGGGCACCTGCTGAGTCCGGACCCTGCGCTGGGATAGAATATGGATCCAGCAGGCTTGGTGTCTGTCCTTAATCATCCAGCAGAGAGTGGTGCGGAGGAAGCAAGGCTGGACCGTACAGTGGGCTGGGTGCTAGGTCCCAGGGGCTTTGGGAGCAGCTGGCCTGGCCTTAGATGCGGTGGGCGTCAGGCCTGCCCCCTAGAAGAAGCAGTCACTAAGCTTGAGCCATTCAAGAGCACAGCAGGAAGGGGGCAGGACCTGCGAGGGCGGAACCGGCCCGGGCAGGGGGAGGAGGAGGGGGGGGGGGTACAGAGGGGAGCATCGGGGAGGCAGAGGGTTGGCAGGCACCAGCCAGGGACAGTCAACTGTCCCTTGACAGTCCCTTGACAGTCAACTGTCAAGGAGGCTGGACGTGATCCGCAGGCCCGAGGGCTCTGACGAAAACTAGCATTACTAAGACGGTGAGAAGGCACCTGGCCTGGCCTGCGTGGAACTAAGCTGGTTGATACTGGCCAGAGCTCCGGTCCACGGCTGTCACTTCTGGATTCATGTCTCCAACCTCTGAGCCTCTGCATGTCGGCTTGGACCCTCCGATATGCCCCCAACCTGCGGGAGTTCAGCCCCTGCCCAGGGCCTCGTTCACCCTCGGTGACTTTGATCTTCCTCTTTGACAAACGTGCAGATCCAGGAGCTTCCTGCCGCTGCCCAGCTCACTTGCCTTCCCGGGGACGGACAGATCGGGTGCCCGGCAGGTAATGAAAAGGCAGGAGGCAACCACCCGCTGCCTCCTTCTGAGGAGATCTAATCACACTTATTAGCCCTGGGAAGCAGAGGGGGCAGAGGAAAGGAATCCAGCTGGGAAGCGTCTCTCTAGACGTCTCTATGTCCACGCGCCATCCGCTGACAGGGAGAGAGGCCTCTGTGACCTCCCCGCTCCCCCGCCCGGAGTCCGTGTCCCCGCGTGCCGTGCCGGTGATACCGGCCGGTGTCTTCTGAGGTCCAGACGCCGATCGGAAACAGCCACGGCTGAGTGTCTTACTGGCACCTCCGGGCCGCACCTCTCACGTCTGTGACACGCTTCAATTCAGCAGGTGATGGGGGATGCCGACCGCTCACGCACGTCTTCCCTCGCTCGTTCATCTACTCAAAATTCTGTGGTCGCATTCCTATTGCCAGACACTGTGCTGGGCGCCGGGTGGGATTGAGAGGAGCCTGCCAGGGGCCCGGCTGGCCGCACTCCCCCCGCCCTGTGTGAGGGCACGAGGCCGTGAGTTAAAAGACAACTACCGGGCAGAGGGACACGCGCTGTAACGGGGGAGGCGCGGGGCTGACAAAGCTCAGCGGAGAGGCGCCCCCAGGCCTGCGGATCCCGGGGAGGGAGGTTTATGGTAAGGGCTCCTGGGCACACGTCTCGGGATACACAGACAGTAGCCCCCGACTGGCAACAGTCCAGATGTCCAGTTACGGTGACGTGGGCATCCATGCCATGGGACACTGCAGCGAAGGGGTCAGAGAGCCCTAGAGTCACACAACCACGAGGACGAACCCCGAGCACAGTGCTGGGCAGAAAAGGAACACGTATCGTCCAGCTCCAGCCACATAAGGTCCAACAGCAGACGGAGTAAACTGCAGTGCGGAGAGACACTCGTTCCCGGGGGTAAGGCTATAAGGAAAAGAAGGGGATGGTAAATTCAGGTGAACGGTCCCGTCTCAGAGGGGAGACGGTTATGACCGCCAGGGACACGCAGTGGGTTTTGGGATGTGAATAATGTCCGGCTCCTGGGCCGGCGCTTACCTGTCCATGGACATTTGCTATGTAACCATTTGTTCAATTGCACGAATATGGGGCTTGAGCACAGACAACAGCTCGTCTTCCCCAGGGAGGGGACGTCTATGCGTTGAGACAGAGGAACACGGTTGGACACATGCTCACGCCCTGCTCTCAGCTGCCTTGGTTCACTTCCGCCGGGACAAGTGACTTGACCTGTCTAAGCCTCAGCTTTCCTCATCTGTAAAATGAGGACCAGAGTAGCAGCCTCCTGACGTTGTTTTAGGAGGAAACGTGAGAGTGAATGTAAGTGCTCAACACAGAGTCAGGCACAAAGATGTAACCAGCAGCATCGTAACCATCGTCACTCTCAGCGTCATCATCTCCACCGTCGCTGCCATCATTGTCCCCATCGTCACCACCATCCTCATCGCCACCAGCATCGCCAACATCACAATCCGCGTCATCACCAGCGTCACCACCACCAGCACCATCATCTCCACCATCATCATCACCATCACGACCATCCTCATCATCACCATCATCATCCTCACCACCATCATCATCATCATCATCATCTCCACCATCATCATCTCCACCACCATCATCACCATCACGACCATCCTCATCATCACCATCATCATCATCATCACCATCACGACCATCCTCATCATCACCATCATCATCATCATCTCCACCATCACCATCATCATCATCATCACCACCATCACCACAGCCCCCCTTTTTTCCTTCTTGCTAATTCATCCAAATCACTTCACACTATCTTCCTTTTCCATTTCCTCCTTCCTTCCTCCATCTCTTTCTTTTTTTGTAATAATCTTCACTTAGAAATTGAATGGCCAGTGAGAGTGCCTCTGGGGACATAGATAGCTCTAGATCTTCACAAATATGGAGGAATAATTGTGCCTATTATTTTTCAAATGTCTTCCATTCTCAATTTCTTTTTTTTAAATGATAATGTCTTATTTATTTGACACACAGAGAGAGTGAGCACAAACAGGGGGAGTGCAAGAAACAGGCCCCTGCAGAGCAGGGAGCTCAATGCAGGGCTCGATCCCAAGACCCTGGGATCATGGCCTGAGTTGAAGGCAGAGGCTCAACCCACTGAGCCACCCAGGGAAGCCACCCTTCCATTCTCAATTTCAAATCATCTGTCCCATCAACAGAATATCCCAATAGAAAGACCAATCATGTGTTCTTCCCGCTGTCACCGAGAGGTCCCCACTCTCTGACCATGACTGACGGTCAGGAATCAGTACCTGACTCAAGCTGCCCCCAGTGAGGTCCAGTTTATTGATGTTAGGGCTTGGACTGAGAGGCAGAGGAGAGCAGAGTGGGGCAGACGGTAGAGAACAGACACACAGAGCAGGTGGACCAAGAGGAGAGACAGGGGCCCAGGATGAGGGACAGATGTGGGTTCTGACTTCCTGGTTCTCTTCCATCCAGAGCCTGCTTTCCCCTCTATCTTCAGGTTGGGAGAGGTCGCTATGTCTTCAACAGGTGCCACATCCCACCTGTGCAGGTCTATTAGTTGCAAAATATCCCTCTTTAAGGGCATCTCCCCCACCTCCTTTTTTTTTTTTTTAAACTTGGATGGATTTATCTTTAAAGAAAACTCTACATGCTCGCTTCGGCAGCACATATACTAAAAAAAAAAAGAAAACTCGGGGCGCCTGGGTGGCTCAGTGGGTTAAAGCCTCTGCCTTAGGCTCAGGTCAAGATCCCAGGGTCCTGGGATCGAGCCCTGCATTGGGCTCTCTGCTCAGCAGGGAGCCTGCTTCCCCTTCTCTCTCTGCCTGCCTCTCTGCCTAGTTGTGATTTCTCTCTGTCAAATTAATAAAAAATATTAAAAAAAAAGAAAACTCTACATCAGTCATGTAAATAGAAAATCAGTAGCACATGGTACTTTCAGGAGACTGCAAATGTAAGTACTGCAAACAAGAGACAAGAACAGGTTTGAATATCTGTTCAATTGAATTGAATATCTATTCAATTAAAATTAAGGAGTGAGCTACAAGTAAAGAAAGAAGCCCAATTAAGTTATAAAATGTTTCAGGACTGCAAATCAGAATCACAATGAAATACCACTGCAATACACTGGACTGGCTAAAATTTACAACGCGGATACTATCAAGTGTTGGTAAGGACATGGAGCAACTGGAATGTTTACCCCCTGCTGGGAGGCAGGTTGCAGACTGACTTGACCACTTTGAAGAACTAAATACTCAAGTACCCCAGGCCCTAGGAAGTTCACTCCCAGCTGTACACTCAAGAGATGGGTGTCTGCCAGAAGACACATACAAGGGTGTGCATGCTGGCTTGTTCAAAATGACCTCCAACTAGGAAACAGTGCATGTGCTGATCAGCAGGAAATGAGAGAAATAATTTGCAGTATATTCACGCAGTGGAATACTATGCAGCACCGAAAGGAACACACGAACCCCTCTGGTGAATCGGAGACACGATGTTGAATGAATGAAGCAGACGCAGACGTACGCGTGCATGGGTGTGAGGCTCAAGGATAAGGCAGAACTGATCTATGCTGATGCAGGTCAGCACAGCTGTCCCCTGTGGGGGTGCGTGGCGGGGAATATTGGTGGGAGGTCCGAAAGAGAAACTCTATCTTGCACCGGCTGGTGTATCCGGGGCCGCTGTGCTCAGTACATGCGTGGGTGGGTGCCAGTAAGAGCAGCGGCAGGGCACACTTGCCGCTGTTACCGCTGTTGCTCCAGATGCCATGATTCCAGCCGATGAGCGGGAGGGGCCGCTGCCGGCCAGCACGTGGCCGTATGTCGGCTAGGAGTCAAGACTGCTGCTTCTGGGCAGGCCAGCTCGTTGGCTCTTGCCTCTGCCTCCACATCTGCAGAGCGGTGGCCCCCCCAGGGGCTGATGTGTCTTGGGGGAGGTAAGGATTTCGGGGCACTGAGCCCAGCTCGAAGCAAGCCCCCTGGCTAACCGTGCAGAGGATGGTCAGGGATCTGGGTTTCTGGCTCTCCAGGTGGAGGGGACAGTTAGTTTGGATGAACTTGCAAAGTCAAGCTTGGAAGTCTGACTCCTCGAGCATTTACTTGCCTCCCTTAGGGCGACTCGTTCATCTGTTCCTGCCTCAGGTTCTTCATCTGTAACGTGGGGATAACAGCATCGCTTGGAGTCGTTGTGGGGACAGATGAATTCACCACGGGCGCTCCGTGGCTCTCCTGTTGGCCGCGGTCACCCCTGCGTTGTCTGGAACTGAGACGGGAGCGAGCCAGCTCCAGCATGAGGAGAAAGCGCTCCCCACAGGGTGGCTTAGCGTGTGATTTCAAAGCTCAGACTCGGGGTCTCAACTCTTCTCCTCGGCAAACTTTTGACCCTGGAGCTGACCAGCAGCTAGTCAAGAACAAAGGATTCCCCTGTCTCCTGTCCCCGTGGATCAGTCCCTGGGGATGGCATGCCTGCCTGAAAGCCAGGGTCCAGCAGCCAGAGTCCCAGGAGGACATTCCCCTCAAAGCTAACCTGACCTTTTGGGAGACAGGCCCTGGAGCTGGCACTTGCGAGCTGTATGCGGCCTGGGGCTACTCACCTTAGCTGCCCGAGCCTCAGTTTCCCATCTTTAAGAAGGAAGAGATGGTTACAGTCTGCACCCCAAAGGGCCATGCCAAGACTTAGATGAAATGAGGCATTCAAGGTCTGCACGGAGAAATTGGCCAACAACAGCCAGTGATCCTGACTGCCCCTGATTTTGCTCCCACCCTTGGCTGGCATCTTTTTCTACTTCTGGTTTGGGGAGAATCAAGAGCCCTCGCACAATCTCGAGGCACCCCCACGTCAACTGCCATCTTGTGTGGTACGGTTTACTTGTCCATGCACGTACAGCCGGAGGAACATTAAAACCAGAGGATGAGGGGTGCCTGGGTGGCTCAGTGGGTTAAAGCCTCTGCCTTCAGCTCGGGTCGTGGTCCCAGGGTCCTGGAATTGAGCTCTGCATCGGGCTCTCTGCTCAGCGGGGAGCCTCCTTCCCCTTTCTCTCTGCTGCCTCTCTGCCTACTTGTGATCTCTGTCTGTCAAATAAATAAATAAAATCTTAAACAAACAAACAAAAAAAAACAGAGGATGAGCTGCGGTGGTTGGGAAGGGGACAGGCGACGCCTCCAGCAACCTGGGGGTGATCTTCATCCTTGGGAACGACCACCCCCAGAGGGGGTGAGGAGCTATAGCTCTGAGTTGTTGGGGTCTAGTGAGGCAGTGGGGGTCCCCAAACTCCTTCCTCACCTTTGCTCCAGCCCTGGAAAGTAGGAATCAGTGTTGGTGACATTTTACAGAGGAGGAGAAAGGGACGTAGAGCCATCCTCATGAAGCATACGGTCTGTTCTCGTTGCTACTGCTCTGTACCAAGCCACCCCAAGAGTTAGTGACTTAAATCAGGGCGTTACAGACTGAACGTTTGTGTCCTTCAATCTCCAATGTGGCTGTATTTGGAGGAAGAAGTAATTAAGGTTAAATGAGGTCATAAGGGTGGGGCCCTAATCCCACTGGATTAGTGTCCTTGGAAAACGAGTCACCAGAGGGTTTTCTCATTCTCTCCCTTCCCGCCCCGCCCTCAACCCCCTGCCACATGAGGTCACAGTGAGAAAGTGGCCATCTGCAAGCCAGCAACACAACTGTCCCCAGAACCTGACCCTATTGGCACGCTGAGCTCGATTTCCAACCTCCAGTATTGTAGAAATAAATTCCCGTGACGGGAGGCACTCCTTGTGTGGTGTTCTGCTTCGGCAGCCTGAGCAGACGGAGCCACAGGGCTTGGCATGCTTTTTCCGTAAAGGGCAAGGTGTTGAGTTGTTTATGGGCCACGTGGTTTCTATGGAAACTCTTCAACCCGGACGCTGTGGTGTGAAAGCGACCGTAGCTGTGTGTACGTGGGCGAGACTGGCTGTGTTCCAGTCAAGCTTTGTCCCTAAAAACAAGCATTTGGCCCCTGACCTAGTAGTTTGCATGACCTCTGCCTGGCTTAACATAATATTTATTTGGTTCAGATACTGAAGTTATGATGGATGAATGGATGAGGAAAATGTGTGCGTATATAATGTCATGAAATATTATGAAGCCATACAAAAGGAAATCTCATCATTTGCACCAGCATGGACAGACCTTGGGGGCATTACGCTAAGTGAAATGAATCAGACAGAGAAAGACAAACACCACGCGATCTCGCCTATACGCGGAATCTAGAGAAAACAAACTGAACTCACGGGTACAGAGAACCGACCAATGGTTGCCAGAGGGGGTGGGCTGAATGGATGAAGCAAGGTCCAAAGACACAAACTTCCTGTCGTAAAATAAACAGGTCACAGAGATCTAATGAACGCTGCGGTGCCCGCCTGCAAGTTGCCAAGAGCGCAGACCTAGAAAGTTCTCCCTGGCAGAGACACACCGCGTGGCAACGTGCGGTGATGGGTGTCGGGTTTGGTCACCGTGCAAGGCACGCACGGATCCCCTACGTTGCCCCCCGAAGCTCTGGCATTATGCCACTTTTACACGTTGAAACCATGACGAGGCACGGGGAGGAAAGCTCCGTGGGTGGGGTCTCCGTGCGTCCATGGGCACGTGCAGAAGCCGTGTTGCCATTTACGTGACCCTCAAAGTCACATGGCATCGCTGGGGTGAGACGCAGCAGCAGGAGGCATGTCCAAAACTCAGTAGCGGGTGGGGGGCGTCCCTTATGGGGGAACCCAGGAGACTCCTGCCATGGAGACTGGAAAATTTCTGGGCCACGGGAAGAGGGAGCAGGTGAGGGAGAGAGGGCTCAGGCGTGGAGGCCAGAGAGCTTGCTGGCTGGGAGACCAGTCCGCTCGGACGGCAGTCCTGTTCTGGCCATCTGTCCTTCCCTTCCCTTCCGTCGGCACGTCACAGAGGCAGCCCCCAAGCTGGTCTTTCAGACAGGTGAGTATGGCAGCGCGGGTCACCTGAGGAGTGCCGACGAGGTCACTAAGGTATGGTACTCGTCCCAGAGCCTGGTGCCCCGAGCCATGACTTTCTGCGTGGTGCTATGGCTTTTTGTTTTTCCTTCTGGTTTCTGTTTTGAAATTGCTGGGGGTGGGTGCTGTGTTTGTAGCCTTACAGAGTTTTCTCCAAAATGGAATCAATCCCACCCGCCATCCATTATGGGAGAATGATTTCCAAACAGGACAAAACGAATGCCTCTAATGTCTGCGTTTCAGAGACTGAAGTCCTTCAGGGCTGAAGCTGATGCGACCATGACCGTGCGTGGGAGAGAAGGGAGGGTGGGCTGGGGGAGGTAGGAGCAGAGGTCCCTTGGGACATGCAGGGGAAGGGTGTGAATTCGCCCAAGGTAGAAGGTGCTGGCCAGAAATTGCTTGAAGCCTCAAGTCCTCATTTTCCAACAAGATCTTGGTTGTGATCCACCGCCTGTGTGAGGAAAGGCTGCTGAATCAGCAAAAAACCTGGGTGGGGAATAAACTGGAAGAAATTAAGCGCAGAGTGTAAAGGCAACAGCAATTTTATGTCAGTGAGGTTTGGGGGGAACAGGCCGAAAGTCGGGAGTCCCACGTCGGACTCCACGACCTTCGAGGAGGGCTGGACTCCTGATAACACCGCCGTTTCCGCTTCTCCCGTGCCTCCCATGCCCCAGACGCCAGCTCCTTGAATCCGCAGGGCAATGCGTGGGAACTAGTATCTGCCCATTTTACAGATGAGAACACTGAACTCAGAGGTAGTAAGTGACTGCCCAAACCACACAGCTGGCCCGCTCCGGAGGCAGAGCATGAGCCTGAAGCTGGTGAAGGGCGGGTTTGTGCACAAGTTCACAATACGCAAGTTTTCGTTTCCACCGAGCAGCCCCAAGACACTATTTCCTGCAGGTTAACAGAAGAAAATAAATGGAAACACAGTAGGAAGTCTGATAACTCCAAGGGGCTGCCAGGATGCCGAGAGCCAGGAGGACCCCGAGAGCCAGGAGGATGCAGAGAGCCAGGAGGACACAGCACTGTGGGGCGAGAAGGAAGCTGCTCTCCGCCCCACTAAACCCCAGATCAGATCTGCTTGGCCAGCAATTCTCCCCACCCACAAACTCCCTTACTATGCCTCCACAGATGGGGGGGGGGGGGTAAGGTGGTAACTGCTCTCCAGCAGGTGGAGGTTTAGGGAGGGAGGGGGCTTTGGAGCCCCAAGCAAGACAGAAAGTTGAGCTTGAACTCTGGGACTGCTGGAGGGGCTGGTTTTCCCGGGAGAGCCTGTTCAGCCAAAGACGGGATCCGTCTTCCCATCTTTGGGACGCAGGAGAAGGTGTGAGCTGGGCCTCCGGTGAATTGGGGCTAAATGTCAGGCTGTCTGCCTGGCTTGCAATTCCTGTCTCCCTGACCGCGGAGTCCCAGGCTGGCACTGCAATTAGCCACGACCCTGCGCAGTCTCGCCCCTCCCCCCGCAGCAGCGGCCGCTGCCATTTGCTGTCCACGTTTCGGGAGATTCCGGGAGAGCTGAGAACCAGGCTCCCGTCTGCGGATTTACGGCCCAGGAAATGCATTTTAAATTGGTCCCAGGATACTCGGATCCAGGAATCAGACAGCCTCACTTGGGGGTGGGGTAGGGAGTATGTATGGAGAAAGACCTAGTAACGCCCTGGTGACCGTCCCACTTTGCTCCCCCACGGCGCAGCCGCTCCCGGAGTTGGGGGCTACCTGTTGGTCAGGGCGCAGGGAAGGGACGGCATTTGGGTGTCTTTACGCCAGGACATGTGCGTGTGGCTGGACTTTCCATTAATTTATGGGGACGGACATTCACCAACTACACGTTTTCTGGGGCGATCGCCCCCCTTCCTGCAGCATGTGGAGCCAAACTGCCCATAAGGAAGAAGGGCGGATTATTTGTCTTAGGGAAAACCACCTGTGGTCTGCCAAGAGCCTCTCCAGTCAAGCCAGGGACAGGTGTCGCAGATAGGAGCCAGGAGCCAGGGGCGAGGCGCAGGTGGGAGAGAGGAAACGCGAGGGGTGCCCCAGAACGCCCCGGGCCTGCCCTGCCAGGCTTCACCTCGCGCTCGCTCCCGGGAGGGGGAGGAGAGCGCCCTGGGTGCTGGGCGCCTTCCCGTTACGCAGTTCCTGTCCCTTTAAATCTAAGTCCCGGGAAAGGGGGGCTGGGGCGACCCGTCTGGACCCCTATTTCCAGGCCTGCCCCGTTGAGGGGGAAGCCCGGCGGGCCGAGCGCCGGCTGAGGGGTGCGGGAGGGCGGGCGCCCGTGGTCCCCGCCGCCGTCCTGCGCCCTCCGCCCTCCGCCCGGCGGGGCAGCGCCCCTCTCCAGACTGCCCGCGCGCCCGGGGCAGGGGGCCGGCTCGGGCGCGCGCGGGTCGAGGTGGGGCGGGCGTGCGGGAAGCCCGTGCGGGGGCGAGCGGGTGGGAGTCGCGCGCGCAGAGGGCCGGGTCGGGGGCGGGTGGGGAGGTGCGCGAGCGGAGGGTCGGGTCGGGGGCGCGCACGGGGACGCGCGAGTCCGGGGCCCGGGTCGGGGGCGCGCGGGCGCTGGCGGGGAGCGGATCGGGGAGGGGGGCGCGGGCGGGGCGCGGGTCGGGGGCGCGCGGGTCGGGGCGCGGGCGGGGTGCGGGCGCGCGGCGCGCCGGCCCGAGCGCGCGAACCGGGCCCCGAGCGCACGCCGCCGCCGCCGCCGCCGCCCGCCCGCCCGCCCCGCCGCATTGCTGCTGCCGCCGCCGCCCGGCCCGGCCCGCGGCCCCCAATATGGTGCAGCCGCCCGCGCCGCCGCCCGTGCCGCCGCCGCCCGCGGGCCCCGCCGCCGCCCTCGGGCGCCCGCAGCGCGGCAGCCGCAGGTGGGGGGCTGCGCCCCGGGCCTGAGCCGCCCGCCGTGCCCGCCCCGGCCTGCGCGGCCAAGCCCGGCGGGCTCGCCTCCGAGGGGCACTTGCCGCTGAGGTGGAGCCGTTTGCACCAGACGCTCCTGCTCCTGCCCCCTCCCTCCCCCTCCCCTCCCCTCCCCCTCCCTCCTCCCCTCCGGTCCTGTCTCCAGCGGGAGCGCGAGACGCTGGTCAGGCTCCGCGGCGCAGCTCGGGGAGGAACCGTCGCCGCGGTTGACTTGGATCCGCCGGAGCCGGCGCCGCGGCCGCCGCCGGGGACCCGCTCGCCGCGTTCTTCGCTTTCTCCATTCTTCCTTAAAAAAAAAAAAGGCAAAACAAAACCAGCCAGCCAGCCAACCAAGAACCCGGTTTGTTGATCGCCTTGGTGTTTTGTTTTTTTTTTCACCGTTTGCGGGATTTGCAAACCGAGTTACATGCATGTCCAGTGGGGGTAGGTTTAATTTTGACGATGGAGGGTCCTACTGTGGAGGCTGGGAGGACGGCAAGGCGCACGGCCATGGCGTCTGCACCGGCCCCAAGGGCCAAGGCGAATACACCGGCTCGTGGAGCCACGGCTTCGAGGTGCTGGGCGTCTACACCTGGCCCAGCGGCAACACGTACCAGGGCACTTGGGCGCAGGGCAAGCGCCACGGCATCGGCCTGGAGAGCAAGGGGAAGTGGGTGTACAAGGGCGAGTGGACGCACGGATTTAAGGGGCGCTACGGGGTGCGGGAGTGCACGGGCAACGGGGCCAAGTACGAAGGCACCTGGAGCAACGGGCTGCAGGACGGCTACGGCACGGAGACCTACTCCGATGGAGGTAGGTGCCACCGGGAGCCAGGCCGGGGCGGGGGCCGGGGGCTGGGCTGGCGGAGGGACCGTCTTCTCTGGCCTCTTCTGTTTACCTCTAGGGAAGTTGAGCTTCTCCCTCCAGTGGGGCCCTGTGCACCTGGAGCATTTCCTGGGGCTTCCTGGAGGCCATAGTTGCCCTGGCTACAGGTTGCCCCACTGCCTGGTGGGGGACAGCACCCCCGTACCAGCTGAAGGGTGTTGGGGGCTTTCCAGGAGCAGAACCAGGCCCAGAGCCGCCGGGCTGAGCCCAGAGACAGCTAGTGCATGAGCCGAGCGCAGGCCACAGACCTGCTGGAAAGGCCAGACTGGGCCCTGGGCCCAGGGCCTCATCTGGGACCCACCAAGGGCAGAGGGGACCCAGGAGACGGCCCCTTGCCCTTGTTGGTAGAGCTCCGTGGTGCCAGGCCGCCAGGAGTCAGGCCCCAGCTCTGTTCCTTGTTTTCCTGCCGTGCGGAAAGGCCTCCCTTAGTCCTGATCAACCCAAGCCAATGGAAAGAAAGGGAGCGATTGGGAGAGGGACACAAACCCAGAGCAACACAACACGGCAATAAACTTCTAGGTGGTTGGACGCGGGCTAGCACAGCCAGAGAGGCTGCTGGAGGGAGGGAGGGGGAGGCCCATCTGTTTAGTGAGAGCCCAGGAATCTTGCCTTCCAGTGGCTGAATCATTTTCACGGTAGTTTAGGGAATGCTCTGTGCCTTCATTCCAGCATGCCGCCACATCCAGGGCTGAGCCTGTCTGCCTGCCCTGGCTGTAAGATGGTTTCTGTGCACAGAGCCCTGGCCAGCTTTGCAGCTTCCCCGTTGTTCTGGACACTCCAGGGTCCACTCCTCCCTGCCTCTCGGAGGCGTGGAGTGTTTACTGTTCCTGGAAGCTGGACCCCAAACAAGCCGGCTCTTCAATGCCCCCTTCCCCCATCTGGGCGCTTATCCCCAGAGTGGCTCCGTGCCTCCCTCTGGGTAATTTCTCAGGCATGGATGCCTGGGGAAGGCGTGGGGCACGGACCTGACTCGTGTGCTTCTGCCGGGCATGGAAATCGTGAACGTACGTGTGGTCTTCTCCCTGCCTGCTGCCTTAGCGTCTCATGAAGCAGGCACCAAACACCTGCTCCCCGGCCACATCCAGGACTGACGGAGGGCTGGAGAGTAATTATTATTTTGGCTTATGCAACCGAGAGGCAGGGTTCATTACTACTCAAAGGGGAGGAGGCGTGGGGGGGGCAGTTAATTATATAATGCTCCTGCCTGTCAAAGCCATGCCCAGCCTCGTCCCAGGCGGCCTCTTCTGTGCTCTGGTTGTTTTCATGGAGCAGGTTGGAGAGCATCCGTGACCCTGGGGCGCAGCGGCTGGACCCAGCAGACAGCCCTCTCTGGGTTTCAGGCCGTGTGTGCGTGCAGGAGTGTGTGTGCGCGCGCGCGGCGAGGCTTAGGCAGCAGATGTGGGTGGCTGAGGTGGGCGGCTCAGCAGCCGGGCGCTCCCAGCTGGGCTCTTTGGGAGCCTGGGGGCAGTTGTCACCCTGGGGGCTCTGGCCGTGCGGCTCTGAGGACCTGTCTCTCCAGAGGTGCTCTCGGCTGTGCCTGAGCCAGGAAAGCAGCTTCGCGGCCTCCTGTGGGAGCCTGCGGAGGAGAGGAGCCAGGCCCTGTCTCTGTGGAACTCCCCAGAATAGCTAAGGGTGCGAACTAGCCCTCCAGGCTGCCCACCTTCCCCGGACATCTTGGGCGGCCTGCAGAAATCCGTCCTTCATACTGCTATGGGCAGGTGCTCTGGGCTCTGGAATCCAGCGGTGAGCAGAGCAGACAAAAGTCCTGGTCCTCAGTTTCATTTCAGAGGGAAGGGTAGTAATTTGCTCTGGGCTCACTGGGGGAAGAGAGCCTCTGATTCGGTAGCTGGCCATGAGTTTGGGGTCTGATGCGTTGGTGTGAGAAATGCTTCCTTCAGTGCATCAGTGTTCTTGGGTCTCTGTCTCCCATCCAAGTGGCTGCCTAGGGTTCTGCTCCCTAAAGCTCCTCACTTAGGTCCTCCCGTGGTGGGGGCCGGGGTCAGGTCCAGTGTGCCGACGAGGCCAGAGCCCCCAGCCTGTGGCGGCAGAGTCATGTGGGAACATTGGTTTGTCCCGCGTGGAGCCCCCATTTCCCTGCCACACCACCTGTAGGCCAACCAGGTAGCAGGGCGCCCCGGCTGACTGTTCTCTTTTGGTTGGCGACATGGCATGACGGAAAATTGGGATAATTGGACCAGACATCTGGGGCCACCTTTCTGCAGCAAGGTCCATGCTTCTCACCAGGAAGGAAGTGACTTGCCCCCCAGCAGTCCATCAGGCAAGCAACACCCAAGGGGGGTGTTGTGGCGCGGGTCTGGAGGCCTGCTCCCCAGTCGGCGGGTGGGCGTGACACCTCGTGCCCAGGAAGGGCCGGCAGAGCCTTCATGAGTTCATGGTCCTGACTCCAGTCCGACTTTTCCTTTGCACGAGGAACGGGAAGACCGGGCAGGCATCAGCGCAGCTCCTGAACTCCAGCCCAGCTCCCAGTGCTGACTTTGGGAAACAGCGATTTTCATGAATAATGCACAAACGGCAAATGTATCCTACATTTGGCTGGAATTGGTATGGACTCCATTTCCACGGGGGCCCCTTCTGCCAACCCCTCCTCCTCCGGGTTCATCCTCCTCCAAGTGCAAGGCAGGCGTTTTCTACCGAAGTGAGCCAAGTGATTTCCACAGTTGGTCGTCTGCCGGGGGACCCCTTGGTCCCCTTGGAGTTGCAGCCGTTCTGCTGTGTGACCTTGGGTGAGTTCCTTAACATCTCTGAGCTTCCGTCTCTCGGTGCGTACGAAGGGCTGATAATATCTGTAAAGGAAGTGGGGATGGATTGAGGCGTGTGCACGGCTGTGCTAGGCTTACAGTAAGCTCTCGTGGCCACATACCGCTCTTCTCTTCTCACATGAACCTGGAGTGAATGCCTCTTATCATGGTCATTGCTGGAACAATAGCCAGGTGTGGTTGCGGTCATAATGATGCTAAAGGGCAACATTAAATGCTGAACACGTGCTGGGCGTGGGGCAAGTGTTTGCATGCATTCTAGCCTTTAATTCCTCTGCGGGGTTGGTTTCCTCGTTCCCGTGTCCCACACTGGGCAGCGGAGGCCCGGAGAGGGCAGATGACTCGGCTGGTGGGTGCTGGGCAGCGCCAGGATTCACGCTCAGGACAGTGATTCCAGAACCCCTGCTTTTGTGTGGAACACGTTCTCAAACTCCCTTATGCAAAACTGCCTCCTCGTTCCTTCCTCTTCCTCCGCACCCGCTTCCCCTCCGGGTGCAGCAGCCTGGAGTTGTCTCAGGTGTGCTCCCAGTGTCTCCTCCATCCCGCCCGGGTACGCACGTCCCCTTCTGCATGCGCCGGACCCCTGAGCTTAGCCAGACAGGCAAATATTTCCTCCTGCGGCCATGTCTGCAGGACCCCTCGGACCAGCGTTCCCCCCACAAATAAAGCCTCCCACAGCCCGAAAGATGTGAGTCATCTCACACACCAGCCCCCCCCCCCCCAAACGCAGATTCCGTTCACCGGCCCAGATCCCTCGGCCCACACAAATCCCACACGCCCACGGTCGAAATTCCAGGCCCTCTGCGCCTGTGCACACACACACGCACAATACACCTGTCACCCAGAGATGTTTCCACCCCGTCCCCCAAAACAGAGCCACGTGTACCCTCCAGATCCCTCCCAGCGCCTGCCCCCGAGAAGCAGGAATCCCTGGGAAGGGAGAGCGCCAGCCTTCCAGGAGGGCTCAGGTTACAGAGGGGTCAGTGACGCGTTGTTTCCACTTTAAACACACGTTTATACCCTCCGTGCCCCTGTTACTGGGGAAGCAGCCCTCATCCAAACAAAATAAAGGACCAGGAGGCTCATTTTTGATACTGGACCATGAATATGCGAAAGCAAACTTAAAAAGAAAGAAAGAAAGAAAGAAATCCAAATGCCCAGGTTAGGAAGGAAGGAAGCAGGTTCACGGACACGGGCGACGGACAACGTAGGCCACTGGGGATTCGTTTCAGAAACAAAAGCAGCACTCAGCCGCCGGAGATAAAAGCCTGTCCTCGCAGATTCTGGTTCAGCCACTTTGGCAAGGGAAAAGGCTCCGGGAGGTGAAAGGAGGAAGAAAAAGCAAATAACTAGTTCTTTGTTGCCAATAATAGCTGAGAAAGAGTGTTACCGCACGCTCCCCTCACCCAACACAGCCCTGGAGCGAAGTGGGTGCTTTAGATCAGGAGCCCCACCGCACCCTGGTGAGGAGATGAGGGTCAGCACCCTCCGGAAATAGCCCCGCCGCCGCAGCGGAGTTCGCGAGGAGCCCTGGCTGAGGGCGACAGTCAGCCCAGCTGACCGAGGGAGGAGGGGGCACGGCCCGGAAGACAGAGGGGTGGTGGCTGCTGGGTGAAAGCCAGGAAGCTCTGCCGCTGTTCCTGGAGGCTCACTTGCCTCCTCGCTTTCCCCCAGGCCTGCACAGCTCTGAAGTCAAGTGGCCGTGGTCTCTGAGCTGACAGCGTGTAGCTAGCCCAGCATCCCAGTGACAACAAGACGTGTGGGTCCGTGGGATCTCGAGGGGATGATGTTTGTTTGGATTTCCCACTGTGGTCATCCCTCTTAGATCAGCCACTGCCCCAGTTTAGGGTCTCCTGACTCCTGCGAGGCATGCGGTGGGTGGGTGAGCACAGCCCTGGGTCCTGGCTTTGCCTCCGACAGGCTCTGTACGTCCCACCAGGGGTTCTCTTGGACTCTCTGTGTCTTCCTTTAGGACAGAGGAGCGGCGGGTCCCTTCAGCACCGTGGAGAGCGCCACACCCCTGGCTGGCTGGGCTTCCTTCTCAGGTCAACCCCTTGCGACCAGGAAGCCAAACTGACCCTCCTGGCCAGTGACCCCCCTGGCTCTGACCCGTCCAGCACCCTCGGCCACGAGAAGTTTTTCCGTCCCTGCCCGTCTCAGGTTGGGTGCACCTCTGTGCTCGCGGGGCGTGCAGGGGCTATGCCAAGGCTGGCGAGGGAATGATGTCGCCCGTGACAGCCAATGAGAGGCCGCTGTGCCACCTTCCTCCTCAAGTCAGAACCCGTGGGTTCCTCCTCTAGACCCACCCGTGGCTGCTGGGCGCACGTGGCCTTTCCAATTTGAATCCGAATGAATTTCGAGGAAATAAAACGTAGACAATCAGAGTTTGCCTCTCACTAGCCGTATTTCAAGGGCTCGATAGCCACGTGGGATGCGTGGACGGTGTAGAGATAGAACACGTCCGCATCACAGAAGGTTCTGCTGGAGCGTGAGCCTCGCGCGGGGATGAGGGACGGGTCTGTGCCGGTCCCCGCCAGGCGTGCAGGGCCTGCGGTGACGCCGGCACGCTGTTTGTGGAATGAACGAAGGCCGTGCCTCATCACCATCTCGCCGCATGTCAGCTCCTTGCAAGCACCTGTAGCGTTGAGTGCTAAAAGGAGAGTTTTCCCTGAGACTGTCCTGCCGGCGGGGTCGGCCTCGCTCCCTCTTCTCTGACAGCATCGCGGTGACAGGTCCCCAGTGGGTTTCGCTTTGCTCCTGGCTCCGTCCTTGCTCGTAAGACGCTCTGCCATTGTTCCTGTGAGCGAGATGGATGGCGTAGAGCAAAGGGACCCGTTCTGACGGTGTGCTGACGTCCCGAGGGTGCGGTGCCGTTGTGGCCAGAGGACGCGGCGGGAGCACCGTGCAATGAGCAGCGTTCGCGGCAAAGCACTGGAGAAGCCGAAAAACAAGGGGCCGTTCCTCTACCGGATTTGTAACTCTTTGCTCTTACGGCTGCTCTGGTTTGACTGGTCCAGTCGCCGAGATGCGTTCCTGAACCGTCTGCTATGCTCGAGGGGGAAAGCCACAGAGCCCTGGGCAGCCTTTAGGAAGTCGACCTGGGATTACTTGCTGACCCTCCTGTGCCTTCATCCGTTGGGGCTGCTGTCCCAGAACCCCAGAGACGGGAGGCTTCTAAACAGCCGTGTGTATCTCTCCTAGCTCTGGGGGCTGGGGAGTTCGAGATCAAGGGGCGGGCACGTTGGTGTTTGGTGAGGGCCTGCTTCCGGGGTGCAGACGGGCGACCTCCCTGTGTTCTCACGTGGGGAAAGGGCCAGAGGAGCCGTCCAGGTCTCCTTTATAGGGCACTAATCCCATGCCTAGGGCCGGACCCTCACAGACCTTCAGTTGCTAGCACGAGGAATACGGTAGGTAGTTTGCAGCGCCGTCAAAGACACGAGATGACGTGACTTCTACCAAAAAGTCTGGAAGTGAAACTAAAATGTGTAAAATAACCCGGGGTTTCTCGCTCCAGAGTTTGAGGACTCTGGGGGAACCACCGCAAGGGAGGGGTCTGAGAAGGGAAGGGGGTTTCGTGTGTCCTTGAGAGCAGCAGAGGGGCATCGCAGGGGAGGGGACCACTGGGCTCAGGCTAAATCATGGCGGGTTGGGGTCCGGGCTCCCAGACTGGGTTGCTGACTCTGCAGGAGGCGTGTCCTCGTAGTGGAGTCATAATGCTCTGTCCATGTGCTGGCTCCCACCTTCCGGGGTGTCCGGAGGTCTCCCTGGTGCTCCTGGAGGCCTCAGGAAGGACCCAGGGTCCTCTGTGCCCCTGGGAGAGCAGGGGTGGGGCAGGATGCTCGTCCCCCACTGTCGTTCCTCGAGGTCGGTGCTTTGCCAACCTGACTGTGCGTCAGAATCGCCTGGAAGGTGCCGAAAGCAGATTTGCTGGTCTCACCCTTGAATTTCTGGCCTGCGATCCTGCCTGATACTGTGCGTTTCCAACACGTTTCCGTTGGCGCCGCTGCTGCTGGTCTGGGAACCCCACCTTTAGAAGCATGGCTCTGGGCCGGGGCTTCTTTCTTCTTTTCTTTTTTTTTTTAATTCGGTTAATTAACACAGGGTGTTTTATTAATTTCAGAGTTAATACTTTAGTGATTCATCAGCTGCGTGTAACACCCAGTGCTCATCCATCACGTGCCCTCCTTAATGCCCCCCCCCCCCCCGGTTAGTTCCCTGGAGTTAAGAGTCTCTTATGATTTCCTCTTATTTTTTCCCTCCCTTCCCCTGTGTTCGTCTGTCTTGTTTCTCAAATTGCACACGAGTGAGATCATATGATGATTGACTTACTTCGCCCAGCACAATGGCCTCCAGTTCCATCCACGTCCTTGCAAATGGCCCGATTTCATCCTTTCTGGTGGCTGAGCGGTTTTCCATTGTCTATATGGGCCCATCTTCTTGAGCCATCCATCTGCTGATGGACACCTGGGCTCTTTCCACAGTTTGGCTGCTGTGGACGTCGCTGCTGTAAACACTGGGGTGCGGGTGCCCCTTCGGATCACTGTGTTTGTAGCCTTTGGGTTAAGTGTCTCGAAGCACAATTGCCGGGTCGTAGGGTAGCTCTATTTTCAACTTTGTGAGGAACCTCCGTACTGTCTTCCAGGGTGGCTGTATTTATATATTAGAGAGAGAGAGAGAGCAGGAGAGAGGAGGAGGTCGGAGGGAGAAGCAGGCTCCCCAGGGAGCCGGGAACCCGATGCGGGACTCGATCCTGGGACTCCGGGATCATGACCTGAGCAGAAGGCAGTCGCCCAATGAACTGAGCCACCCAGGCACCCAAGTGTGGGGCTTCTTAACGCCAGCAGAGCCACTGAGGCTGGTTCCCCGGCAGACCGTTAGATGTGCAGAATCCCAGCACCGTGCCCCCAGTCCCAGCCCAGGGGCCTGCAGGGCCGGAAGCCCAAGTTTGCAAGCTGTCCGGGTGGCTCGAATGGAGGACCTCGTGCACTAGGCATCTGGCTGCGTTGGGAAATGCTGATGCCCAGGCCCCACCCGGAGAGGCTGACTGAGCTGGTCCGGGTGCAGCCTGGGCATCGGGGTTCTTTGACGACTGTCCCGGTGATCCTGATGTACAGCCGAGGCGGAAGGCTACGTGCTGGGGGCGTCGCTGGGAGACAGGCACCGAAGACACGGCTGGAAGGCAGGGTAGCCCCGTGACCCGGGTCCCTGAGGGGCTGAGCCGCTGCTCTGGACGGTTCTTCAAACGCTGGGTCTAGCAGCTCATGGAGGAGATGTTGGGCTTCATTTAAAGAGCCGTGCAGATTAGGAGAGCTGCTGTGTGTGCGTGGCCCCTCCCTGCCTCTGCCTTTGCCTCCTCCTTCCTTACAGGGTGCCCGCCCCCGGGTTTAGGGCCCCACCAAGATCCAGAACAGTCTCCCAGGATCCCACAAGGCCTGTGTCTGTGCAAGGGCCCTGGGGGCAGGACGAGGACACGACTGTGTCTTACAGACCCCAGACTGAAAATGCGCCAGACACGGGCCTCTGGAATCCCCAAGCCACGGGATGACTCCGAAGGAAGGACACTGAGCCCGTGTGAATGTCTGCTTCATTCCAGGTTCTGGCCAGCGTGCTTTGCTGTACTGGGCTGTGGGGCTGGCCTAGCGCGGTCTGCAGCACCCGGGGGAGCAGGTGCTCCGCTTGGTGGACACTTGTCTTGGCCACCCCCTTGGTGTACAGTTGGGGACAGCAGAGGACCAGGGAGGTGCCCAGGTCTGGCAGTAACAGAGAGGCGGGGAGGGGGCCTGGCCTCCTGAAGCCGGGCTTTCCGTGGCAGTGCATAAACTCGCGGTCTCTTCCAGGCTCCTCCGAGAGGGTGGGGAAGCCGAGGGTCCTCTTCCAGGACATATGCATGTTCCTGCACACACAAGGCATTTGGTGGGTCCTTGTGGGGGTTCACAGACTCCCCAAGACTTGTCCATGGACCCCAGGATAGGAACCGTCCCACTCTCCATGGCAGCCCAGGCTCGCGGTGCATAGCAAGTGGGAAAGGAGAGGAGGGCCAGAGCCAGGGGGTTCCTACAGCCCGCGAGCCCCGAGCAAGGACTGGAGAGGGCAGGCCTGGCCTTCCCCGCCCCCTCTCCCATGAACACACCCCAGGGCCCTCAGCTGCTCCCACAGGACTCCCCATCTGCCCCCCCAGACTGCATTTGACCCTCAAAACGTCTTCATCCTTGTCCTCCCCACCAGTCCAACACCACTCGAGCCTCAGCGAGTGTCTGGCCATCAGCTGGGAGCCGCCTGTGCCTTCTTCCATTCCGTCGGCCTGGGAGGAAGGCAGGACTCCCCCATTCTGGAGGGAAAAACTGAGGCCCAGGGAGGCCAAGGACACAGGGACGCTGGTTCAGGGTCTCAGTGGTCTGCTCCTGACCCCCTCCCTCCCCGGGCTTGCAGGACAGGCTCCCCAGGAGGGAATCTAGCAGGGGACACATCTCTGGGGCCTTCTGGGGCAGGGATCCTGGGGCCCACACCCGAGAAGCCCCTGTCCCTCCCTGTTGGCCTCTGCCTCGGGTGCGGACCATTAAGGGGAAAAGAGGAGACCCCCGAAGGTGGCAGAGGGGTGGTCTCACTGTAGGGAGCCCGGGAGGGATTTCCTGTGGAGAGAGTTTCAGGTCCTAAGGGAGGCTCGGGCGGGGTCCTCCTTGGGAGGCCCACCCTGCAGACCCGTGCCGGCTCTCTCGGAGGCTGATTGCAGACGCCAAGGTGAGGGGCTGTGCGCTGGCGCCCCGCTGCCCGCCTGGGACCGTGCACGACATTTCTGTGCCCCCCCCCGCCCAGCTGTTTGCTTGCTTCCTGGTGAGTTCAAAGGCCTGGCTGTCTGTGGGTAGCTCTGGGGGAGAAGAGGCAAGAGCTGAATGCATTTCCATGAGGATGGCGTGGGGAGGCCAGACCCTCAGGGAGCCTCTGAGCCCTCTGGGCACACCTGCTCCTGGGAGGGTCCCTTCGCGGTGGATTGGAGGCTGGGGGGGGGGGGCGGTGCGTGGCAGAGACTGGCCGTCCCTCCCTGGGACCCGCAGCAGGGAGCGCTCCAGAAATCCCGGTTGGCTGATGCGTGGGTGATGGGACAGCCAGTGGCGTGGAGAGCAGGAGAAAGGGCACGCGGAGGCCTGGAGGAGGCCGGAGCCGGTGTGGCTCCAACCTGGCTGTGGCTCGTTAGAGGCCCAGAGGGTGAGCGCGAGGGGGTGGGGGTCTGAGCACAGCTTCCCGGTGCCGGGAGGGAAGGGCACGGAAGGATTCAAGCGTGGCGGCCTCGTGGGCTGGTGTTCGTGGTTTTGTGATTGAGTTTGGATTCCGAGATGCTTGTAGACTCCCACGCGGTGCTGACAGTAGCGGGGGCATCCCCTGTGCCGTCCAGGCGGTCTCCCCGCAGGAACCCCTGACGCAAGGACCGATGCAAGGACCGCACGGGCTGCGGCCTGGATGCCCACAGAGACACGGAGCGTTCCACCAGCGGGGAGCCCCACCGCCTTGCAGAGCCACGCCGTGCTCGCTCCCCTCCCCGACACCCACTCCGCTGCTCTCCTGGCACTTTCTCATTTCCAGAATGTTCTATCCATGGGATCGTATGGGTGCCGCCTTTCAGGACTGGCTTTTTTCGCTCCCTCTGGTTCTCTGAAGCCACCCAGGTCGTGTGCGCTTCCACACCCCGTCCCTTTTTCCTGCTGCTGACCAGGGTCCTGCGGTGTGCCTGTGCGCGGACCGCGGGTTGTATGACCACGTGCCATCAAAAACCACGAGCCGTCGAGGGGCCGCGATGAGTCTGACCACTGCAGACTTTCACGGAGAGGCTGTTAGGTGAACGTGAGCCTTTGTGTCCCTGGGAGACACGCTGGGAGCGTGGCTGTTGGACCGTTGCCGTCTGTGTGTTTGTGTTTGGGTCATCACATTGGTTGTTGGGTGGGGATGGAAATGGGGGCCAGAGAGGAAGCTGGGTTCCCCTGGGAGGGCGCTTGTGTCCGGGGGAGGGGAGATGATGGCCTGCGTTGGGGAGACACAGAGCCCTGAGGTTGGCGGTGGGCTGAGCAGGCGGGCGGAGCCCGGGACAGCCAGCTCCCAGGTCAGGGCTGACCTCCTGTTTCAGAGGGGACTCCGAGGGCAGGGTGGGTGTGTGGAGGCACCGGGGGTGGGGAAGGGTGCAGGGACAAGGTACCTCTCATCTAGGTGGGGCACCGTCCACGGGGAGGTGGCAAGAAGTCGTTGGGAGGGACCAGACGGAAGGGAAGAAGCCCCAGGACTCAGAATTGGGCGGGAGAGGGAGGGTGACGGGGCGGGGGTGTAGTCAGGCAGGCCGAGGGGGAGGGCGCTCCTGGGGGAGGGCAGGGGAAGACAGCAGGGATTCAGCCCCGGGTTCCCCTTCTCATCCGGGCGGCCTCTTTACCGTCCGTCCATCCCACAAGGCCAGGTGCACACAGTTCACCTGGTGCCAGTTCGAAGACGGGGAAGCCACGGTTGGGGGACGCAGGGACTTGCCCACGTCCCTTGGACGGTTCGGATTCCAGCAGCGAGGGAATCGCACGACGTAGTTCCTGAGCCCCCGTGGGAGGGTCCCGCAGGCAAAGGTTTCTGTGCGTGCCCTGGCCGCCCCCTTGGTCTTCCTGTCCCAGACAGTGGTTCCGTGTCGCGCCGGCACCAGGAGGGGACAGACAGTCGCGCAGTGACATGGATTTGATACCGTCCTGTGCAGGTACAAGTGACCGGTCGCAAAGGTCGCCTGCGGAAGGGGACACTTCCCTGGTGTCTAGTCTGTGAACCCCTAATTTCAGAATTAAAATTATGTTTTAAATGTTTCTCCCCTGAGACAGAGACCCCTCCCGCGCTGAGTCCCGCCCCGGGCCACCTGACCTGCTTTCTGTCTCGGGAGCGGCTGGGGCTGGACACTCGGTGTGGACGGGCGTCTCCCTGAGACTGGCCAGGCCCATCTGTCCACGTGTCCGTGGGCCACGCGCATGTCTTCGGAGACGTGTCTGTTCAGACCCTTGCCCGCTTTATATTGGGATATCTGTCTTTCTGTTGTTTTGTTGTCAATTTTTAATACATTGTAAATAGTGACTTGACGTCCGGCGCCCGACCCCTCCCCCGGGATCCGGTGTGGTCGCTGCCTGCCCCGGGGTCAGCGGATTCCTTGAAATAAGCTCGATGCCCTTGTCTCGCCCCAGAGCACCGAGCGGGGTGCCAGGCACACAGCAGGGCTCCAGCCGATGTTGACTGCACGAAGCAGGACCACCACCCACGGGCGAGGCGGTCGGGATGCCGTGCGGGCGTGCAGTGGGGGCTCGGAAGGGTCGGCTTCCCCAGCCGGGGAGAGCAGCCCCGGCGCCGGCACACGGGCGTTCAGTGAGTGCTGGCTGTGTGCCTGTCAGTGAGCCGGCCCCGGGACGAGGGGACCGTGTCTGTGCACCTGTTACCTGACTCCCCGTTCCTGCTGGTGGGATGGAAGGGGCTGGGCCAGGGGAGACCGGAGGGACGAGCAGGTGTGAGAAAGCCTGCAGGGGAGGGGCTTTCCCCGGGAGATGGTGGGGAGAGGTGGGCAGGCTGGGGGGTCCAGATGCGCCAGGAGGAGGGTTTGTAAGCGTGCGTGGGCCGAGGGAGCACGGGGAGCGAGCGTGGCTGTGTCCTGCAGCCCCGTGTCGAGGCTTCGGGCCGTCCCTGGCCGTGGAGGCTGCAGCCCAACCCTCTGGGTCTGCCCAGAGCCAAACCCCGGAAACCTGGAAACCCGCGGGGACGGAGGGCCCGGCCTGGTTGCATCTCACGCCACCGGACAGCGTGGGGCCGAGCGGCTGCGTCTGCGGGGCAGGGTCCCGTCTGCAGGAAGTGAGCTGTGGATCCCCGAGAGAGTGTGGCAGGGAGAGAGCAGAGGTCAAGGTTTCCTTGGGACTGGACGCGGTCCTGGAGACCGTGACCATGAAGTGTCCACCAGCGCGGGGTGTCCTGTCAGCCGGAGGCCGGAGCTGGGGGGGAGGAGGGCAGGAGTGCGCCGGTCGGGGGTGCGCGAGGACGTTAGCGGACAGACAGGGAGGGAGGAAGGGAAGGCGGGAGAGACCAGGAGAGGGGGAGAGAGAGACAGAGATGGGGAGACAGAGAGAGAGAGATAGGGAGGGAGACCGAGAGGCTGCAGGGGTCAGCACCGGGGGCTTCCAAGTGCCGTCCTGCGCCGCCGCTCTTCAGGAGGGCCACAGGCCTTCCCCTCCACCCACGGCGGCCAGCGGAGTTCCTGTAGAAACATCCAGAACCCCCTCAGGGGTATCGAGGCCCTCCAGCCAGGGCACCCAGGAGTGCGTCCGCCCTGAGGTGGGAAGGTCTGGTTTATTCCTCGTTGCGGGAAATCCCGCGGGACCCTGGAGGGAGGAGTTGTCTGAGCCTGTGGTGGGACCGGGCTTTGCGGGGTGGTTCGGTGCGGGTCTGAGAGCAGGACCCGGACTTTGCGGGGTTCACTCTGCTCTTCCTCTGTGAGCCTCAGGGACTCTGGCTGGTGGCCGAGGAAGTAGTTTCGGGAAAACCCAACGTCCAGAGCCTGTCCGCCTGGACTGGGACAGGCGTCCGGAAGGAATCCTCACAGGGGTGTAGGGGAAGGGGTGTGTGCTGGCCGCTGGCCGGCCGGGTTCCTGCTGCCCCTCCCTCTGCTCTCCCGGTCTCCCCTCGGAGCTGCTCTGTCCGGAGACGCCTGTGCAGCCCCCCTGTATCCCTCCTTGCTCTGGGCAGCAGCGTCCTGGGGGCACAAGGACACACGGCTGGCTGGGCCTCCCCAGGCCCGGCACGAACTTGGAGCTGGCGTCCATGGGGGGGTGCAGGGGCCGGCAGGGACTGGAGGCCAGGGACCTGGCCTGGGCCACGCTAGCGTCCAGCGGGATAGGTGTGAGGTTCGTCCCGAATGTCGGCCCTGCTCTGGGGGCAGGCCTGCGGGGGGGGGGGGGGGTAATGCCACCCCAGGACATTGGCAGCCACCCTGCCCGGGACGTGCTGTTTCCATCGCTGACAGAATCACAGCTTCAGCGACCGACTGCCGTGCTTCGCTGCCCGTCTACATCTCAGGTCGAGGCTAGTGAGAAAAGTGTGTGAGTCCTTTCTCCGCAGCCCCCGGTTCCATCCATGGGCCCCCCGGGGTCTGCACACCCCAGGCTGGGAGCCTCCACTCCCACCTCGTCCCTCGGGAGCAGGTCTCATGTCTGGAATCCGACTGTCCCCGTCTGTGTCCTGGGGGGGATCCTGACCCGGGCCCTCGACACTGAGCAGGCCATGGGGGGCCCTGGGCTACAGAGCGGGAGCCCCCCAGGGTGCCCGGGAAACGGGATTGGGGAGGGTTGTTATTTGGCGATGCTGGGACATGGAGGTGCGTTCCCACTGGCAGGGACGTCCCCCCAGGAAGGCTGCGTCCACCTCACAACGGGGCCGCTCTTTGCCGGGTGCAGAGTCAGTGCAGACAGACTCCACCTGGCACACCCCAGACCCGCTGCGGACGCACAAGCCAGTGATTCCTGGTGGTCCGGAGTCGCACACATCGCCACGGCCGACTTTAGGGCCTCTTGTGGCCTCAAAAGGGAAACCCTGTACCCAGCTGTCCTCTGCCGAGCTCCCCTCCCTTCACCGCCACCGAACCCTCCCTCTGCACTGGGTTTGCCAGTCCTGGGCCTTTCATGTACACGCGTCACAGCCCCTTACGGTCCCCTCCGTCCGTGCGTGCGGTCACACGGGCCAGAGCTGTTCCCTCTACGACCTGCCGGCGTTCCAGGCATGGCCGGGCCGCCGCCGGCTCCCCCAGTCATCCGCTGACGGCCACCCGGGCCCTTCCTACCTTCGGCGGGCGGGAGGGAGCAGGTGTCTGTGGGACGGGCGTTGTCTGCTCTCTTGGGGGTGCACCTAAGCACGGAATTGCCGGGTCACAGGGTGGCTCCCGGCTTCATTGTTGGAGGACCTGCCAGACTGTTTCCCGAAGTGTCTGCACCTCTGTACATTTCCACTCAGCTTAGTTTTAAAAGGAATGTTCTGGAAGATCAGAAGTCCTTACTGGCATCCCCCCCTCTCCAGGGGGTGAGGGATGGATTTCTTTCTGGACGGGGCAAAGTTTGTGTTTGGAGAAAACCCGAACAGGGCTGGAGATGGCGGCTGTGCGGGACACGGGGGCACTCGCTGTCCCCTGCACGTGGTCCCCACCACAGTCCTGCCCCTCGGCCCCCACCCGAAGCCCTGCTCTCCGCCTCCTCCTGCCGGTGGTGTTCCCGTCATGTGTCTCTGTCCCTCTAAATCCCAGATCCAAGAGGTTCTTTGTTCTCTGCGTGGTCTCTGCCCAGCTCCCGGACGGTTCTCCGCAGGCAGAGATGGTGTGTGGTCACGTGGAGGGGGCGTCTTCTCCCCGTGCTGCAGAAGATGGGGGCTTCGGTGTGGGGAGGGGGACAGAGGAGGCCCCTAGCTGAGCAGGGACCGTGATCCCGCTCTCTATGGGAGAGGTCTCGAGAAAGGAAATGACATTGACGTGCAAACTAGCCCCGCCGACCACCGACCACCGAGGAGCCCTCTGTTTTTCTCTGGGGTGGCAGACTCTGGGGAACCCGCGTAAAGTGACAGAGTTCTGGGGGACCCCCGAGAAGATGGCAGGGACCTGGGGGTTCCCCCTGGGATGATAACAGGCACAAGGGTCCTCTGTGGGGCCGTGGCCATCGGGGGCTCTGTGGGGCTGTGGCAGATATGGGGCTTCTGGGGGCTGTGGTCAGAAGGTGGGGTCTTCAGCGGCCCCATCCCTCACTCTCTGGCCGGGTCCCCCCGGGTCCCCATGTTCAGCCCCTGTCTTGCTGCAGACCTGTGTGTTGGGTACCACTGTTGCCCTTTCATGGACGTGGGGTCTGAGGGTTAGTAACCCGTCTGGCCTCACGGCTGGTGGTGGAGCTCGACTTGCGTCCAAGTGGCCTTGTGGGAGGCCTGCCCCTGGGAACCCGCAGCCCCACGTACACCCCACCTGCCCCCGGTCCTCTGGCCCAGAACTCGGGAAACTGAGGCCTGTGGAGGTCTTACGGGGGCTTAGTGACAGCCTTGAGGGGGTTGGAGCCCCTGTGTCCCGCTGTGGCCGTGGGTGCATGTCTGGGGTGATGGACCACAAGCCACGTTGTGAGCCTCGTCTTAAATGCAGCCCCCAAGGCGGGGCACTCGGCCCGGCTCCTGGTGCAGCTGTGGTGTGTGTGATGCCCCAACCCTGAGAAGCGACACGGGGGAGAGGGAGCGGCGGGGGCTGCTGTCTGAAGGCCGGATGGGAGCTTCACCAGCAGGCGGCTTTCCAGCGACAAGACGGTTGGCTCTGGAAGGACGTTGTGCACACAGGAAAGTGATGGGGGCTGCTCCTGCCCAGCCTCCTCCCCGATGCCACCCCCTCCCCCGGGTCCGTGCTCTGCGCATGCCGAGAGTCCGATCGGTTCCCAGAACTCTCCGGGTGCTTCTCATGGGAGAACATGGGTTCTCGGCCCCAAGGGGCACTGGTCACCTGGAGGGTCACCTGGGTGCCGCCCGCCTACAGGGGCTCTGTCTCACTGGGGCTGGGGCCCTGGGAATCTGCATTTCACCAAGTCCCTGGGTGGGGCCGATGCTGCCCAGGAGACCCATGGTGGACCCAGCAGCCGTGACGCACGGACAGCCCTCCAGCGGACCCTCTGCTGCCTTGCTTCTCAGACCACTGCGGCCTCCTGATGAATTTTACTTAAACACAGTGATTGCCTTGGACCCAGCGCCATCCTCAAGTGCTTTCCAAGTATGAATCGATAATTTTCCCGTAAGAAGCACATGGCGGGGGGGGGGGCGATGTTGTCATTGTACCCATTTCACAGATGGAGACAGGTGAGGCTCAGGGGTCAAGGAATCCACCCAGGGTCGTGTGGCCATGCTCAGACCTGCCCGACTTCTGACCACTCTGGTGGAGGCCCTTTCTGGAGAAGGACTGAGCCCTCATTTCCTGCCCGTGGCCCCCATCCAAGTGTTCCCATTAACCCCTGACCTCAGAGGGACTAATCTTGTGGGCCTCGGGCGGCTATGGAGCCTCCAAGCCTGCTGGGTGACCCGAGGGGGAGCATGGACCCAGGAAAGGTGTTCCCGGGACGGCGGGATTCGGAGTAACACCGTCTCTGTGCGGCCTCGGTTCTGGCTGGCGAAGGTGTTCTTCGGGATGGCAGAGTCAGGGTTGGGGGCACGGGTAGTCCCCGCTCCCTGAGGCCTGGCAGGATGGCGGTCTGGAAGCTGGTGGGAGAGATGACCAGGTCCTCTCAGCCTGCCTGTCCAACCATTCCCGGGCCTTAGAACGAGTCCTCTCTGCGTGAGCGGCTCTGTGCACGGGGTGTGAGAACCAGCAGGCCTGGGGGGACGGGTGTGGTTGGAGCTGGGGCCCGTGTTCCTCGTTGCTGACTCCCCTCCCTTTCTGACGGCGGTGGAGGTAACGGTCCAGAACCCGGGCCTGGGTCTCTATCAGGCACACCTGGTTAGGGTCCTCACCCAGCTGTGTCCTCCGTGTCGGAAGTTTGGCCCAGTGACTCTGGGCACTCAGCCGGAGAAGTCCTTGGCGTGGCCGGTGTGCCCTGGGCAGTGTGGGCTGTGCCTTTCCTGTTGGCGGGGAAAGGAGCCTCCGCTCTCCCCTGTGGGGTCAGGGTGACGAGGCAAGCAGAGTCGGTCTCCCTGGGGAGGGCGGCTTGGAAGGAAGGACATGGGGACCCCTGGCTGGGGTCCACAGACCCGCTGCCACTTCGGACTTGCACCGCACGGCTGACCTCACAGAGCCTGGGCCTCCCCTAGGATGGGGGCTGTCAGGGGCCAGAGGTTCCTGTCTGCTCTGGGGGCCAAGCAGGGGGAGTCAGATCTCCCCGCTCTCCCTGTTCTGTGATCTGGGGAAAGTGCCCTCGTCTCTCTGCACCCCCGTGGCCCGCGTGGAATGACCACATGTGGCCGTCTACCATGACGGCTCAGCAAGCCGCAGCGGCCCGCGCCCTTCAGACACCGGACTCGTGGCTCTTAACCGCGGGGCTCCCCAGCAGGGGTTTCCAGGTTCATCCACGCTGACGGGAACGGATACAGGGACGTCTTCGTGACGACCAAGATCCTTGAAGGAACAGTCCTTATTTGGAAACGAGGTTTTTGTTTCCTTCTGTGGAAGAGCACTTCCCATGAACTGATAACTGCCCAGACTTGGGGGCAGCAAACTGCCCTTCCCCGGGGGTGGACGACCATGCACGGCACGCAGGCCCCCGGGGAGCCGGACGCCTCCGGGGCTGGGGGCCGCGTGCATGAGGCCAGCCCGGAAAGCTTCACTGTGCACCATCCCTGCTCTGGGACACCGGACAGGGCAACGCACTGGGGACAGTGCCAGGGTCCGTGGCTGCCTGGGGTTGTAGGGAGAGAGGACCAGGCGGAACTCAGGACTTGTAGGGCAGTGGAATGGCTCTGTGGGGGCGCGTTTGTCCAGACCCACAGAAGGGCCCCCGCGTGTCTCTTGCTGTCAACCATGCACGTCGGCATCGATACTGGACCAATGACTGGGACCAGTGAACGCAGGGGAACAAAATGGTGGCCTGGGGCCATCTGGAAGGTCTGCGTGCTTCCCACTCAGTCTTTCTGTGATCCTGAAACGGCGCTTAAATTCCGAAACAAAACAAAACCTCTTCCCGTGATGGACCGGTGTGGGGAGTGGAGGGGCAGTGTGGACACCTGCCGTGGACCCCCACGCCGAGGACGGGGAGAGGCTGGTCCCTGGCTTTTGTGCCCCCAGCACACTCCGCTGTGGCCCCCCACCTGGGTGGCTCCTCGTGCCTGCCCCCTGCCCCTGGGAGGCCGGGCGCACTGCCCACACCTGGGTCCCGTCTCTGCTGGCTGGAGCGAGGGAGAACGTGAACGTGAAGGCCGGGCTTGCTGCTCTCCGCGGGGATCTGCTTCTGCTCTGTGGCCTCCGACCCCAGGGTGCTTCCCGGCCCGTGTCCCACCCTCCGTCCCAAGGAGACCACTGACCTGGGTGAGGCTTGGCCCCTTTCCTCCAGCTTTCCCCAGCAGCCTGCTCAGGTCCCAGGCTGAGCCCTCAGCAGGCTGGCGTCCTCTGCGGGCAGCGGGGCCCCACGGCGGCATCCCCACGAGGCCTGAATCCTACCCGAGCCTCGGCTTCCACAGCCAGAGCGGTGAGGACATGATGACTGCTGAGGGACCCGCTTGCCAATGTCCCTCCCTTCCCTTCCCCGCTCAGCGTTCCACCTGCATCAAGACACGTGTGCCCAGAGCTGCAGGTGTCCGTCAGGGCCCCAGACACACACCCAGGCCCTGCCCGGCCCCACCTGCCCAGAACGTCGAGCCGCTAACTTTGTGCCCTCGCTGTCGGGTGTGGATGTGTGCTCCGCAGAGGGTTTTCGGTCGTAACTGCGAGGCGAACGCGTCCGGGGGCGCCCAGCCCTGGCCGATCCCGCTGCTCGCCTCCACGCCACCGCACGCAGCTGACCCGGTTTGCCTGACTGGTGCCGTCTCCCAGCTGCACGGCGCTTGCCATGCCCCAACCCCTCGCCGCCTTCCGAAGGCTCCTGAGCTTCTCCGGGCGCCTTTTCCGTGGACACACGCTCCAGAGTCTCCCCGCCGTCTACCCGTATGTACACACACGTTCTGTGGATTACACGATTTCTGGATTTCCCTTCGTTGTCTCCAGAGTCCCGTGTCTGTCCCCGCCTCCCCCTCTGCTTCCTGGGCCTCCCCTGTGCCAATCCCCACCTCTGGCTTTCTCGTGGTTCCCTCCCTCCCTTCGCTGGCCGCCGTCCTGCGGCAGCTTTGCGAGCAAGGGCTCCCAGAAGGTTTTTTCAGTGGCTTCGCTGCTCAACGGGTCGCATACAGAATTCTAGGCCAACATCGCCCCAACCTTGGGGCGGGGGCAGCTGCCCCAGACGGCTCAGTTTCTCTGCTGCGGAGGAGGCCTGCACCGATCCGATTCTCCGTCCTTCACGCACAGGCGTCCCCGGGCCCCCGCGGTGTTTGGCACCTTCATTCTTGGGGCGGGGTGGGGGAGGGTCCTGAAACCAGCAACGCCGAGTGTTGGTTGGAACCTTTCCCTCGTCGTGCTGGTGTCCGGGATCCCCTCTGGCCCGGGCCCTTCGGAGCTGTCGAACGTCTTCGGTAACGTCCGGGAACCCCTGCTGTACGGGCTTGGGGCCCCGGCTGACGCGCGCCGGCTCTGGTTTTCCTCTCACTACTGTGCCTGCCTCTTCTTTTTGTTCCAGGTTCTGGAGTTTTCTCGAATTCATCCAGCTCATGCTTGAATTTCCAGGCGCTTGCTCTTTGTCCCTGACTTTCCCTTTTTGTCGTCGTTGCGTTTATTTGCTCTTTGTGGAGGCAGGACCTTCTCTCCTCACGGATGTAATCTGGGCTCCCGGCGTCTTCCGCACTCCGTGCTTTTCATGATTCTCTCCAATCCCTCCTTCTCCCCCCTGCATTTTTTGTATGTTTGGGTCTTCCTTCCTGCCGGAGGCTTTCTCCAAACGTCTGACGGCCCCTGGCGGGGTGGTGGTGTTATCGTTTCAATATTTTATTTGAGCGTGAGCTCAAGCGGGGGGGAGGGGCAGAGGGAGAGAGACTCGCCGACTCTGGGGCTCCTTCCCAGGACCCCAAGATGCTGACCTGAACCAGCGTCAGACCCTTAACCAACTGGGCCTCGCAGCCGCCCCTCGCAGTCCAGTTATTAAAGTGAGACGCCGAGCGGCCGGCTGGCCCCATTCCGCCCCTCCCAAGGCTCTCTGCCCTGCCAGGCTGGGGCCATCCCAGACGCCTACCCCTGGACTGCCTGGGAAGGCCGGCGGGGTTTCTGTTCAGAAAAGGGACTTCCTCCCAGAAGTCGGTGTCTGCCTCCTCTCTCCTGGGGACCCCCAGGTGCGATTTTCTGGGTCTGTGTCTCCGGAAACGTCTTTCTGCGTGCTACAGGACGGAACGGCTGTGTGTTCTCCGCACTCTGGGTCTTATACGGGTTTGCCGGGGCTCCCGTAACCCCTCGCCGTTTGTCGGGTCCCGTCTGGAGGCCCAGACCGAGGCACCGGCCGGTGGGGCTCTCCCGAGGCCACTCACCCCGTCTTCACGCGGGTGCCCCCCTCTGCACACACCGCCGATTTCACCCCCTTTCTCGCAGGATCGACTGGGTTGGGGCCCAGACTAACAGCTTCCTAGTTCTGGCTGTGATCAAAGACCACACGGAATTTACCGTCCGCACCGTTTTCAAGACTGCAGTTCACTGGTACTAACGCAGACTGTCGGGCAGCCGTCCCCGCCGTCCACGTCCAGCAGGCTCTTCCCGTAAGGCCCCTGCCCCGTTAACGACTCCCCTCGGCCTCGCACCCACTGTCCGGCTTTCTGTCCTGCATCTGAGCTGCTTCGAGTGTCTCCTCCAAGTGGAGTTGTGCGGCAGTTATCTTTCCCCGAGCGCAGCGTCCTGCACATTCACCCGTGTCCTGGCACGAGTCCGGATTCCCTCCTTTTAGGGCTGAGTGGTGTTCCGTGGCCTGGGTCGACCTCATTTTCCGCACTCCCCCATCCGTCCGCGGACCCCTGGCTCGCTTGCGCTTCCCGGCGGCTGAGAACGCGGTGTGCAGAGCCCCTGTCGCGCGCCCCGCCAGGTCCGGGGGAGCCGCACGCCCTCACCGCGGCCGCCGCACTGTCTGCGCGCCCGGCGGCGGCGGCAGGGGTTCCGTGCTCTCCCTGCTCTTACCAACACCACCTCTCGGGGGTTTGACCGTGGCCGCGCTGGTGGGCGCGAGGCGGGGTCCCGCTGTGGGTTTGACGTGTTTCCCGATGGCGCGCGGCGTCGAGATTCTGCCCGTGTGCCTGTCGCCTCCCTTCATTCCAGCGCGGTCCTGCCTGCAAAGGCCGTGTTGCCAGGTGCGGCTGGTCCTGGGGTCCGGGGGGACGAGTGCGACGCGGGAGAGGCGTGCCGCACCCCTGCCCGCCGCATCTCTTCTGCGCCCACGAAAGTGGATTTTTAAAAATGACACTTCGTGGTGTTGGTGATGAAGGGGAGGTGGTCGCTCAGACGGGGTCTCTTCCAAGGGCAGCGTGTCAAAAACCCGGACGCTTCTTTGGAACGAGCAAGTTCATTCCCGGGGTTCGTCCTGAGGACATGGGCTGCGTACGACGACAAGCTCTCAGAAATGAGGAACGACCTCAGTAGCCCCCAGACCACGGCTCGCAGCTTCTGTGCCGTGGAGCCTTCCCGTGCTGGGCTGGCTGCGGCCGTCACTAAGGATGTCACGGTGGAAAGCAGGCCAGGGTAGCTCATGGAAGAAGGTTCTAGAACTTAGTGTGCCCACGTGTGCAGAGAGGCTCCCGCCTTGGCTCTGCTCCCCGGGGGCTGGGCGTCCCTGGGCTCGTCCCCTCCTGGCCGGCCTCTGCCACGCCCCTCGCCCCGGGGCGCCCCGACCGGGGGGGTGTTGGCCGGTGCACATTTCCGGCTCTGCTGACAGTGCTGGTTCTGCAGGTCAAAGTTCATGCCTGGAACTGGGGTTACTACCCCCTAAAATCACAGGTGGGAAGCACTGGCTTTCCCTGTTTCAAGGTCTTGCCTGTCTTGGGGGTTCTGGGCTTGCCCCTGTGTGTGGAAATATGGGAGCAGCTTGACTCCTCGGGGTGCCTTCCTGCTGGTCAGATGGTCCCTCTGCCCACCCAGCGTGGCTAGGGTGCCTGGATGGAGGGGGCTCCGTGCGTCCCCTCCGGCCGTGATGGGGGGGCCTCTGTGCGTCCCCCATGCCGGACATGAAGGCCGGGGTGCAAGGATGGGTGTCTCTGTGAGTGCCCCTGGGCGTGAAGGCAGGGACACGGGGGTGGAGGGGGCCCTGTGTGTCTCCCCGTCCCCGGGGTGTTTTGTCCACCTGAGGACAAAGGAGCCTGGAGCTTGTAAACACCGTGTCACTGGCAGGGAGACGCTGCTTCAGCGTGGGGCTCTCACAGCAGTCTGACGTGTCCTGGGCACCCTGACACCCGGAGGACAGACGGCGGTGGGGGGGGGGGTTGGTGGTATCGAAGGGAGTGTTTGGGCAAAGGGACATTTGGGCTTGGAAGGAGCGAGGGGTGTCGCAGCTCCGTGTCTTGCACTGAGGAAGACCCCGACCACCGCTCTCTCTCCTCCCCTGGCAGTAAGTGGTCCCGCGGGCCTCCTCAGCTCCCCGCTGACCTTCCACGGGGGGAGGGCGCGTGGCCACAGTCTGGCGTCCAGTCACCTGCGACAGGAGGGGCAACGCTGCGTCCGGTGCCCCCAGGAGGGATCGGCCCTGTAGGACGCAGGCCTGTCCAGTGTGGAGGGAAGCTTCTGGAGGGGAGGGCACAGCCTGGGCCACACCAGCTGTCCACCCTCCTGGGGTCCCAAGCGCGGTGTCTGCCTCCCGGGGAGCCGGTTAGGAACATAGCTCCAGCCGTAGCGCCCAAGTCGGAGGGTCGGGGAGGGCTTGGCAGGCCCCATGGGGGGATATTGGTGCCGCGCCGGCGTGAGACCCCCCGGCCTCGTCCGGTTTCTCTTCTCGCGAGTGAGTGTCGTTGGCTCTCGTGAGCGAGGTTCAGGGACATTTGCTTGCTCACCTCAGGTGCCCTTGGACCTCCTGATTCCAAGTTCCAGGGGCTGGAATGGGGGGATCCGTCCCTCATCTTCGTTGTGATGGGCAGGGGAGTGGGTGCCGGGATCCGGGGGCAGGTCCCCTGCCTTCCCGAGCTTGCCTGGAGGGAAACGGGTGCCCCCCGTGATCTTTCTGCATCGTGGTGTCTTTCTGTGAGGGGCCGTGGCCCAGGGTCGGGGTGGAAGGGCTCATAGGAAAGTGCCCTGCTCTGGGGACCCTCCCGGCATCCTGCGGGGCAGCCGACTCCTGCGTTTCCGTACACGGGCTGCGTGGGGTGTCGGACAAAACCACGAGACACTGCATCAACGTTCTGCCAACAGCCAGTTGGACTCAGCCACTGGGACTTGGTGGGCTGGAATTGAACCGTGTGTCCCCCACTCCGCCAGCCCCAGGAAGGAAGGAGAGGCGGAGGACTGGTGCAGGGAGGAGGCTGGGAGGGAGGGCAGGGGGCCTTCTCTGGGAGAAGCCGCCTTCCCAAGGCCTGTTTGGGGTCCGTCCTCATGATTCCGACCTGAGCTCGGCAGTGGGCGATGAAGGCCAGGCTCCCACGCGGGTCCTCGCCAAGCTGGTCTGCCGTTTCCACGATGCAGTTTCTTGCTGACCCCGCCCCAGCCTCAGAGATGGGGTCCCACGGGGACAGACGTGCACGTGGACCCAAACCGCAGTCTCCGGCCAAGCCCATCCCCAAGCACGTGTGCGTGCTACTTGCGGACCTAGCACGGGGCACCCCAGGCCGCCAGATCGGGGCTGTGGCTGCCTGACCGGCAGTGCCCCTGCTCTGGGCTCCCTCGGCCAGGCCCTGTTGGCCGCAGGACTTTGTCTGAAAGCCCACGTCTCTCTGCTCTCTGAGCCCCCAGAGCTCCGTCAAGTCTCCCTGTGCCTAGTTTGGGGGAGTTTGAAATCCTACTGCCCACTAAGTTTCTGTGCATTTCTCTGCCCCGATTTTAAAATTGATGTGAAATCCACATCATGTGAAGGCAGCCGCCCCCCCTTTTCTTTAAAGGGCGTGAGCGCGAGACCCCCACGTGCAGGACCGAGCGTCGCTGTCGCTCCACTGCTGTGGGGACTGAGGGTCGCAGAGGCCGCGGTTTGTCCCGGCCACACCCTCCTCCCGCAGACTCGCGTGGCTCGTGGAAGGCCAGCGTGGCGGGACAGGGGTGCTGGGGGGGTGGGAAGGACGGTGGGCCCTGGGGTTGGATCCCGCCCGGGAGGACCTCCGTTCCCTCACCTGCAAAGTCGGGGGTACCTGCTCCCTAAGGTGTGGGTGGGGAAGGCTTCCTGGAGTGCTGGCGCTCTGCACCTGCCCCCGCGGCCGCACCGCTCGGCCGTCTTCCGCCTCTCACGCACGAGGACGCTGCGGTTAAAGCAGACTCTCCACGATCACGGATCCGGAAAGTGTGCTGTCGGGACTCGAACCCAGGTCTGTCCCGCGGACGCCTCCCCGAGCCCCTGCCCGTCGCAGCCATCCCCAGCCTATGCCTGCGGCTCCTGGGAGGCCTTCGCTGCTTTCCTCTTTCAGATTTTGGCGAAGCAGACGGAAAATCTACCATCTGAACCGTGTTAAAGTGTACGGTTCGGTGGCATTAAGGGCGTTCACTCTGTGTAAGCATCACACCATCGTCCTTAGAGCTCTGTCACCTTCCTGAACCGGGCTCTGTCCCCCGGCGCGCTCGCTCCCTAGCCCTGTCGCCGGGCCCTCGCGCCCCCCATCTACTGCCCGTCTCCGAGGACCCGGCTCCTCCGGGGGCCTCGTGTGGTCGGAACCGCTCGGCGTTAGTGCTTTGGGACGGGCTGATTTCACAGAAGCGTCGCGTTCCCCAGGCCCGTCCTCGCTGTAGCAGTGTGACGGCGTCCCAGTCCTGGGCCGCGTGACACTCCGCTGCGTGGACGCGCCCCATTCTGCACACGGGTGACACCTTTTTAAATTCCTCCTCGTCGGCAAGCCTCGGCCTCCTCTGAGGGGAAGGAGGGGTGCGGGGCAGGGGTGAGGTTCCCCTCCTTCACAGGAGGTCCTGCTCTTGGGGAGGGGGCCTGCCGTCCCTCGTGCCCCACGTCTGCAGATCCCGAGGTGTCCTCACGGAAGGTCCCAGCTGGGTGGCCAGATTCAGCAAAAAAACCTACGGGAGACCGAGCTGAACTCGAATTTCAGATCATCACCCAAAGTTCTCGTGTAAGTGTGTCCCAGAGACTCAGCTTTAACTCAGCGTCCTGGGCCGCATCTGATGGTCCTGTCCCCGAGCCACAAGTAGAAGGAGCATCCTGGGCGTCGGGGAGAGAGTCCCAGCGACGGCAGCTTGTCCGCCCACATGAGCTAGGACGGGAGTCCGCCTGTTCTGAGCTAGGACAGGAGTCTGCAGCCTGAGCTAGGACGGGAGTCCGCAGCCTGAATGGACCCGCTACCCCCAGGCCTCCCCACCCCCACGGCGCCTGGTCCCGGGTTCCTCCTCACAGCCCTCGCGGGTGCCAGCCGTGGACAGGGTCTCTGTCCTGCGTGGCCCCACGGAGCCTGCGGAGTGACAGAGTCCGCCATTGCCTTTGTCCCGCCCCCAGGACCGTCCCCCGCTTACGGCAAGCGTGACTCCGGGAACGGTGCAGCAGATGCTGTGGGCTGCTGGGGTCCCCCCGGGAAGGCGCCCACCACCGGCACAGGCAGCCCACGGCAGGAAGAGCGCATGGTCAGGGCAGGGGCAGGAGGAGGAGGGGGGGAGCACCCCTGCTGCTCCGCTTTGCCCCTCCACTCGGGGCAGTGGGTGCAGGACAGCCTCCCCCAGCAGGGCACACCCCCCCAGCGCTGGGGCTGCCAAATGACCGGGCGGTGTGGGGGCGCAGAAGCCCGCCCCTTCGGGGTGGGGTGAGTCCGTGGGGTTGAGCTGAAGGACGCACACGGCGGAGACCCCCGTCGCCGCGGCTCCTTCCTCCTTCCCCCATCCCTGCAGGGGAGCCTGGTCTCCGGCTCTGCTCCTAGACAGCACCCGCGTGTGAGTCACTGTCTTGACGGACAGGCTGCTGTCTGCTGGAGCACACAGCTTCCGGGTCCCTTGTCCTGGCTCCTTGCCCCGGCCACGTCTCTCCCCATCGAGGCCACGCACCAGCCGTGAGGAGAAGGAGTCAGAACCCAAGGCCCGCCCCTTCTGGGGAGCTTGGCAGGGAGACGTGTCCCCCAAAGCCGGGCATCCCCTTGTCGTGGAGTGCCGGATGCTGGCCTGGAGGCCACGGGTCCTGTGTGGGAGTGCGCTCAGCTCTGTGGACCGGGGTACCCCATGGTGTTACTGCAGGGGGCGGGCAGTGTGGTTGGATCGGGTGGGATTTGAAAGGCAGGGGTAGGGGTTGAGTCAGGGCAGGCCGTGAGGACAAGTGTCAGACAAGCCCTCGAGTGGTCAGGACTTGTTCTGCCTTGGGGTTGTGGGGGACGGTGACGGGAGTGACAGACCCCTGACTGAAGTCTCTGGGGCCACGCTGCTAGGCTTTGGATTCCGCACTTGGCCTGTGTCTTACCTCCGGTGTGGGGTGGGCATGTGAAGGGGAGGGCCTGCGTGAGAGACGGTAGAGCGCAGTGGGGCGTGGGGCAAACCGGAGGGCGCACTCTGCTAGAGGAGGCGGCCGCTGCTGAACTGAACTCTGTTTTGCCTTCTGGGAACAAAGATTAGGGTTCCCGGATCCTCGAACTGTAGGAGAACGAAGAGCTGAACTTTGTGTGAAACGTCTTGGTTTTGAAATGTTGGCATCCAGTTTTGTTTCTGTTTTTTTTAATTTTATTATTCGAGAGAGAGACATACAGTGAGAGAGGGAACACAAGCAGGGGGAGTGGGAGAGGGAGAAGCAGGCTTCTGAGGACCAGGGAGTCCGACGCGGGGCTCGATCCCAGGACCTCGGGACCATGACCTGAGCCGAAGGCAGAGGCTTAACCCACTGAATCACCCAGGCGCCCCATAATTCTAGTTTTTTATAAGAACACTGTTGGACAAAATAGACCTGTATATTGGCGAGTTTCTGGTTTGTAGCCCCTGTGACAGGGAGTCGGAAGAGTGTAAAGCCCTTCCAGGGTGGGGACCCCCTCGGCGGACCTGGGTTGAGACCTAGTCTGGGAACCCAGGACGGACTCCACACTGGGGGCCGCCCTCTTCCTCCAGTGACTTACGGCATGAGGGCTTTCAGCGTCCTTCTATGGACGAGGACACTGAGGGTCAGAGAGGTTCCCATCACGCAATTAGTAAGTAGAGCAAAGGATACGAGCCTGCGTTTGTTGGTTTATTTTTCCTTTTTATTCTGTTGTGGTGAGATATTCTATACATTGGGGAATCTGGAGTTTTAACCGCTCGTTGTGTGGTTCAGCGGCATGGTATTCCCGGGGTCACGCAGCCTCCCCGTCTATCTACTTCCCAGACTTCTCCATCACCCCAAATAGAAACTGACCCCATCAGAGAACAAAACCCGTTTCCCTCCCCCCGACCCGGGCACCCGCCCTTTTGTCTCTGAACCTGACTGCTGGAAGGGCCTCCTGTCCAGGTTCTCGCGTGGCATGTGTCCTTCTGGGACCGACTTGTTTCCCCGAGTCCTCCAGGGCACCCGCACGGTAGTGGGCGGCAGTTTTGTGGCTGAATGATACTCCACTGTGCAGACGGACCCCGTCTGGGTTTCACGTTCGTCCGTAGAGGGAGACCTGGTCCGTTCCCACCTGTTGGCTGTTCTGAGTGATGCCGCTGCGAGTTGGGTGTGCGAACACCCCCTTGGATTCTTCTGGGCGTGTCAGGTCTGCTGGTGGCCCTCGTGTCCCGCATGCTGAGGTGTCCCACCTACTGCTCTTCCAAACCTTCTTGGATGCCTCCAGCCACGGGGAGCTTGCCACCTCCCAGACCAGCCTCTTCCCACCCAGTTTGTAGCCCGGATCTGTGTCCCCGTGGCTGGAGTCCCAGGCCCCACAACTGCTGGGGGCCACTCGGCAGCACTTGTTTCTCCCTCCTCCACTGGGTGCCTCCCTGTCTTCCCGCGTTGGGCCTTTGCCCATGTGTGGGGAGCTCTGGTTCACCCCTAGCCGCGTCAGACCCCTGGCTTTCCCCTCTCCAACTTCCAGGAGAATGGAAGGCCACCGTGGAGAGCACAGTGGAAGCGTCTTTACCAAAGACCATCGGTGAAATAATCATGAAAACACTGCGGTCTCTCTGCCTCCGAGCAGACTTCACCATGTTGTCCCAAGACGGAACCACGGCGGCTGGTCTACTGTGTTCCGTCCCCCTCCGTCTCCTAAGACAGAACTACGGCAGCTGGTCCGCCGTATCTGCTGTGTCCCGTCCCCTTCCGCCAATGCCCTTGGGCTCACCCCTCTCTCCTTTTTCTCCGCAGGGACCTATCAGGGCCAGTGGGTTGGTGGCATGCGCCAAGGCTACGGGGTGCGGCAGAGTGTCCCCTACGGCATGGCGGCGGTCATCCGCTCGCCCCTGAGGACGTCCATCAACTCTCTGCGCAGCGAGCACACCAACGGCGCGGCGCTGCACCCCGACGCCTCCCCGGCGGTGGCCAGCAGCCCGGCCGTGTCCCGAGGGGGCTTCGTGCTGGTGGCCCACAGCGACTCCGACATCCTCAAGAGCAAGAAGAAGGGGCTGTTCCGGCGCTCGCTGCTGAGCGGGCTGAAGCTGCGCAAGTCCGAGTCCAAGAGCAGCCTGGCCAGCCAGCGCAGCAAGCAGAGCTCGTTCCGCAGCGAGGCCGGCATGAGCACGGTCAGCTCCACGGCCAGCGACGTCCACTCCACCATCAGCCTGGGCGAGGCCGAGGCCGAGCTGGCCGCCATCGAGGACGACATCGACGCCACCACCACCGAGACCTACGTGGGCGAGTGGAAGAGCGACAAGCGCGCGGGCTTCGGCGTCAGCCAGCGCTCCGACGGGCTCCGGTACGAGGGCGAGTGGGCCGGCAACCGGCGGCACGGCTACGGCTGCATGACCTTCCCCGACGGCACCAAGGAGGAGGGCAAGTACAAGCAGAACGTGCTCGTCAGCGGCAAGCGCAAGAACCTCATCCCGCTGCGCGCCAGCAAGATCCGCGAGAAGGTGGACCGCGCCGTGGAGACCGCCGAGCGGGCCGCCACCATCGCCAAGCAGAAGGCAGAGATCGCCGCCTCCAGGTAGGTGGTGCAGCGGGTGGGACGCGGCGGTCTGCTCAGGCCGCGGCCGTCCGCAGGATGAGATGCTGGTGTTTCTGGACTGGTGCCCCGGGGCACCTGGGGGCTCCCCGGCGGTTCTTGGGGGGGGCCGGGCAGCGGTTGGTCCAGCGGCTGCTGCTGGTTGGTTCCTCCAGCTGAGAAGACCGCCCGCTGCCCCCTGTGCTGGCGTTTCCCGTGGGGTCGCCGTGGGTAAAGGAGGGGGCCCGTTCTGCCGGCGACACAGAGGTGTGATGTCGCCACGGTCGCGCTCCCAGCGCTGCGGGCGCTGGGGGGAGGGAGGAAGCCACCCTGGTTGTCCCTGGGCCCCAGGACACAGCCCCAAGGGGAGGGACCGGCTGGGAGTGCCCGGCAAGAGGCCCACGTGACCCTGGGCGCCGTAGGCCGGCAGCCCGTGTGAGGTACGCCCCTTCCTGAGTTGGGGTTCCTCAGGGCTGCTGGGCAGTGGGCAGCGGTCCTGAGCTGGCTGTTGGGGGGCACCATGTCAGCTCTCCGGGGGATTTTGGTGTCGGTGCACAGTGCGGGCTCAGAGCTAGAAGGAGGGGCTCAGGGCCCGGCTCCTGGAGCTGCTGGGGTAGGTCGGCAGCGGTCCTGGGGACGGCTTTAGAGGGTGCACCTGCCCAGGCCAGAGGCGTCTAGCAGAACAGACCCCCACGTCTTTCTGGATGATTCTGGGTTCCCAGTCAGGGGCAGGAAACCTTCTGGCTCCGTCAAGGCTCAGGACAAGGCCCAACCTTGTTGCTAATTAACGTTTTAGTTCGTTGGGCTCCGGTTTTCCGTGGACTTTGATCCACAGCGGAAGAACAGAAGCAGTAGCTAGCGTCTATCTGCGGCTCCCGGAGTCTGAGGCTTTCGAGGGAGGAGATCCCTTCTGAGAAGCCAAGAGAAGGATCGGCTGCTCCCTGAGCACCAAGGTCCCAAATCGCTCCCCCTCCTCCCCAAGACACGTCCAGGCATGGAAACAAATGGGGCCCGCATTGATGACGGCTCGCCTGGAAGCTGAAGATGAAATTAGGTGTGATCGTTATTTTTTCCTTCCTAAACGTGACAGTTGCTCGTATGAACACAGAGCATAGAAGGAGGACGGCGTCCGCGGCTCTGGTGGGCCATGGTGACAGGCTGGTGTTCGGTGTATGTCCCGCCTTTCAGCTGTGTCGTGTGGTCTGTTGACCTCCACGGACGAGAGGCCATTCCAGGGCTGGGGCACTGAGTGATCGGGGATCCGGGGTCCTTGTGGGAGCTCCCGTCCGGCTGCGGATCTGTTCTCGGCCCCCGGGTCTCCTGCAGAAGTGACGTTAAAGTCCAGCCACCAGGAGAATGTCCTTGGGACTGAGCATGTGGGACACGAAAGTTTTCTGACAAATCCCACAGAAATAGGGGCCCGAGATCATGTCACGGGCTGAGCTCAGAGTCCGCACACCTGACGGGCTCCCCCGGGGCTGGCTTCAGTCCGTGAACCGGGAGTGAAGGTCTAAGAACTCGGGTGACGTTTCTCCGTGCGTTGGGGTCAGCTCAAGGGGGCTGCAGACCCTGGTCCGGCTCAGACCCAGCGTGGGGAAGGTGCTTCCCTCTCTGGGCTGGGTTCCCTGTGGAAGGACGGGATGAAGCGATGGACAGTGCCTGCAGCCTGTGTGGGGGGCCTGGCTAGACACCCCAAGGCCCCCCTCCACTGGAGCGTGGAAGTGGCCTTGGCAGCTGCAGGGTGGGTGGTCCCCAGGCGGACTGTGGTCACTGTCACGGCCCAGAGACAGCCAGGCCATGTGGGCGGTCACAGAGGGGGGCCACCAGTCCCTCCTTGGGTGCCGGGAGGGTACAGGTTACTGAGCGACGTCTGCGAGAGACGGTGCGGTGTCTCCTCCCCCGGGGGCAGCTCTGTGGGGACAGCTGCCCAGTGGATGGGGACACGGGCTTTCCTGGAAAACATGGGTGGGGCAATGGCACCCAGAGCTTGAGCTCTGGGTGGGGGCCCCTTATGTGGGCCCACAGCTGAAGGGGTAGTGGGGTCGGGGGAGTGTCCGCAGCCTGGTTCCCCGTCCCCGCTCCATGCACGGGTATCCCGGGGCTCTAAGGCACGTGGAGCCCGGCAGCCACCCCCCCAAGATTCTGGGTTCCTCATCTGGGAACCTTACAGCTTTCCGGGCCATCCTTGCTCTCACCAGCTCCAGGGGTGGTGACGTGCCGCAGGCGGGGCCTCACCCCAGAGCTGCTGGTTTGGCGGGTCTGGACGCAGCCTGGGAACCTGCATTCGTCAGAACCCCCGGGAGGCTGCACCCGCCAGCTCCCCCCGGGCGGAGGCGCTGCAGGAGACAGGAAACGGGTGGGTCAGGGCCCGCCGGCTGGGTCCGTCTGGGGGGCCGTGGTCAGAGCAGAAGGTGCTGCTGTCCTTCCCCTGTGACTCTCTGTGGCGTCCTCTCCCCCCGTCGTGACTGATGGCCGCCACCTGCCCTGCTGTGGGCGGGAGACACCCTGAGCCCCCGGAGGAGCCTGTTCCAGACCACGAGTTCTCCGGTGGACCTCAGTGTAGACGCCTCCCACACTACGCTCCGGCCCTTCCGCAAAGTGTCCTTCACGGGACGGCAGAGGTGTCCCTTCCGTGCCTGCCGCCTCTCCACCCCCTCCCGGTGCCCGCGGCAGACGTGATGAGTCGATCGCAGCGCTCCCGGCAGCGCACTGGCCCGAGGACGGAACCTGACGGTCTCACCAGAGCCGCTGGTCTTCCCGAGGACCCGCCGGGGGCTGGTCGGAAGTCAGGACGCAAACCTGTCCACTCCTGGCCCGGAGGCTGTCCACCACGGTGTCCAGAGGCTGCCTCCTGTCACGCGGCTCTCGTGGCTCCCCGTGGAGGAAAGCACTGGTGGGTGCCGAGCTGGGGGTGACATCCCGGTCTGTCCCCCCATCCTGGGCAGCCCCGGGATGCAGGGCAGCTCCCCGGGTGCTGAGAAGGCGGCAACGGACTGTGGTGAGCCCCCCCGCTGTGTCTGCAGGGCGAGGGTGGTCAGGGCCTGTGACAGTTCAGGGGCTCCCAGTGGTGGTCGCGAGCGGGGTCCCCGCCTGCCGCCTCTGTGGAGCCACGCGGACGTGTCCACGGAGAGCTGTCTGCGGATGTGCGGCGTGGTCTGAAGGGCTGAGGTGTTTGTCACTGCTCGCTCTGTTGGGGCGTGGACTCCTGGCCAGGGGTGTTCCGGTCACGGCCGAGGCGCTGGGGGCTGGAAGAGCGTGTACCGTGGCGTCTGCTCCGTGTGCTTGCTTCGAACGAGCGAAGGAGGGAACGAGTGAGTGGCCGATCACGTGGGCCACACGTGCTCTCATCGGCAGCGGCTGGGAGCCTGGAGGTGTGATAGTGGCCGTGGCCTTGGGGGGCAGGACACAGGTCTGCCAGACGCCCAAGCAGCTAGGGTCACCCCAGCTACCTGTCCTTTCCGTGGGGACCGAGGGAACCCCCAGGCTCCTTGGTGCCCGTGGATTCTGGCAGGAGGAGAGCCGTCCATCCCGGGCCCAGCAAGGCTGCGCCTCCTGGCAGAGTTGAGAGGCAAGAACGGCATTTTTCCCACGTGGTTCCTCTAGTGTCCCAGCTCCCGGGGCCCGCCATCGCGCGGGTGGGGCCAGGTCCTGACGGCCAGGGCTCACCGTGCGGCCGTGGGCAGTCACCGGCTCCACGGGGGGTGGAGGCCGAGGCCCCGGCGGCATCCTGCGTTGCGGGGGTTACCCGGGGTGGGGTCCGCGGTGCTCAGCACAGGGCCCGGGAGGGGTGGGCACGTGCCGACGAGGGTAAGAGCTCGCAGCTGCACATCCCCCTCCCAGGCATCCCCTACCCCCGAGACCCCACAGGGCCAGGCGCGCCTCTGGACTTGCTCCTGATTTGACTGAGGCTGGTCGGGGACAGCGAGCCAGGATGTGCTGGGCAGGGGGCAGGGATAGTGACCCGAGAGCCCTCTGTCCCAGCTCCCCACTCCCTGGGCTGGCTTCCCTCTGGTGCGACACCCACAGCCTGGCGCTTGGAGCCAGCAGTCCCCGGGGAGCGGCTGTGGTGATTGGGGCGAGGGGTGAGGAGGTGCGGGGGGCTGAGCCGTTCAGGGGGGCTCTTGTCCCGGCGGGGCAGCCCCAGGTGGGGGTGCAGACAGGAAGGGGGCGCCGTGCCCCGAGGCCCCAGGGTAGGGCAGGCATCCCTGCTTCTGTGCCGGCGGTGGCCGGGCGGCTGCGGGCGCCTGTCCCTGTGTGCTGAGGCTGGCTGGGTCCTCGCAGCGGCCAGCAGGGCAGACAGGTGTGCAGGCCCTCGGTGGAGGTGTGTGTCTTGGGACGCTTGGCTGAGTGGGTAGAATTGCAGGGGGGAGGAGACGCGAGGGACCTTGTCCAGGCGTTTGGACGGCGGACGTCATTCCTGACACGGGGCTCCCTGACCTCCGCGCACTCGGGCGGACAGGGCTCCCTGACCTCCGCGCACTCACGCTCCTCCTGCCGGGCAGCCTGCCCTTCCGAGGTGGGGGTTGTCCCTGCCAGCGGGGCTGGGGCTGGGGGGAGGGGAGTCGCATGGGCGGCGTGGCCGAGGACAGGCCCTGATGCTGAGGACACAGTGCCCGGTCACAATGAGATACACCATCGGTGTCGGCCGCCAGGCCCGCCTGCTCTTGCCTGGCACGGAGCCCAGCGGGGGCTTGAACTCACGACCCTGAGATCAAGACCCGAGTTAAGACTAAGAGTCCGTCGCCCCCCAGGAGCCCCTGACAACCGTACGCTCTTGTCCGGCTTCTCTCCGTGTCCGTGTAGACACAGGTCTCACACTCTTGCAGTTTCCTGTTGCGTGATGGGGCTGCCCGTCCGTGGCTCGCTTCTCTCCGGACCTGTGTGCTCGTCATGGCTACACCACGTGGGTCCAGCCCTGACTCTCTGAATGAGTCTTGGGCGCGTCCGGACACTCGGTCTTAGGGGCAAGGCCGCAGAGTCTGGGTCTGTCCCCTCCACTGCCGGCTGGCCGTTCAGCCCTGCAGCCTCCTGCAGCGGCCCTGCTGGCTGAGATGCGTGCGTTTAGTCTGTGCTGGTGCTGGGGGGGCCTGGCGGGAGGGCTGCCCGGTCTGCTGTGGCTGGGGAGAGGAGGGGCTGCGGCAGGACGCGGGGCGGCCTCGACGGGCAGCTCCACCTCTGAGGCTTGTCCGTGGCCGAGGCCGGCGATACCCCAGAGACGCCGCCCTCCTGACCGCTGGACCCTGCGGGTATGTGACCTTCCGCGGCAGAAGGGACCTGGCAGACGTGGTGAAGGGTTTGGAGAGGAGGGGCTCGTGCGGGCTTGGGGGCGGTGTGACTCCAAGGGTCCCAGAGCAGGTGCGCGTGGGCTCAGAGGGGACCGCCAGTGGAGGCAAGGGCGGGTGACGTGGCCACAAGCCGAGGATGTGGCCGCTGGAAGAAGGGAGGTAACTCAGCCCTGCACCCCCAGGTTCTAGAAGGGCCCAGCACCGCCCGCCCTGTGACTCCGGCCTGCTGAGACCCCAGCGTCTGCCGTCCAGAGACAGAAGCTGCCGTGTGTGCCGCACGCGTTGGGAAGGGCGTGCCCTCTGCCCTGGATGAGGGCGGGGTGTGTCACCCCCGGTCCCCTCTCTAGAATGGGCGAGCCCGTCCCCTTCCCACCCTGCTAGGTGGCCCGCTCCTCCAGGCCCTGCGGAGCTGGGCTCTCTGGGCAGGGTACGAGCGCTTCCTGCCTCCGGAGGAGGGCCGACCACCTGCTAGGACAGGCCTTCTGGTGGGCGAGAGCCATCTGTTCTGGCTCTGGCCTCTGGACAGGAAAACCGGAGGAGAGACTCAGGACTGGGGTGCTCGATCCTGGGAAGGGGCTGGCTCCTTTCCATGCTCCACCGCACCCCGTGGGGCCTCGCCCTCACACGCGGGGTCAGGGGATGCGGGCTGTCAGATGTGATTAGGCTCGTGGCCTGCTTTGCTCCGCGGCGTCCCACTTGTCAGACAGAAGGCCCAGAGCCTGTGACTCAGCCCCAGCCAGTGATCCCACCTGGCGCCCAGACAGGCACCTTGGATGACAAGGAAACAGGAAGCCAGCCCCGCGCTGCCACATCCAGGAGAGCCCTCCCCCAGGTCCCACGGTCCAGAGTGGGGCTGGGGGCCATTTCCCCCATCCTCTCTGAGCCCCCCGCCTCTCAGGAGAAGCTCAGGGCCTCCTACAGGGCCCTGAGAGAGGGATTCAAATCGGTCTCAGCGATCTGTCTCCGGACTTGGTGACTATGGGACATCCCCCCCTCAGTGGGACCCCTAGCCCTCCTGCTGCAGCGGGATCCTGTTTCCTCCTCCTGGAGAGACGTGGTGCGCGGTCCTGCTGCGTGTGGCTCTCTGGGCTCCAGCAAGGCTCGTAACTCCCTAGACCGTGTCTTCGGCTCCGTGTAAGGAGTCGGGAGCAGCAGGAGCCTGGTGCGGCCGCAGGGACAGACGGGACGCTGGGTTGTCCTTCCCCTGCATGTGAGAGCAGGCAGGGGGACAGGTGCAGAGAGCACAGTGACCCCCCTGCCCTGACCCCTCGATGGTCACCGAGCCTCCATGCCCCCCGAGTAAGCCGCGCCCTTGGAGCCGGGGAAGCCACATCCACGTTAGACCCGAGAGTGTGGTTTCAGTCCAGCCAGAGTCCAGCAGATGACGGTGGCTTCACGTCTGTTCCCGACTCCGCCGTCCCCTCACTGGCCGTGCCCTCTGCCATGGGACTTTGGGGTTCCTCCTGTTAGAGGCTCGGCCGTGTGCTTTGTTGGGTCAGTGGCCTGGGGTGGACGTGGCGGCCGGCCCCCAGTTCGCCCCGTTGGGCTCCAGCACCGTGACAGCAGGGCCTGGGTGTGGGGACCCCGGGAAGACCCCGACGCACCGGCGGGAATGAACGATGACTTTGAGCCACCCCCCCGGGGCTTGTTTCCCGGCGGTGTAGCCGGCTGACCGAGCACCCGCCGTGGTTCTGGAAGGACGAGTGTCCCTGCTGCGCCCAAGCCATGCCGCACCGTCGGTCCTCCGGGGGACCCTCCTGACCTTCCCTGTGATCCGTGTCCCGGGGCTGCCGTGACAAAGTGCCGCCCGCGGGGGGGGGGGGCCAACACAGCAGGTGAACATCCTCTCCCGGCTCGGGGGGCAGAGGTCTGGAAACGAGCGCGGTGGGTCTGCTCTCCCTCCGGAGGCGCCAGGAGGGTTCTCTCTGCCTCCTGCTCCGGGGGTCCCAGGGTTTTTTGGCTGGTGGCCACGTCCCCCCGTCTCTGCCTCTGTCCTCACTCGCCCTCTCCCTGTGCTGGTATCCATGTCCCCTCTTCCAAGGACACATCCTTGGCCTAAAGGCCAGCGTGACCCAATCTGACCTCCTCTTAATTCGATCTACAAAGACCCCATCCCAGGTAAGGTCACGCTGAGGTTCTGGGTGGGTGTGAGTCCGGGGGTGAGTCCGGGGGTGGGGGCCCTGGCTCAGCCCACAGCATGCTGCGCCGCGGCCAGGCTGTTCCCGCGCCTCGAACGCCGTGTTCCCTGGTCCTTCACCTCCTGCTGTCCCGGCGCCTGCCCGCGGTCAGCTGTCCTCCGAGAGCTGGGGTCCAGGTCACTGCTCACTTGCTTCGGCTGCTCAGACCCCCTTTCCCCTCCCCACAAAGTGTCTTCAGTTCCTGGGGTCCCGGGGCCCTGCCTTAGCTTTCCTGGAGTTTTCCATGAGGCACGCGGGGTGGTAGACCCCGCCGATGGCGAGACGGTCGGGGTTATCTCAGCACTGACGGAACCTGCCACGGCTTACAGAGGCCACAGCTCCAAAACGCCCCGGCCACTCCCCCGGCCTGAGCTTCAGGCTTTGTCCGCCGCCGCCCCCAGATGGTGACCCCCAGGGCCTCGCCCTGCCTCTCCCAAGTCCCGCCGACGGGCTCTGCCAGGCAGTGAGCTGCCCAGCCCCGCGGAGAGTCCCAGCCTCCAGGCCGGTGGGAGAAGGGGGGGCGTGGCTGGTGGGGGAGGGGGGGCCTCACCGCAGGGGCGCGTCCCGGAGCTGGTTCTCTGCTGTGGAAAGATCCGTACCGTTGGCAGACAGTGCCCCTGCACGTGCGCCGCACGGGGTCTTGCAGGGCAGTTTGATGCCTCGTGGCTTTCTGCAAACCCGGGTCGGTGGAAACTGGGAGCTGGCGGTGGTGTTCAGGACTCGTTCGCAAAAGCAACAGAGTCTCAAATCCTGCAGGACGAAAGGGGCTGCGCTGGCTTCCCTCTGCGCTCACGTCCGTTTCCGGCGGGTTGCCCTGCGCTCACGTCGGCACCCGGCAGTCCTGGCAGGTCTGGGTCCGGAGGGAAGGAGGCCGCATGGGCTCCCGGCACGCATGTCGGCTCGGTTGGGAAGGTCTCAGAGCGGCCGGCCCGGGACGCACGTGCACCTCCAGCACCTCCAGCGTGAGGCGTCGGCGGAGGACCGGTGCCCGGACGGCCGCCCCGCGGGACCGGGAGTGGGGGAGCCACGGCGCCTGCCGGGGGAGGCCGGGTGCACCAGCCCTGCCCCAGCTTCGGAAGGGGGCGGCGCAGGGGTGCGTGTCCTCGTGTGTGGTGAACGCGGGCGAGCCTCGGCCCGTTTCCTCCTGCCACTGCGCATCCCTGCGATGTCCCGTTCTTCCTCGCGGCGCAGGTGTCCGTGCCCTCCCGCCAGCAGCGCCCACGCGTGTCCGCACCTCTGGGATGAGTTCTGCCACCGTGCACGGTCACCGACGGAGCCTGTGCAGACGCGTGTCCAGCTCGCTCGGGCGTCCATCTGGGAGCGCAGTCGCTGGGCCCGGGAGCCGCAGTCCTTGGTTCAGCGCTTCGGGGACCCGCCATGCTGTTCGCCGTCGCGGCCTGCCTGTCTTATGTTACCGCGGGCGGCGCGGTGGGTTCTGGTTTCTTCCCGTCCTCACTGCCTCTCGTCGTGGTGGGTCCGCGGCTTGCCGCCCCGTGGCTGTGTGGGGGCCTCTCCCCGATGGTGACGATGGCAGGATAAGGACACGCTCGTCGGCCGCTTGTGTGTGGGGACACCGTCTGCCGTCTGCGGCTTTAACAGTCGTGTTCTTGGTCCCGTTGGACACGCTCGGTTGTCGGAGTCTAGATCCCGCGTGAGGCTGGGCTCCTGCCGGGCGGGGGGCTGCCTGCCGCCCTGTTCCTCAGTGTCCAGCGGTGGGGGGTCCTGGGATGGGGCTTGGGGAGGCGCCAAGGGAGGGACCCTTCCGGAGCCGATCATGAAGCTACCCAGTGCTGACCCAGGCAGCTCTGAGCCCTCGACCCCGCAGTGCTGGCCTCGGGGCGCTATGCAGCCTGGGGACCGACCCGAGTCTCTGCGGTGGCCACCAGGGAGACCCAGCCCCTCCCGCCCCGAGGCCCCCCTGAGCTCGCCTGCTGGAGACTTAGTTGCGGGGCCTCCCCAGGGTGGGTCCCTCGGGGGAGGACGGGGCAGCGTCTCGGCACCCTCACCCCTTCCCGCCCTCGGCTGTCCCCAAGCACCCAGCCGGCGACAGCGTGTCAGGGAGGCAGGGGGACGGCAGCCCATCTCCCATCTCACCTCAGCCTCTCTGGCGCCCACAGCCTCTGCCCCGGAGCCCCCAGCCCTGGGCCCTTCCTGTGGGTGTGTAGACGTTACCGTCCAGCTCTGCCCCCGGGCCTCCCTCCGCTGTCCCAAGAGCACCTGCTCCTTGTGGAGCGAGTGGCCGCCGGTCTCTCACAGGGGCTGGCGGCGGGGTGAGCGGTGCCCCCAGATTCCCATCCCTCCAGAGCAGGGGGGCTCAGGTGTTGGGATTCACCCCGCAACTCCTCTACCCCCTGTGGAGCTCTCGGCCCCTCGTTTCCTCTACGGGGACAGGAGGCTTCCCGCCCGTTCTCTGGACCCACGGTGGCCACCCGGCCTGTCCTTCCGGGCCGATCCCCCGCTTCCTCTCTCCGCTTCCAGCTGCTGTGAGCACGCATGGTCCTGGGCCAACAGGAAGAGTTAGAGCAGAGCAGTTCTGCTCCCCGGCCTGCAGGTGCTCGGTCCAGCGTGACCATGCGGGCCGACTCGCGGCCACCAGCCCGTCCCCCTCCGTCGCAGGCGCACCGCAGTCCCTGGGGTTGGGTGCCCCGTGCCGGCACAAGCAGGAGGGGAGGAGCCGGCATGCAGTGACCCTCCCCGGGGGCCCGCGGCTTCACACGCACGGCAGCCTCGGGAGACAAGGCTGAGGGTCCCGGGCACTTGGGTCCCACGTCCCCACCTGGAAGGGAGCCATGGTCCACTGGGAACACCTGTTCACTTAAAACCTAATTGTGGGAAACACGTATAAGGTCAGCTTTACCGTCAGAGCCGTTCTAAGTGGACGTGCAGCGGCACAGAGCGCGTTCATGGTGCCGTGCAGCCTGGCCCCCCAGAACCTTCCCATCTTCCAGAGTGCAGCTGTGCCCACAGGGGAGCAGCACCCCACACCCCTCCCTCCTGCCCCTCCCCCTTCTACCCCCCACCTCTGCGGATCCCCCTGCCCCGGGGCCTCGAACGAGCGGAACCTACGGCGTTTGTGCCCTTGCGACGGGCCGGCCTCGCTGGTCCGTCTGTCCGTCCGTCCGTCCATGCTGCAGCAGGTTCACTGTCGCCTTCCCGTCGTCCGCGGGGACCCTGCTGGGTTCGCCGCACACCGGCCGCCCGGGCCGCTCCCGCCTTTTGGCTGATGTGGATGATACTGCTGTGAACAGGGCCGTGTCCTTTCATTTTCGCTTTGCATCGGGGAGAATTTCCAGGACACACAAGTGCAGAGGAGGGTCTGTGACCCCGCGGGCCGCTGCCCCGGCTCGAGCCCTCAGGAGCTCAGGACTGCTCTCGTCCACCTGACCCCGGACCCCGCTGCACCCCAGGGCCGCTCTTGGAGCCGATTCTAGGCATGTTGCCATCTCCCCTCTAAGGACAGAAACAATTAAAGCCGGGCTCCACGTCATCCGCCTGAAGAAAGAGCCCCGACGACTAACACCGTTCAGAATCCAGCCAAGCCCTCCTTCTGCTGCCGCGGGGACCGGTCCCTCGGGTCTCGCTGAAGCTTCTCCCCCAGCCCAGGCCCCCGACTCCTGGCAGTGCACGTGCGGAGCCAGCCAGGCTGTGCGGTAGGACCTCCCCGCTCTGGGACCGGCCGACTGCTTCCCGGGGGCGCCGAGCCTATGGCTGGTCCCGTGGTTTCCCTGAGACCCCTAGACCAGGAGGCCTTATCAGAGCCCCGTTCTGTTTGCCCGTTCCCACGAGGACACGTCCCTCTTGGTGCGGTCAGTGTCGGCCGTGGCCGCTGCCTGGTCCGCTGTTTCAGGAACACCGGGTTTTGACCTGGTGAACCAGAAATCTGTGTCTGTTCCGTCCGAGCCGTCGTCCGCCAGGCCTGTCTGATACACGTTGGCCCTGCCCGACAGATGCGCAGGTCGCCGAAGCTGAAGTCCCTCCTGGCGCAGCCGGCCCTGCACTCGGGGAGGCCATTGGACACTCTCGAGGCTGCTGGCTGGTCCCCAGGGCACCTGAGGGAGGTCCAGACCCCTCCACGTGCCGGCTCCCAGCCCGGCAGACGCGGCCGCCTGTCACTCTGGAGGCCTGCGCCGCGGCCGTGTCCACTCACCGTGACCCAGACAGGCGGAGGAGGGGGCCGTGCTGGCACATGGGACCCTGCGCCCAGGGCTCCTGCTGTGAGGCTACCGTGAAAGCTCTTGTCCCGTACGCAGTGGGATCCTGTCTTCGCGAAGGGAAACGGATGTGTGCGTGCATGGCTATTCACACATTCGAACTCGGCTTCTGAATCCCCGTTACTTCCCCAAGTGCCCCAGCCTCCGCCGTGCCTTCCCCGTGACCAGGATGGCACTGTCGGCTGGGAGTGTGCGGAGCAGGCAGGGCCTTGGGGGGCGGGGTCCCTGCCATGGGGCCACATGCCCTGCTCCCCTCCGCCCTCCGCATGGCACAGTCAGCGCCCAGGAGGCCCTCAGTCAGGGAGGGCCGGGTACGACACCCGTGAGCCCCTGGAGTTGGCACCCGGTCCTCTTCCTGGACCCCACGGGTTGGCTGAGCTGGAGACTATGACAGCCGAGGCCAGTCCCCGGACCGGCTTAGAGGCAAGGACTGTGGGGCCTGCTGTCCTCGAAGGTTGGCACTTTGGGAATAAGAGAATTTCAGGGAATGGAGAGGAGAAATCAGGCAGTCAGGGTCCAGCCCCACTGGGCATTTTCTGTGACTCAGACTGGGTTGTCAGACAGGCCTCTAGAGGCCCACGGAGGTCCAGAATGACTAAGAGACCAGCAGGTGTGGAAGCATCAGGGCGGCCTGTCTCGGGGGCTGGGACCTGCGAGGGAGCATCGACCCAGCTGTGTGGAATGTCTGTGCCTGTGCCGAGAGGCGATGGGGAGATCTCACCCCTGCCCGTCTTCAGTGCCTCCTGTCCGGTCGTCTCTGCAGACAACAGATGGGCAGGTCAGCAGCTGTGAAAAGAGGAGTCTGGTCTCTGTTCAGTGCTTCCGAGTCTCTAGGATACAGTCCTCTGGCCTTGGATCCCCCTACCCCTGGCCGACATCCAGCACGGGTGCACCACCACCCTCTGGGCAGACTTCCCCTTTGCACATTCTGTTCCCTCTGCTCGGAATGCCCTTCCTTCCGCCCAGTGAGCTCCTACACAACCCTCAAGACCCAGTTCAGATGCCCCTCTCCGAACTCCTCTGCGGTCAGAGGAGGAGCGTCAGCTGCTCTCTCTGTGGTCCCTCCGTGTCAACATCTGCCTTGAGGCGCAGTTTTTAATCTGTTGGGACCACGAGCTCCCTGACGTCAGGGCTTTGCTTCTCCATGAAGCAGGCATAGGAAGGAAGGGGGAGGAGTGGAGTCTTGCTAACACAGACGGACGTATCTGAGGAGTGCGCGTCACGGGCCGTAGGGTCAGAGCCTCGGTTTCCCGATCTGTACATCGGGCACCACTCCCAGGGCGGTAGATGGAACAGGAGGATGTTCTTGGAATATTCAGTCCGTCCCTGCCACCGGAAAGCCCTCTGGGATTGCAGTCGTCTTCATCCTGGGGCGTTCCGGGCTGGTGCAAAGTGCAGCAAGCTTACAGAACAACCCTCCCGCGGGCTCTGGGTCCTGCCTCACCACACGCAGACGCTGGTCCCCTGGGTTCTGATCGTGGCTCTGCCCAGCTCGCAGGGGACCACGCAGTGCGCCGCTCACCTGGCAACGCCCGGCAGAGTCTTGCAGTCGATCCCCGGCGAGCCTGGAAAACGTCCCCACAGACGAGCCACTGCCTGCCGCCAGCCCCTGAAGGGTGTGCCTGGCGGGTCGCTGTTGTTCGGCGTGGCTGTGGCTGGTGCCCGCTGAGAGCCTTGGGGGCCGGCGGGGTGGTGCTCTGGGGCCAGCAGGGGCTCGGGCACCCGTGGTGGCTCCGCCTTGACCTTGAAGACCCTGTTGCTCCACACGGGGTGGGGACCTTGGCTGGCGGTCATCCAGTCACCTGGAGGCCACCGGACCTGGCTCCCGCACGGGCCTCCTGGCTGAGGGGCTTTGCTGCTGGGCCCCGTGTCCCTGCCCACGGAACGGGCGTCCCCCTCCCGTTTGACCTTCATTTCCTGCTCTTCCAATTCTGTGACTTCCCAGGGTGACGGTGTACTTAAGAGCCCCCGCGGTGTAGCACTGGCCGGCATCCCGCCTCCATGGAGGGGACCGAGGGGCCGTCCCGGGTCCACACTCCGCTGCGCTTGCCCCCCAGGAGGCTCCAGATGAAGTCGGGGGGACAGGAAGTGTACACGCTGCCCCTGCCACCAAGCACATGTGCGGGGATCGTGGGTGCCCCTCGGCTGCTGCTGCCGGACGAGCTCCCCTTCCCACCCACCCGCAGCTTCTGCAAAACTGTGCTGAGGTCACCACCCCCCGCCACAGTGGGGCCTCGATGGCGGGTCCTGAAAGTCACCGACAAGCTGTGCCCCTTGAGGTCAACCAGCCAATGTGACTATGAACCTTTGTCCTCCAGCTGGTCCCTGGGGGTCAGGCGCCCCGGGGTCTCTGTCCCTCCTCAGGGGCTGTGTCCTCCTGCCGGCCTCTCGTGGTCCCGGCCCATCGGGTCCCCCTCCCCCGCTGTGCCATCCGGTCTGGCTGCCGTGAGGTACTGCAGACCAGGGCCTCCTTGTTCATGGGGACGCGGCTTCCTGAGGACCTCCGTGTCCCCGCCCTGCACACGTTCCCAAACACGTGGGGGCTGTGCTGCCCCGTCTCCTCAAGGCCGCGTGGCCGGATTTGTCTCCCTCACCTGCCGACGTCCCTCCTTTTCCGGGTGCCGAGGCGCCGTCTGCGCGTGAGGCCGTGTCCGGGGCCTGGCGTGCACCCGGCACTGGGCCTGTGACCGGCAAATACCACACAGGCGCGCGAGAGCTGGACGGTGCGATGGACCTTGGAGGTCGCAGAGCCCCCGAGCGCCCAGGCGGGACTCGAACCCACGTGCAACACGTCTGGATGGAGAAGTCGACCTCCTCTGCCTTCAGGGATGGGCCTGGGAGCGTTTGGACCGAGACTCCGGGTCTTCCCTCTGGATCCTGACCGGCCCGAGGGCTGCCTAGCAAGGGAGGCCTGCAGGAGACCTCCTGTATGGGGCCGGCCGGCAGGGGGTACAGGGCTGTGCTCCCGCCATGGGGGAGCCGTGTGGACCCTCGTCCTTGTTCACGCTGCCTGCTGGGGGGGCCTGGACCCTCTCCGCTGCCGGGGGTGCTGTGTCCGCGGCCCTGCACCAGCCCCTGCAGCCCCCTCACAGCCCCCCCCGCAGCCCCCCGCAGCCCCGGCGTCCTCTCCTTCTGGCTGGACACCGTCTGTTCCCGGCGGGCGGCCTGGCTGGCTGGCGCGGGTGGGAGAGGACGCGGAGTGGCTGGACGGGGAGCAGTCCCCATCAGGGCCTTTGTTGCCAGACCGCAGCCACCCCCGGCACGGCCGAGACGCGTGGTGCCCACAGCCAAGGCCCAGGCAGCCCGCCCTGTGTCTGGAGCGGCTTCTGGGTGGGTGCTGGCCGCCGTCCACTGGCTGGTGTGGCCGCCAAGGGCTGTGGGTCCAGAAGGACTCAGGGGCCAGGCTGGAGCTCGGCGGATGGGCCCTGACGGACTGGGGCCACCAAGAGAGGCGCGTGTGTCCTTGCTCAGCCGCCTCGGGAGAAAGGCAGGGAAGCAGACACGGAGCTCTGTCCGCTGAGCCGCCCTCTCTGGCCTTGGTGCCTGGGGCGGGTTTTTCCCGACGTTCATGCCGTGCTGACAGACACAACATGCGTTTTACGACTTTGACCATTTTTAAGTGACCGGCTCGGCCGTGCTTTGTATATCCCGCGGTGGTGAGGCTGTCCCCGCCACCATCTGCGGAACTAGCCCAGACTGACTCCGCCTCCTCTGGCTCCCCCGCCCCCAGCAGCTATCTCCACGGACGACTGGCCCCAGGCCTCACATCCGCGGGACACCTGCGAGATATCTGTGGACATCTGTGGGATCGTCCTCTGTCCTGCTGCGATGAGCTTCTCTCCCTGAGCACGATGTCCTCAGGGTCCCTCCGGCTCTAGCAGGTGTCAGGGTTTGCGGTGTCTTACGGCCGACGGGTCCTTCTGCCGTAGGGACGAGCCACGTGTGGTTTGCCCATAATCTCTCGACGGGCACTGGGCAGCTTCCACCCCGTGGCTGCCGTGGACGGTGCCGCCGGGCACACATGCGTATGGCTTCCCCCTAGACGCTCTACTGTCCGTCTACTGTCCGTCTGCTGTCCGTCTGCTGTCCGTCTACTGTCCGTCTACTGTCCGTCTACTGTCCGTGCTCCCGGGATGTGCCCCGAGGCAGGACCGCTGGGTGGGGCAGTGCTCGATCCATGCTTGGAGGAGCCGCAGGGCTGGTTCTCACGGCAGCTGTGTGGTCCTTTGCTGCTGCCGGCAGGGCGCTGGGCTCCCGTTCCCCGGCGTTGTGGCCAACACTCACCGTGTTTTCTGATGGCGGCAGCCTAACGGGCGTGCGGCCAGAGCACTTTGCCCGGCTTCGGTTAAGTCTCCACGACCAGCCCCACCGTGCACCCAGCGGGGCGGGCAGGAAACACGGGCCCAGCCAGGCAACCCCCTCCCCAGCTCACCCTGACCAGGCCCTGCTGGACGCCCCCGCTGGCCGCCTGCCCTGGTCCCGTCTTCTCCAGAGCCTCACCCCTCCCATTCTCCGTGGCCAGAATGTGTTCCCAGAGGCCGGACTTCACTGTGGGACCAACTCGGACCCTTTTGTGCTTCCCACCGGCAAGACCCCCCGAGCTCTGGTTCCTCCTGCCGCCCTGCCCGTCCGGGGCACTCGCCCTGCAGCCGGGCCTCTGGCTGGGCGGCCCCCGGAGTCCCCCACCTGCCGCCCTCCACTGGGGCCCAGGCACCTTCTGGACGCCTCCGGGGCTGTGAATGGTCTTAAGGACAGCGCCGTGTCCCCCCAACCCACCTCCCGCCAGAGCGGTGAACCACTGTGGGCTGGGTGAGAAGTCGGGGTGCTGGTACCCACCTGTCCGCCCTCTAGGCTGCCGCTCTCCGCTTTGGAGAAGTCTTCCTGGGCCTCGCAGGTGGGAGAGGGCTCGGGCCCTGGATGTCCACCCATTACCCTGCAAGGTCCTATCAGAGGGAGGCGGGAGGGTCAGTATGGGGACGGGGGAAGCAGATGGGACCTGGGCAGCAGAGGTCGGAGAGCGAGCAGAGTGCTATCACCTGTCTGAGACTTGGTCTCCCTGTGTGCGCAGGAGCTGGTGACAGGCCTGTCCCCAGGCTGCGGTGGGGCCTGCAGACGGTGACCGTCTGGTTAGTGCGACAGTCCTCCCGGAAAGGCTCCCGGAGGACAGCAGCCCTTCCCCCAGCGCGGGCTGTGACGCTCCCATTGGCGGATGGACATCTCGGGGAGGACGGAGCGCGAACTCGGGGAGGACGGAGCGCGAGCCCGAGGGGGATGTCCAGGGCCGGAGGCAGAGCTGGGGGGAGTCCAGGACCCCGTGCGGGAGGGGCCTGGCCGATCAGGTCTGCCCTCCCCTCGGGCACAGGGGCCCAAAGGGTCTGTGACGTCAGCCTGTTCTCAGGCAGAACCAGGCACCGCGGCCCCAGCTGCTGTCCCGTGGTGCCCCGGGCCACGCATGTTGGAACCAGTCTACACCCGCGTCCCCACTGCAGCCCTCAGCCTCAGAGGGAAGCCACCAGCCTAGGCTGGTCTCCGGCCTCCCACCAGCAGCCTCTTCCCGGACACACAGCTCTCACATGTCCCTCCCTGCGCCGAGATGGGAAGCAGCGCCCGCCCCGTGTGGCGTCCTGGGTACTGAACGACGAGCCCACACCAAGCTGGAGGGACGTGTCTGGGGGTTCCTGTGTCCTCCTGGGACATGTCTGTGGGATCTCGTGCAGCCCGTCCTCGCTTCTCTGAGCCTTGGCTTTCCCATCTGTCAAATGGGACAACAGTAATGCTGGCCTGGCAGGGCTCAGAATAGTGCCCAGCACAGAGCAGGAGCTGGGACCTGAGGGGTCCTCGGGCCCCCGCCCCCAGCGGGCCCGCAGCTCCGGACGCTCTGGGTCCTCCTACGGCGGCCTATGGCTGTCGCAAGAGACGGAAAGGACAGTGGCTTCAAACAACACGTTTGTTGTCTTGTGGTTCTAGAGATCTGAAGCCTAAATCAGCCGTGAGCTGGGCTGCTTCCTTCTGGAGCCGCCGGGAGCATCCCTTCGTGGCCTTTCCTGGCTTCCGGAGGCGCCGCCTCCCGTGGCTCGTGGCCCTGCCGCGGCCCTCGGGGTCAGCAGCTCAGCTGGGTCACCCGGCTCGCTCTGTGACCTCTGCTGCCCTGGTCCCTCCTCTCACTCTTGTCTGCCAGGGACCTTGTGGAGACAGGTAGTCCCCCTGGGTGGTCCAGAAAGTCCTCCCACATCCAGATCCCAACGTAAACCACATCTGCAGGGACCCTTTGCTGTGTGAGGGGACACCCCCGGGTTCCAGGGAGGAGGGCGTGGACGTCTTGGGTCCTGGGCCCGCCATCAGGACCTCTGGGTGATGGTAGCTCCTCGGAGGGAGCGAGGCCTCGGCCCCGAGCGTGGCCTTCTGGGGGGCAGGCTGTGCTGAGGGCTGGGGAATATGTCCCTCACCCCCAGAGTGCCCCAGCCCGCCAGGGGTCAGAGCAGGGTCGGCGTCCAGGGCTCACAAGCGGCTGGATGGGACGGGATCACGTCTGCCCTTGCACCAGTCTCCATGAAACTCGGTGCTTTCCCAGGCGCGCGTTCGGGCCCCCGTGGTCGAGCAGCGGGCCATGAAGCAGCACCACTGTCCGGGGCAGCGGGGGCCACGACCGCGGCTCGGTTCACGTGTCCGCGGAGAAGCATGGCATGGGTCTGGCTCTCAGGTGTGATTTGTAAACATTTCCAAACAACCGGTCTCGGCCGCACAAGCTGTATCCACGTGTCGCCAATCGTCCCGAGAGGGGCCCCGGGCCTTGCCTGCCTCCCGTGGGCACAGGGAACTCTGCTGGGCTGAGTCTGCGCCTCTGTCTGCGGCTCTGAAGCTCCTGGCCCAGCTTCCCCGCGTCGCTGGGACAGCAGAGCCCTGCTGGGAGGAGTGTGTCGAGGCGGTGCCTGGCCTGGGAGCCGCCCCACCGATTTGGGGGAGCCTGAGAACCAGCTGGCCTGTCGTTTCTGTTGGCAGCAGACGCTGGGCAGCCCCGAAACCAAGAGGACAGCTGGATTTCCCCCATCTCCTGATTTCGCTGGGCTCGTGTCTGATTTCCTGGGACCGTCTGCTAACGGGCCTGGGTCGTGGCTGGTTTTGGTGGGCGCTGGTTTGATGTGGGCGCTGGTGTCCGGCTTGTGTTTGGGCTGTTATGGGTCCGGATCTTATCAGGTGCTTGGAGCAGGAGACCCGGGGGAAGGGAGCTTTGGTCCCTCCACGGTCAGTCCTGGGTCATGGCCACGTGTCCGCCGAGTCTGCTGAAGGTTTGGGTGAGGGGCACACTGTCTCCCAGGGTTGGGTGGCTGTTTCTCCCTCATCTGCCCCCAATAAAAGTGTTGCTCAGGTCCTAATCACCTGCCACCCAAGGCCCCAACGGCCTTGGAAGTCCTGCCCCGTGACCTGGGGCAGCTCTGCTCTGCCCGCAGTGGATGAGCACCGGCCCCTTGCGACAACGTCAGGGTCCTGCGGAGTCTGACACGCTGAGCTCCTGGCCCGGCTCACGGCGGCGCTCACGGCCTCGCTGACACGTTGTGCGCTGGGAATGGGGGACCACGCAGGGAGGCGTGATGCAGTCGGCAGACCAGGTGTCGGGACGGGTGGCTTTCTCGATGATGTAATTGTAGCAAGTTCTGCCGCCTCGTTTGCTCCAGAGACACGGGCAGACGGGCAGCCGCGGACCCGCGCAGGGACAGGGCGCACCCGAGCCTGAGAGCCGCCCCCACTGGCCCCCGCGGCGGCCGCCCTCCTGCCCTGCATGCCCCGCAATCCCGGAGAGCTGGGCCTTGGCTAGTGCGGTCCTTACACATTGGAGCCCCGAGGGCCAGCGAAGCTGGGCTGCCCTCCCGTCGGGCCCCGTCCTGACGCGTCACTGGTGAGTGTTGGGGTTTCCCTGTGATCCCGCGTGGCGGGGTGATTTGTGGGAACCTGTGAGCCGTGTCCTAGCGCTGACCACACTGGGTTTACGGGAGGGAATGCCGAAGAATTTAGAGCTTCAAGCTGTTACCTCCCCGGGGGCCTGAACCCCACTTGCTCCGCAGCCCCGAGGGCATCTGGGGGTGCGGCAGGGTTGGGGGCAGGCGAGGTGAGGCGGGTCCACGGCGCCCGGTCCCCCACACCCGCAGAGCTGCTGGTACCGCTGGGCCTCCCCGGGCGGCCCGTGAGGAGACCCACCAAAGTGGGGTCCGGCCATCTGTGGGGAGACCCCCACATCCCTGGCCTCTCCCGGGGGCCCCTTCAGGGCAGTAGTCTCTCCTGACCTGGTGATTCCCTGCGGACGCTGCTGTTTCAGTTAATACGTGTAACAATGGAACATTTTTTCGAATATTTAAATTTCTGGACACGAGGTCAGGTGCTTCCCGGGCCACTCTGAGGGGTGCAGGCCCAGCAACGTGGTGCTGACGGGAGGGCAGTCCTGGCAGAGGGTCACCCACAGGCGGGTCCCGCTCCGCACAGACCCGTGTCCGCCCACGGCGTCCGCTCCTGGGGCCGGGTCCCGCCCCCTGCCCTGGCTGTGCATCCCCTGCGGGTCTGCTGACCATCGTCTCGGCCGTGCTGGGCACTTGCCCTGTCCCAGAGGCTCACGGGTGTCACTCCTCCGTGCCGTCACCGTCCCACTCCTCGGATGAGGACACAGACACGCAGGTGTGCAGCCGAAGGCCTGGGCCTCTTTCCCCTCCTGTCCCCAGGTGTCCAGCCGTGTACCGCCACCAGACGGCACAAGGGGGAGGAGCCAGCGTCCTCTGAAGGCGGGTGGGACACTGGTCCCGCAGGTGGTTCGCAGGTGCCACGGTCTCTGTGCTGGACAGGCCCCTGCACCGGGGTCGCCTCGTGGATTCATGGTGGTCCCTGAGCGAGCGGCTCCCGGGAAGGCTGCTGGCGGGACAGAAGGGCCCCAGAGCCGTCAAGGCTCGGCCACACGCCCTCCCTCCCGTCATGCTAGTGAGATGGACGTCACGGTCCAGGTGGCACAGGGGTCCTTTTCTGTAACGTGGGGTGATCACAGAGCAGGTGCCTAATGGGGGCCACGTGGAAAGGGCAGGGAGCTCGCGGTGTGCGGCCTGGGGGAGAGCTCCAGCTGGCTGTGGGGGTGGGGTGTACTGGGACTGAGTGGCGGGCGTCTGAGCACCACCCAGCGTGTGGGGAGGGGGACCAGGCCGGACTCGCCGCGGGCCGTGTGCACCGACTCCCAGGATCCCCCGTGTTCTGCGTCCGGCCGCACGTGGAGCCCGGCCGCCTCCAGGGCTGCCTGGGCTGCTGCTGGGCCAGCCCGTGTGCTGGGCTGCACAGCTCTCTGCCCCTCTGGAGACAGGGTCACAGACACGGGAGCATTCTGCGGTGCTGGGTCAGTGGAAGCCAGGCCCACACCTCGGGCAGCTGGTTGCTAGAAGCCTGAGACCAGTGTCCCCCCCAGGAAGGATGCGGGGCTGACGAAGGTCTGGACGGGCACGGGTGGGGGCCGCCGCGGGGAGCTCTGCCGCAGGGGTGGAGGCCGTGGGACGGCCGGGCTACAACTGGCCTGTGCCCTCATTTGCCCTGTTGCTGAGCTGCTGGGAGAAGCTGGTCCACGGGGGAGACCCACGGGTGTGCTGGTGGGAGCCCAGAGCATGGCCCCAACGGGTGTCCCCGCCGCTAGGGATCCCCGCGGGCCTGGCCGGGCCTTACGTATTCTGTCAAGGAACGTGGCGATTGTGCCGTGCGAGCAGTGAGGAGCCGGACGCCAGGCCCCGCGTGGGTGATCCCAGATACTGTCCGGTGTGAGCGGCAAGCTCGGTGACACCCGTCAGCCTCTGTCCTGCCTCTGCCTGTGCTGTTCCGGCCTCCCCTCCGGCCACGGGAATTCGCGGGCGCCCACGGTGCACCAGACCGCCTGCTGCGGGACGGTCCCAGCCCCGCTCCCGAGAAGCTGAGGGACGGAGATGTTCCTGGGAAAGTGCAGAGACGAACTCATCGGTGGGTTTGACATGTGCCCGTGTTGGCCCTGTCCCATGCCAGCCCCCGCTCTTGTGTGGGATGGGATCCCCGGTCTCCTGCCGCGCTAACTGGGGATACGAGCTAGGAGGGGACAGCCGCTGCCGCCCAGGGTCTGGGAGCTTCTAAGCAGGGTGTGGAGAGGGCAGGGACCTGCCCCGGCCTGGGAGGGACTTGCCAGGAGAACTGGCCGCTCAGGAGGGGCCACGGGGGTGAATCCTGGCCCTTCGTGAGTCGGAGACAGCATGACGTCACCAGAGGGCAGCGAGGCAGTCTTTGGGGTGGGTTCAGGGCGTAAGGACGGACCCTTGCAGCCCACGCCCACAGAGGCCCTGCTCCGGAGGCTCAAGGCCCGGCCGCCCAACTTGAAATTCCGGCCTTGGCGGCCGTGTCGTGGAAATGTGGCCGGAGGGAACCACAAGTCGCAGTCTTGGAACCTCGGCTTCTGTGGGACGGGGGCTTGGCTGCAGCCCCCACCCCTCCTGCCCCCTGGCTACCCTTCAGCCTCCCGCAGTGGTGACCAGGTCGTGTGGGTGAGGGAGCCCACGTTCCACCACCGCCCTTGGGGGCCCTGTGCACTCGGGGTCACCATGAGCAGATGGGGTCACAGCACATTTGGGGGCCCCATGGCAGGGTCCCCTTGTTCCCCATCAGACAGTGGCGTGTCGGAGCGAGGAGCCTTGCCTTCCCGCTCGCCTGTCAACTGGAGGCCGGAGCTGCAGACCCCAGGAGGGGAGAGTGACCGCACGGGCCCCTGGCAGGGACCCTGTTGATTTGGCCCTGCTGGACGCTACACATGGCCAGACCAAACCGAGCTGGGCCCCCACACCACGGTGCTGCCGGCCAGGGATCCTGGGGAGCGCGTCCTTCGTCCCGATCCGCCGAGGCCGGTGGTCCTGGGCCCGGCCCAGACGTCATGGCCAAACGGGCTCCTTTGCTAACGGAATGTGCCCGAGCGTTATTTCAAAGAGTGGGTTTCGGGCAGGGACTTAGGTCGGCAAACCCCAGAGGACCAGGCATGAGCTTCTCCAGCTGGGTTTAGGGTAAATCTGGTCTGTGGGGGAGGCTCCTCCCAGCCCGATCTTCTGTGCCTGAGGAGGAAGGTCGACCACGTGTGTTAGCTGGAACGTGTGAAGACACGTTCGGGATATGCCTGGGCCCGGCCCCCACCCCCCTGCCCCCCTCCCCAGCCCCCCCTCCCTCACCCCCACCTCTGCCTCCCCAGCTCCCTGCTCCCCCAACCCTGGCCCCATCCTCCCACCCCAGCCCCCCATCTCCCTGCCCTCACGTCCCCCGCCCCCCCCACACTGATGTCCCCCCGCGCCCCGCCCCGTCGGGCACCGGCGGTCACAGGCAGAGGTGGCCCGTCCCGCAGTGGAACCGCAGCGCCCGAATTAGCCGTCTTTCCACTCGCTCAGTGGGGATGTAGGCTACTCGCAGGGTGGCGGTTCGCGCTATTCCTGGCGTGCGGGGGCTCGGGTGTGGGGTGCGGGAGAACAGGGGGCGCTTGGTCTAAACATAGACCACGGCCGGGGGGCGGCAAGGCGGCGGGGAGGGCTGTGATGCTGGAGAGTCGGCTCCAGGGAGAGGAGAGGCGCGGGGGTTGCCATGGAAACCGCGACGAGCCCCCCCCCCCCGCCCCCCACAGGCATTCTGGCAGCGCGTCCCCCTGCAAGGGGCCGGCGAGCCCCGGGGTGGGGGGACCTCCCTGCAGGAGCCTCAGTGTTCCCGCCTGTGAAATGGGGGACCGCCTCCCTCTGTCTCCGTGCGCGGGGAGAAACCCAGCCTCGCTCTCAGAACAAAACTGCAGATCAGAGCGAGGTCGGATCACTGTCCGCTTGGGGAGGGTTTTTTAAAAATGGATCATCACCGGATCAGAGCAGATGTGCGCAGACGGCCGCCTCGAAGACAGATGTGTGAACCGGACGGCAGGACAGCGGCGCGTGAGTACGAAGCTGAGAACGGACTCCGGGCCCGTCGGCAGGCCAGGCGCGGTTTATTTCGGGGAAACAAAAATCCATTAAAAGGAACACGCGAGCTCTGTGTTTGCTGGTGTGGGACAATCTCCAAGACACAGCGTTGGGGTGAACAAAACAAAACCCAGCGGCAGAACGGCGAGAGGCAGAGCCGCGCGCAGAGTGTGGACATCTGCGTCTGACGTCTGCGGCGCCGGGGCTGCGCACGGTCCGGGACGCCCTGGGGCAAGATCCACGAGTGGGAAACTTGCGTCCACGCTGGTGCGGTTGAGGTTCCGGAGACGAGACGCGCGCGCCTTTGAGGACGTGGACCTCGCGGTGAACGGGAGTGCGCAGGACTCAGCGCCGTCTTCTGGGGGACACTGACGAGCTGCGCAGTTGGGGGGGAGACTTACATTCCCCGTCGACACTGGGAAAAGATTGCTTAAAGAACCCATCTTGGTTTTGTAAATTTAGAAATGTGTATATCCAGCCACAAAGCCGGATGGTGGAAGGTTCCAGACCCGCAGGCTCGAGGACTCTTTCCGTCACCCCCTCTCTCCCTCCACGGCAGAGGCCGCTGCCTCCCACCTCACCTCCCCGTTTTCGCATTTGCTGTCGCTGCTTGCTCCCCGGCCCCGGGGCCTTTGCACTTGCTCTCCCTTTGTCTCAGAACTCCTCGCCTGGCCAACCCCTCCTCGCCTCCAGCTCAGGGATGCCCATATCCACCCCAGGGACGCTCACGTCCCATCCCCACCCCTGGAATGCCCGTGCCCCCTCCCCAGGCACGGTTGATCCGTTAGCCATCCGCCGCCAGACGTGCCGCCTCCTCCGGGCAGGACCTGCCTCGTGCTTTGAGTCCCCACTACCAGCATGTGGCTGACGAGTGCGCCTGTGGGGTGGCTGGTGGCTCTCTGACCCACGCCGCTGCGGAGGTGCTTGTGTCTGGGGCGGGTGTTAACCCCCGTTCTGCCTTCCGTGCCCTTCCGGGAGGGTGGTTTTCTGGAGGTTTGTCTGCTTTTATAGCTACGAGTTGCTTTGACCTTAAACAGGAGCTCTGGTGATGCCAGCGGGGAGGCGACCGGGGTGCCGTGGGACAGCAGGGTGGGGGGGCTCTCCAAGGTGGCACCACGGCCCCAGCCCTCGCCCCTCAGCTCCCGCCTGCGAGAAGCACTTCCGACAGCCACCAAGGCCAGAGCCGCGGAGCGGGGGCAGGAGCCGGGCCGGAGGGGCCGGGCGCGGCGCTGCCGGGCGTGGGCTTCCTCACAGGGGCGAGTTCTAGAATTAGCTTGCGGCCACGGCCTCACAGCTCCAGGCTCACTGAGCACGCGGAGCGGTTCCCTTCCAACAGGAGGGCGCTGCGCTCTACGCACCGTACCTCGATCAAGCTGCTCGGAAACGAAGCCCACGAGATCGCTGCGGGCGGGGAGCGGCGGGCTGGTGCGGCGCGTGCTCCTCCCGCTCGGCGAGACGCCCTCCGGCCGGGCCCCTAGTGGACCCACCGCGCTGCAGGCGGAGGCTCACGGCGGCCCAACTGGGCCTGGACGGAGTCGTGGGGGATGGCGCACCGCCCCCCCGGGTTCCTGAGCCTAGAACGGGATCCTTGGAAAGGTGGGGGCTGTTTTGTGGGGGGGGTCAGGCCCACTTCCTGCGGTGAGTCTGGCCGGACGGAGGGTCCTGACGGGCGGCGCCCTCACGCCCTGTCGCAGGTGGGACGCTGGACCTCAGACCTGTCCAGGGCAGCCTGTCAGACTGGCCTTGTCCGGAAGCAGGTAGCGTGTAATTGAGGACCTGGAGATGAGGTCACCCCGGGTGAGGCAGGCCTACAGGCAACGAGCGTCCTGAGAAAGGGAGAGACAGGGAGGCCGGGCACAGAGATCAGGGTGGCACGTGGGCCAGCCAAGGAGCCCAGGGGACGTGGTGACACCGTGCTGGGGGCCTGTTGGGGCTGCTCCTCTGGGAGCCCAGCCCCACGGTTGTGGCTTCCAGCCCCCAGAGCTGGGAGAGGACACGGCTTTGTTGTTGCTGTGACCCCAGGACACTGGCATGGCCCCCAGCCCCCCGGGCGCAGTCTCCGCGTCAGACACTGGCCGTTTCTGGGCTGGTGTGCAGAGTGCTGGCGGCTGCCTGTCCCTCTGTGACCCCTGTCGGCGACCTGCTGCCTTTGTGACTCAGCCTCCCTCGACCCCCCCCCCCCCCGGTGCACGGGGCAGCATGTCCTTCCTGAGCTTGGGGAGTTTTTCTTTCTTGGAGAATTTTTAATAGGAAAAAAATGGGGGTAGGGAGGGACATGGTAAGGGAAAGAGAAGCCCGCTGCTGTGTGTGATCCAGAACGTTCTCTGGCTTCCCGGCCAGCTGTCCACAGGACGTGACGACACGGCGTGCAGGACAAACGCAGAAGGCCCGTGGTGACCTGTCCCCTGGGGTCACGCCAGCGGCCCTGGGGCAGGCACCCAGCTCTCCGAAGAGCCCCAGGCCTGCAGGACTGTCCTCCCAGCAGCGTTTAGCAGCCCCACCCGGACAGAGCGCCTGGCAGGCCTGGGGAAACGCGGGGCCCACCCCGGCAGCCACTCTCCCTCCCAGGGAAGCAGAGACTCCTGCATCAACCCGTTGGCTTAGCTCCATCCAGGGATTGGTTCCCGCCATGGCCCCTGCCTGCACAAGCATCCCAGCCCTCCGCCCGGGTGGAGCGCCTGCCTTCACCGCCCCCCGCGGCCCCCGCTGCACCCCTGCCCCAGGGGCGGGTCCCAGGAACTGTGAGGCTCAGCTGGGAGGGCCCTGACCACACACGCTTGCCGGCATCTTGTATTCTCTATCTCTGAGACGCCCCCGGCCCCGCTGGCTTTGGGGCCCAGGGGTGGTGGCTCCTCCCATGCCCCCATGGGTGGCCTCATCAGGGCTGCAGTCGGTGAGGGGACCCCTGAGTCAGCAGGGCCTGGTGGGCCTGAGAGTTGGCCCTTCTGTGATCCCCAGGGACAGGCGGCAGGTCCTGGGACCTCGCGGCAAGCGGCTCATCCTCCCACGGGCCTGTCCCTTTCTGGCGGGGGCAGGCCCAGGGTTGGGGGCCGAGTGGTCCCTTCAGACGGGCATGTGTGCGGTTGCGGCGCGGTCACGGCCATCAGGTTGGGCACGGCGGCAGGGACGGCTCGCGGGTCTCAGCTCGTCAGCTGACAGATGGTGGCCCAGGGCAGCTGGGGACAGGGAGCGGGTTCCCGGGCTGCGGCCGGAGACCCCCGGAAGGGCCGCAGACAGCGCTGAGGGTTGTCCGCGCTGGAGGGCGTGTGGGAGCGGCCTCCAGCCCGAGGACTCGTCCGGTTTCTGGGGCTGCCCTCAGCATGGGTGCCCGTGTGCTCCCCAAAATCAGCCTCGGGGTTCTGGCAAGAAGGGATGTTCTGGTTGCAAACAGGACAGGCCCTGGGAACCAGCCCAGGATCGCCAGAGCCAGGACCCGGGCTCGCTGTCTGCCGCAACCAGGCAGCTCTTTCTGACACCCACTCCCCGCCTGCCTCGTGCGTGGCCCGACCCCTGCTAGTAGGTAGGGGTCAGCTCTGGGCCTGGGGGCCTGCGGGCCTGCCCGGGGCCTGCTCCCCCAGCTCAGGGCCCAGGGCAGCGGGGGACAAGGGCTGACTCGCGGCCGCAGTCCCCTTCCGTGATGTGCATCCCTGAGCCCCTGGACCGGTGGGCCTGGTTCGAACCAAAGGCCGGAGTGTGACTCAGGGACCAGCGAAGGCTGACAAGGAAGCGAGGGGCGCGGCCGGGGCTCACGCGTGGGAAGAAACCACATGCCGTGTCAGCTCTGGCGGTGTGTCCCCGAGCGCCCCGGCCGGGGGCGGCTAAGCAGACCGTCTCGCCGCGGGTCCCAGGGGCGGACACCAGAGGGCTGTGTGGGCAGCTCGGCTCCTCCTGAGGCCGCTCCCCCGAGCGCGTCTGTGCCCCGGTGTCCGCTCCCTGGGGGGGGGGGGGGGGCACGCCGACAGCCACGTCTTCACGCCACGTCCTCCGATCGCGGTCACACGCACTGGTTCCCGGGCTAGGACCCAGCGCGTCTCCTGGGGACACCACTCAGCCCTTAGCCTATGCAGGTGTCCTCTGTGGGGCCGAGCGCCTCCCGGGCCCGAGAAAGACCGAAGCTGTGTGTCCGCGCCGGGAGGGAAGGCCCGTCGTGCCTGCCGGGGGCTGCAGGAGCGCGGCTTTGTCACACGGGGTCCGAAGCGACCTGCTTCCCCGGGCGCCCCACGGGCATGCCTCCATGCCACAGCCCGTCTGTTCCCGCCGCCACCGCTGTGCGCCAGGGCCGTGAGTGGGAGGGGGGCACGACCTCGAGCCAGGGGCATGTGGCAGGCTGGGGGACGGACCCCGCAGCGCATAGGACTGTGCGGCTGTTCGGCAACCCCAGGCCCCTCCTTAAAAATGCAGACGCCCCACTGTCCGTGCCCTGGCCTCTGCCACCTGGGGCCCAGTGCACCCTCTCCTCTGTGTAGGGCCACAAGGGCAGCTGGGGCCTGGGGTCGGGGACAGGTGACAGCGCACAGAGCCCGGGCGCACCGGAGGCCACAACACGGCCCCTGGGCGGTGGCACACGCAGGGGGGACCCCGAGTGGCGCCCGACTTGGACAGGAGTGCTGGGGGAACGTGCGGGAACGGGAGTCTCCGTAGAGGGCACGCTGCTGTCCCGGGCAGCCCCTAGCGTGTCTGCTAGCGGACGGGGACTGGTCGCGGAGACCCGCTGGTTGCCCACAGGCTCGTAGGAACGGGGCTCAGGGCGCCAGCACGCGGCCTGGAGAAGGAGGGATCTGGCGTGACTGTGAAGCGATCATTCCACGTTGCTTACCCTGGACCCCAGCTTTGCTCTGGTCCCGCCGCAGAGACGCTCGTCCTTCCCTGGGCCCGGCGCGGCGGACCTTAGACCTGATGTGGCGCGTCGCGGACAGGGGAAGGGGCCTGCGTGGGAAGGCAGAGCGCGGCTGCCGGGGGGGCGGAGGGGTCGGCAGGTGGGGGTGACTGCTGACGGGGCCGGGGGTCTGGAGGAGCTGGAGATGGTCAAGGATTCGAATTCGCGGGGACGGCCGCACAGCTCTGGGGTCGTGCTAAAAGGCCCTGTTTTGTACAAAGGCGACCCGTGTGGTGTGTGGTGGCAGAGGCAGGGCACGGGCAGCAGTGACGGTGGCAGGGGGCCGTCTCCGATGTGACCTGCCCGTGGTCGCCTGTCGGGAGCTGGGGGCCCCACCTTGCAGGCCCCGGGGCAGGGCTGGTGTCGTCTCTGTCCACAAGGGGGTGTCCCGCACGTGGCCCCGAGCGGGAGGGGCAGGTGCCCTGGTGTCATGGAGGTGTCCTCTGTACCGAGGCATGAGTCCCTGCGGGGTCCCCATGGGGGAGGAGGGACTGGGCAGCTCAGGGTCTCGTTAGCACCGGACGTGTTTGAGCCTTCCTAAAGGTGCCCGCGGCGCGTCTCCCCTTGTGAAAGACGAGCTCACGTGTGTGTCGCCCCCCTTCCGGCCACAGCTCTCCAGTAGCACCCCCGAGACCTGCCCCCGGCCTGACGTAGTGTCCTGGGGCGGCGCTAGCCAAGGACAAAAACAAGGGACGTTTACTCTCCAGCTCTGAGTCCGATGTCCCTGTGTCCCTCTGCAGGCTGGAGGGGAGGGTCCTTCCCGGCTCTTCGGGCACCCGCCGGCCCCATCCTTCTGTCGCTGCCCCATCCCGCCGCCATCCTCCCGTGGCCTCCTGCACTAGGGGCTGTGTCCCCCCTCATAGGGACTCCGTTCATGGGACTTAGGCCTCCTGTAATCCAGTAGGATCTCCTGGGAACTAAAGACACCTGCGAAGACCTTATTTCCGGAGAGGGTCACATTCATCGGTTCTGGATGGACGTGAATTTGGGGCTGGGGGTGGCGTGCACCCCCTCCAGGCCCCTTCCCGAAGAGGATGCGCTAGGAAGGCGGCAGCCTGAGCCACTTCTCAGAGACTCGTGGCGCATTTTTGAGCTGGAGAACTAGGATCGTCGGGCGAGACCTCAAAGCGTGTGGAAGCCCAGACGCCTGTGCCTCAGTGTCCCCATCTGTCCGGATGGGTCAGTGAGCCCCTCTGGAACACGAGGCAGGCGTCCTGTGGCGATGTGTAAGGCCCTGACCCCTGGGCAAGGGCTGGCGAGGGGAGAGCCCCTGTAGCATGGCCCCTCGGCCCACCTCTGTGCGCCAGCAAAGACCTCCCCCGGGGCCCCTCGTTCCCCACCGAGGCCCACGTTAGCGCCCCCGTTACCAGCACTGGTGACAGCTGGGTGCCCTGCAGTGATACCCTATGGGGACGCCAGATAGTAACTGTGAGGAGACCTGCCCTCAGGGAGTAACAGGGGACAGTGGACTGGGAAGAAAACCACATTCTGAACTGGGTGGGGAGGGTCTGGCTCGGCTGGAGACCCGAGAGTGGGGGAGCCCGCGCTGGGTCACACGCCCCCACTGGTCTGGGCTGGGGCGGTGCTGGGGCGCAGGACCCCCTCAATCCAGGGCAGGGCAGTGGGCCGCTGGCCGGCTGTGGATCAGGTGCGGAGGAGACGGAACGTGGGGACCATCCGGTAGGAAGGTTTGGACGTGGAACAGCGGCCAGGCACAGGAGCAGCGGGTCCAGGTCAGGCGGTCGTCTAGGGCGTCCAGCTTCTGGCGTGCGGGTTCCCAGAGCGAGGTCCCAGGAGCACGGGCAGCGTCACCTGGGAGCACCGGGCATGCAGACTTCCGGGCCAGCCAGGAGCGCCGGGGTGGGGGCAGGCGGGGGACAGGGCCCCGCACAGGTGCCCGCGGTGGAACTGGGGATGGGGTGGACACGGGCAGGTCACCCTATGTCCTGTCCTGGGCTTCCACCGTGGGCGACGTGTGGGAGGGAGACCGGGGCCGCGGCTTCCTGCCCACCGCGCCTCAGGGTCTCCGCTCGGGTCGTCGGGCTCAGGCGCCCCCCACCCCGCTCCCCTGGAGAGCCTGAGTCCCATTCGGCCCTTGGGAGGCGCCGTGAGGTTTCCTTCCCTATTAAACGCGCTCTCCTTGATTCAGGTTTATTTTAGGATTGGCTCAGACAGTCCTTCCCTATGTGTGAGCGTGTGTATGTAAACACACGTACGATGTTGGTGAATTAACGTCTGTGGTATTTGACGGAGCGAAGATGTGGAAACCAAACAGCGGCCACTCCAGGGTGCGCGCTCCTGGCTCCCGGGAGCCCGCCCGCCGTGGGAGGGTCCGCGTGGGGTCAGGGCGCCCTACCCCACCATGTGGCCTAGAGGACGGCCGCGGTGCCCACGGCACAGTCTGAAGGCAGGGACGGGGAAGGCTGTCGCCGTCCACCGGGGCCCGGGCCACACCAGCGAGGTGCAGACTCTCCCTGGCAGCAGCCGGGTCTCCCCAGGGGAAGGCAGGGGTGGGGAAGGGGGTTGGGAGCCCAGGGACTTTGTTTGCTGGGTTTGGGACAGAAACAGAGGGGAGAACCCCCGTGGGAGAGGCTGCCGTGGCCGAGCCATGTGGGGATGCAGGACCTGGAGGGGTGGCCCCCGTGTTGACACGCACACCCTCAGGGCCGCGTGTGCAGAAAGGCTTCGGGCCCGACAGCTGGGGGAACTCAGGCGGAGTCCTGCGAGGGGGGCGCCCGGAGGACAGACGCACGCTCACGCTGCTCCTCAGGACGAGGAACCCCAAACTCGCCGCTTTAACCGACTCCGGGCCTCACGCGTGTCCTGCAACTCCATTCTCGGGGCAGCCTTGTCTGCTCCAGTGTGCTGGGCTGGGCTGTCGCTCTGAAAGGGCTAAGCTCGGCTCCGACAGCCGCCCATAGCTGCCCCTTCCCCTCGTGGCATTTCCTCGCGTGGCCACACTCTGCCCCGCCTCTCCGGGTCCAGAGCGGTGTGGGTACACGCCAGCCCGCGTGCACCTGGCCGGCGGTGTGACTGTTAGGAAGGAGCGAGCCGTCGTGAGCGGGCACATTCCCACGTTCCCGGGGAGGGGTCTGCCCTGAGCCATTCGAGTTGAACTTGGAGGAGGAACCACAGCGTACGCACTGGGCCCTATTCCAGACCCTCGATGCTGGTCTTCAGGTCGCTCTCCCTGAACTCACCCTGCACGGCCCCAGCAGCCTGCGTCAAGGGTCCCCGTGAGGCCCAGAAGGAGCTTTCAGGTCCAGAGCCTGGCCATCCCTCTCCTGGGCCCCAGACTGGTGTCTCACATATGCCCTGAAGGGCATCCATGACGTTCCCGCTTGGCCTGGCCTCCAGGGAGCCCGAGCCCTCTGGCACGCCGTGCGTCAGCCCCTGCTCTGTGTCCCCTTCATCTGGTCTGCTGGTGAGCGAGCCCACTGGGTGTGGGACCCTGCGTCCTCTCGTCTGCCCCCTCTGGGGCTGCTTCCGCAGCCCGCATGCTGCCTCCTTCAGTATTCTTGCGAGGATGGGAGCGCGCTGCGTGCCTGAGGGACGGGCCTTCCCCGACCTGGTGCACGAAGGTGTCCAGGGGGCTAGGGCGGTCGTCGGCCGCTCGGGTCCCCTCCAGACGTGTGTGCCGGCCAGCCGAGTATCGCCGGTCCCAGGACGGGGCACCGGTGTTGCACGCAGCAGCCACGTGCAGCCAGGCCCTGTGACCGGGGCTGGCGCTCGGTCAACACGCAGGGTCGCAGAGAAGCCCCCGGGCTGCTCTGGGGCCGGGCCTCCTGCTGGTGCTGGAAACACGTGCGCGGCCTGGGAACGTGCGTGTGCCCCTGGCACTCTTCTGACTGTGTGTGAGCTTCGGCAAGAACCAGCTGGGCAGGGAGAACCCGAGGGCTCTAGGGCAGGGCCGGACGCGGGGTCACTGGAGGCGCAGGCGGGGCACGAGCTGTTCCAGAAGGAGCGCCGTGCGGGTGCGGACCGCGAAGACGCCAGAAACCACTGCGCTGTGCGTTAACTCGGCGACCCGCGGGGCACGTGAGTTACCGCTACAACACGGTCACCGTGGCAGAGCACACCAACCCACGCACTGGTTCCCAGAGCCTCACTCAACCGCTGCACCGGTCTGGGTCGCGCCGAGAGGAGCGCCCCTCTCCGCCGGGCCGGCGGCTGGGCCTCGCTTGTGCGTCTGTTCAGGCCGCGGGTCACAGTCTGGTGAAGGCCGTGGACGTGGCTGGGCAGGTGGTCGGGGGCCAGGACCACAGCCCAGAGGCTGGGCAGGCAGGGGCGGAAGTGGCTTCTCCGGGGCTCCTGGCGGTCCCTGGCGCGCGGGGAGGGTCCCAGGTAGCAATGACCACTTATCACGTGATCTGTCCTTGGTGACACGCGGCCCCTCTCAGGGACAGGCCGTGGCATGTTGGTCTCGCCGGGGTTGGGGGGCGGCGCTCTGGAGCCAGGGTGCCGAGCCAGTAAGAGGCAGCGGGTCTGGCCCTGTCCCACCGAGGGGGTGGGTCTCATGTGGGCCTGCAGGGAGACACCATGGGGTCGTCCTGCTGGCAGGTGCAGGGCAGCGTCCTCGCTGGCGGGTGGCATCCTCGGGGCAGGGCCGTGGCGCGTGCGGAGGTGTCTCCCGGGTCGTGCCTGAGCTTAGCGACTCGAGGTCAGTGCCGCTGGTATCCGTGGGACCAAGGGGGGAACCGAGTCACAGAGAAGCAAGTCTGCTCCGTAGGGCAGTCATCCTGCGTTAAGAGCCAATGGGAGCTGGGCCTCCTCCCTGGGCGAGCCCATGGGACATGGACGTGATTTCTCTCGGCATCTGGAGACCATGCTCCGTGCTGACTTGAAGGAAGCTCTCGGGCTCTGTGCCGGTCTCCTCCACGAGGACGGGGCCTGTGCCGGCAGCTTCCCCAGGCGCCGGGGACGGGCAGGAGGGACCAGCAACAGCATGTCATACCTGCACCCCGGCATCCTTCCCCAGGGACCCAATGGGGCCGTGTGAAGGGCAGGGGGGCAGAGGCACTGGGTGGCCCCGGCGGCTGCTGTCCTGGGAGGCAGGTCCGGCTCTGACACGGTGTCCAGCATGGCCAGCCAGCGCCCGCCCTGGGAAGGTGCTTTCTGTTCCTTATGCCCTTGGACCTTCAGACAGCCGACTGGTCTGGGCATCTGGCCTGCCCCATTCCTGCTCCAGAGCTGGCCAGCCACTTGCTCACCCCACATGTGGGGCTGGGCACAGCTGCCCCCCCAAATCCCCTTCCCGGGCAGAGCAGCATCAAGCTTCTGCGTGGGTCTGGAGCCTCAGAGATGAGACGGCTGTGCGTTTAGTTCTCTGGTGTGTGGACATGACCCCGGGAGGGAGGGAAGCTCCTTCAACAGGACCTGGGGCTGGCCTGGGCTGAGAGCTCTTCTGAGGGCGCAGACGTCTATCCCCGGCCAGGCCCTGCCCTCGCTGGGGTGTGTCCTGTGCCCCGAGGCACTGGCAGGCCTTCGGTCGGGCTACCTGCTGGGCAGCAGGTTGGCCGCAGGGACGAAAGCATGAGATCCGAAGCCAGCGGCCCTCCGCCAGGCTTCCGCCACCCTGACCGCCCGCCCTGCCTCCCCCTGCCAGGACGTCCCACTCCCGGGCCAAGGCTGAGGCGGCCCTCACCGCAGCACAGAAGGCCCAGGAGGAGGCGCGCGTCGCCAGAATCACTGCCAGAGAGTTCTCGCCCTCCTTCCGGCCCCGGGAAAACGGTGAGTGCGCGTCTGCCCGGGTGGGCACCTCCCTCCGGCGCCCGCGGGGCTGCGTAGCCACAGCAGCTCCGACCCCCGCACCCCACACTCGGTCCGTGCGCCGCTCCTACTCTCCAGGGGACCATCCGCGCGGTCTCCTTGCCCTGTCCGCTCCCGTGGTCCTAGAGCTTTCTGCTGAACCACTCTGTCCCGTCGGGGGCTCTCCGGCCCGCTGAGGAACTAGGGCTTCCCTTTTTCCACTGCGTGACTGTCGCGGGGGACACGTGCTGGCTCGCCGGGTGGGACAGCGCGGCTCTTCCCCAGGGAGGCGCTCCCGCCGGGCACTCTGGCAAGAGCTAGCCGCCCCCGCACGGCAGCCAGACCCGCGACCCTCCTCCTTCCCTCGGGGGTGCCGCATCAGCCTTGACACAGGCCCGGCCAGCTGGGAGGCCTGCAGCAGGGTTAGTGACGGCCGGAGGCTGGGGAGGCCCTCGGGCTGGACTTGCCGCCCATCACCCCCCACCCGGCCCGCTCATCGCCGGCTGGGAGCTTCCTCCACTCCTGGAGGCTCCAGAGCCAGGGAAGGTCAGGGCCCAGGAGAGAGAAGTCGCTGTTCCCAGACCACCCCAGGCTCTCCTGGAGCCCATGGCTTTAGGCCTCACTGGGACGGGTTCTGGCCTTCTGGGTGGCCCAGGGACGCCAGGCCTGCTTTCAGGAGGCAGGAGGACCTGAGTGGCCTTGGACCCGCCCAGAACCTGACAGGCACAGGTGTTGGAGTCCCGTTGCCCTGGCCGCCCCACTGACCCTGGTTTCGACGGTGACGCCTCCAGGAAGGGCTTGTGATCTGCAACGGGTCGGGGCCGAGCATCAGGTCCCAGCCGGTGGCGCCGGCCGTCGAGGTGGTGGCACTGAACAGGAGGGCACAGGCCTCCCCCGATGTGCGGAGTCCACACGGCAGCTGGACCGGCCACCCCCTGGCCTGCCCACGGGGCGTGGTGTCTGGGGGTACGCTGGCCCGGAGGACGTCCCAGGCACAAGTAGGACAGGTCAGGGCCGTGATCTTTGGCCTCCTGGGGTCGGGCCTCCGACCCCGTGCTTGAAGGGATGCAGGGCCACCCCAACGTCCTGGCCCTCACGTGCCGGACGGAGTGTGCATGGACTTGAGGGGTGGGGGGGCTGACCATTCAGCCCGTCACTCACCAGTCTGAGAGCCCTACTCCCCGGGGCCCCTGGGCCTCCCTTCGTCACCCTTCCATGAGCGGCCAGGCATCCGAAGCTGGGCCTTGTACTGCTCACGGCCCCGTCTCGGAATCCCCGGACGCAAGAGGGCAACCCGAGGCCGCCACGTGCATGGCGGCAACTGCACGGCGCGCTTCTCCCCGCTGGGCCGTGGGGCCCGGGGCTCCTGTAGCCCCTCCTGCCCCAGCTCGAAGCCCCAGCAGAGAAGTGGAGAGGGGAGACCACCCCTGTCCTACACGCTGCCCCCGGGGAGGCCCCGAGACCCTGCAGAAGGCTGCCTGACACCAGAGGCTTCCTTCCACTTTCCAGAGGGAACCGGGTGGGGGGACAGGAGACCTGAGAGCAGGGACGAGGCCAGCCCATGCGCTTGCATGTTGAGGCCTGGGGCTCCCGTGTAGCCGGGGAGAGGGGTGCGCAGCCCAGGGCCTCTGTTCGCTGCTGCCCCTGGGGACCTGGTCACCCTCCAAGTGCCCTTCGGGTGGGAGGCTTGGGGTTCTACGCAAAGGGCTCTGGGAACCACCATGCCTGCACCCTATGGGTGAACGGCAAGCGCCCTGGCCTTGGCCGCTGCCCCCCAGGGCCCAGGCCCGGTCCTGGTCTCCTGCGCTCCTATGGTAAGATCAGGCCTCATGCGACACAGAGGGTCTGAGTAACCCGACCTCTGTGTGCTTCCTGCCCCTCCATAAAGGGCTCGAGTACCAGCGGCCGAAGCACCCAATTTCCAGCAGTGACATCGAGGTGGCCTCCACGGGGACGCCCCTGCAGCAGGAGAGCCCCGAGCTGTACCGCAAAGGCACCACCCCCTCGGACCTGACCCCCGACGACAGCCCCCTGCAGAGCTTCCCCGCCAGCCCCACGGCCACCCCGCCCCCGGCCCCTGCCTCACGGAACAAGGTTGCCCACTTCTCCCGGCAGGTCTCGGTGGACGAGGAGCGAGGCGGCGACATCCAGATGCTCCTGGAGGGCCGGGGCGGGGACTACGCCCGCAACAGCTGGGGCGAGGAGAAGGCCGGCGGCCCCAGGGGCACCCGCGGCAGCGCCCTCCGGAGCGGCCAGCCCGCGGACGACTTCCGCTGCAGGGGCCCGGGCCACAAGCAGCCCGGCAACCCCAAGTCCCGGGAGCGATGGACGGAGTCACCCCCGACGTTCTCCTGGACTTCGCACCACCGGGCCAGCAACCCCAGCTCCGGGGGCGCCAAGCTGCTGGAGCTGGATGAGGAGAAGCTGAGCAACTACGAGATGGAGATGAAGCCGTTGCTGAGGATGGACGCGTATGTGCAGGAGACTCACCCCCAGAAGAGACGCTACAGCAAGGGGGCGGCCTGCCGGGGCCTGGGGGAGGACCACCGCGCCGACGACCGGGGCTTCGGGGCACAGAGACTGCGGTCCAAGTCCCAGAACAAGGACAGTGCCCGGCCGGCCCCCTGCACGGAGCCCGCGGTGCAGAGGCTGGAGAGCCTGCGGCTGGGGGACCGGGCTGAGCCCCGGCTGCTGCGCTGGGACTTGGCCTTCTCCCCACCCCAGAAGTCCTCACCGGTGGCGCTGGAGTCGGACGAGGAGAACGGGGACGAGCTCAAGGCCAGCACGGTAAGTGGTCGCCAGCCGCTGGCGAGGGGACGGCAACTTTTTCCCGAGGAAAGGGACCCTCCCCATAGGAAGCCTCTGTGGAGGACAGGACAGGGTCCCCCTTCCTTTAGAACCAAGAGAGGGTCACTCCCAGGCTTGACCCTAGCAGCAAACGCACTTGGACCATTCTGGACGCTCCCAAAAGAAACTGGGCCGTAGAAGGACCCTGTCCTCTGCCCAGCAGGACCAGGAGGGTCCTCCCCTGCCCTGGTGAGGAGACCTCGCCGTCCTCGGGTTCAAGGACAGTCCCGGGTCTCGGAGAAGAGCACGGAGGGTCAGCCCAAGCCACTGGGGCATCGGGCTGGGAACTGGCTCCGGATTGTTTTGTCCGGGCCGCACCTCGGGGGCCAGGCGCCGGGGTTCCCCACAGGGCCCACTCTCACAGGCAAGATGGACAGAGGATAAAACTCGGTGAAGGCCATCCGCACTGAGCTTCCCTCACTCTCAGAGCCGCAGCCTCTCGGGCTCACCCACCCTGGGAATTAGCCACACGGGTGCAGCCGGGTTCCAGGTCGCCGGGGGCGGGGGGCCCTGGGGTTCACTCACGGGTCCTTGCAAGTGCGCATGCCTCCCGTGGCAGGCAGCTTGGAGCTTAGAACGGAGGCCCCTGTGCTGGACTGCGGGGCCAGGTGAGTTCTCACGCACAGGAGGGACCTTCTGGGACCCTTCAGCCGGAGGCTGCAAACCCGCGGCAGACCTAGCCGACGCCCCTGCCCTGACAGCCTCTCGGCCCCAGCCCGGGCTCCGCCCCCGTGCGCTCCATGCCGTGCCTGCGGCACCCACCCACAAGGGCCTGCTTCCCTGCCCCACGGGCCACGCAGCGCCTCGGCCGCCTCGGACCCAGCAGCGGCCAGGCAGGGTCAGTGTCCGCGCCTGCACCCTGGAGGAGCGGCACTGTCTGGCAGGTCAGGGCCAGGCTCCTGGGGAGAGACGCTGGGGCAGGGGCCTTCCCCTTGAAGCCACTGTGAGCATCGGAGGGACGGGCCGGCTCCTTGGTGCTCCCGCTCCCCCCCCCCCGCCCAGAGCCCACCGGAGCGCAGCCCTCTGAGCGCCCACTGGGGCAGGATTCGCTTGTACTCGCAGCTCCGTGTCCCGTCCCAGCAGCCAGAGACGTTTGCACGCCCTACAGTGTGTGTACCCATGTGCGTGTGGTGACGGCAGGAAGCTAAAAGATGGACACTGGTGGGAGACAGGGGAGAAGGTTCGACCCGCGGCCTCCTTCCCTAGATCGGTGCTGTAAGACGAAGCCCCTGGGGCAGCACCTGTCTCTCCGCCGCTGACCCCGCCCCCGTGCAGCCCACTGGTCTCTGCTGCCCTCAGCACCGAGGCGCCAAGGACTGCCGGCCCCAGGAAGGCTGCGGCCTCCGCTCCAGGGGCAGCAAAGGCTGGGAGGCAGCCCGGGGCTGCCCAGGGACAGCAAGAGGGGCGTGAGAGCAGCTGACGGGAGGCCCTTGCGAGGGCCTGGACGCAGCAGGTTTGGGGCCTTGGCCCTCAGGCTGGGGCCTTTCTGGGTGGGCCACCTCGGGAACCCCAGGGACAGTATTTTGTCCCAGTCGCAGAGGACACTTACTTAAGGTGACCCGGTGCTGGGAGGGGATTCCGGTCACTGGAGAAGCTAGAGGACCGCCCCGGCTGGGGGGGGGGGCAGGCTAGGTGCGGGCTCACCTCTCCTGTGCCCTCCCGCTGCAGGGCTCCGCCCCCATCCTCGTGGCCATGGTGATCTTGCTTAACATCGGAGTCGCCATCTTGTTTATCAACTTTTTCATCTGACGGGACGTCACGCTGGCAAAGACACGTCGGTGTACAAAAGGGACGTAACCCACGACGACAGGGAAGGATCGTAACTCAGACGGCCCGACCACCACTTCTGAGTTTTCACAGAACGTGACTGGGTATTACTCACAGTTTGCCTTTTTTTCTGGGTAATGTTTTTTGGATTTTAGCCAAAATTCTTTGCTTGTATAACACGATGCTGTGTGGCATGGCAGAAGGAGGCCAGCACCCCGACCCTCCAGCTTGGTGTGGAAGGAAAGGGAACCCAGCAAATCAATGGCCAAAAACTAAGACGGCCACGGTCCTCGCCGCCGCCACACCCCGCCTGGGACCGGAAAGGAGGGAGACCCCTGCGCGTCCAGCCGTGCCCGGCGGATCGGGACGCAGCAGCCGTGAGGCCGAGTGCGGGACGTCTGCTACCTCTGCCTTTCCTCCGGGTCCCGGAAGAGCGAGCGAGTGACCCGAGTGGCCGAGCCGCGGGGGAAGAGGGCGAGCGGGCCCCCACCCCGGCAGTAGCCGGGCCTCGGTCTGGAATCTGTGCTGTGGACTTGAGGAAGCGGGACCTGCCGCCCCTTCCCTTCCCCACCCCTGCCCTCTGCTTCCTCTGGCCTTCACGGCGAGGCCAGCTGCCCACCAAGTCTGAAAGCCAAGTCCTAATACTCCCGCCTCCGTTCTGCCCCCCCCCCGCCCCGACCCCCAGGAAGCAGGGCTGCGGAGGGCACAGAGGGCAGGGAGCGCTGTGGGCTCACGCAGCCGGCTCGGCTGGCTCGCGGTGCGGCAGTGTACACGTGGCATGCAGAAAGTGTACCCGGGCCCCTTGTCCCCCCAGACGTCACGGCAGTGACACCATCCTTTCTCGCGGTCACGGCGCACACGGGTTCTCACATCTCTGTCCTGTGCCGGCCTCCAGTCCCCGCCCCCGGATACGCACACTCCTCCTTCCAGACGCCTCGTTCATGCTCCGGAGCTGGTCTGGTCCCAGGACAGGAATGTGGGCGAAACCCAGTGGCTTAAAATTCCTGAGCAGCAGTGGCCTGTGCCCTCCCCCCCAACACCACTAACTGGTTTCAGTCAGTTCTGCCTTCTCTACTGGTATTGCTCCTCATCCAAATGAAAGAACAAGGTTCCGGAAGGTTTGGGCGCCCCGTGGTCCTAGCGGTGGAGCCAGCCCCGGCCCGTGGGTATGGACGTGTCTGTGGGGCAGGGCCACGTCCATGCGCAGGCCGCCGCGCTCCCGCGGGGGACGGTCCTGACCGTGAGCTCCCACAGCCGTCCTGGACACAGCCCAGCTACGGGCCCCGCCTTGCTCTGCTTATGTCTAGCTGTTTCTCTGCTACCTTTCGAGCAGATTTCTTTACTACACTGCACTGGATTGCTATATTTTTAACCAGAAATAAACTCAAGATTAGAGCATGTTCCAGTTAAACCCAGCATCGTTTGTTCCGTCCCACATTCACGCCCCCTTTCCTCTCCTCTCGTCTTAGTTTGGGGCTCTTTCTCGGGGGCATGGGGACAGAGGAGAGCGAGGGTCCGTTAAGAAATACACTGCTGATGACGAAATGGCATCTTTTTGTGCATCTTACCTTCGTGCTTTCTGCTCGGACCCGAGGTGACCAGAGACTCCGGCTCCTGGCGGCTCAGAGCCCTCCGTGCTGGGACGTGGGTCGGAGAGCTCTGTGCCTCTTGGCAGAGATGACAGACATTCCGGGGACAGCAGGACACAAAACGGGGCCTGGAGCGGCAGGTTACACACACGCACACACGCACGCTGACCTGGGAGGAGCAGAGAAACGCAAGCTGCCGCCCCGTGAAGATGGCGGCACGACAAGGGGTCCGCGTCCCCTTACACACCAGCCACCGCGACCACAGTCGTGACACCACAGGGCCCTTCCCTGCACGCCCAGGGGGTTCCCCGTGGATTCCACGCAGCCACGTGTCCTGGGGCTGAGGGACTCCAGAAGCTGCTTCTTCCCTGGTTTCCCAACCGATTAGGACCAGGCAGCTCGGCAGTCGCGAGCGCTTCTGCTCGCCGGGCTGGCTTCCCCTCCCGGCCCAGAGCCGAGGCTCCCGCAGCGGGCGCCGGCCCTACCGTGGGGCCAGGGCAGCTGCCCCGCTTCTCTCCCGCTCCCGGAGGGCGCGCATGCAGAGCCAGACCGTGCCCCACAGGCCCGTCGGGAAGCCCAGGCGAGCAGGTCGGGGCCGGCCCCCCGTGGTTCCAAGAGCTGACACGCTTTAACTACTCTCAGAGCAACCTCGCGCGTCCTGTTCTCCCGTGAGAACGTCTTCCACTCTAGATGTGAAAGCCGGAGGCAGAGAAATTGAGTGACTGGAGCCCCCAAGCCCGGGCCCACGGGGGGGGTGCGAACAGGTCACCGGTCCATGCCCAGCTCTTGCCGCCCCTCCCCTGGCTGGGAAATCTGCAGGCACACCTCACCCCGGAAGACGTGGGAAGGACACTGCCCTCTAGGGTCCGCAGGTGAGCTCGTCTGTGCCCACAAAGCACCTGCTGCATTACCAGAAACCCGAGGAAACTTACAAGGCGGGCTGTGCTTTCCGAAACCTGCTCAGTGCTGTGACGTGCTTGGGACAATGTCAAGCACACGGAAAGTCACCCACATGTCTAAGCTTCCCAATCATTAGCACACGGGATTCCAAAGACACAGAGCAGGGATGCAACACAGGAGCCTAAGTGACCGGCAGGGAGAGGATGGAAGTGGAGGAAACTTCCGGGAGCCATAGAAGCGCAACGCCCGTTGCCAAAATCGCTCTCCCCAGAAGTCCACAACCACAGATACAGCCGACGAGCTCACGTCTGTGTTGCGATGACTGCAGGGGCTGTGCGCACACACATGACTGTAGGGTAACGGCTCCCTGCCACATGCAACCACCCAGACTCCCCACAAAGCAGGAAGAACACAGGCAGGTCCCCGCAGCCCGGCCACCCCTCGGGGACCATGTCTGGTGCCCACACCAAGAGGGGACACAAAGAGGGCAGCCCCATATCCTGGTCCTAAAGGTGCTCCCTTTCCCTTTCAAGAGAGTCCCCATTTGGACAATTCCGTTAAATGGGGACAATCCGTCCCCACTTAAAGCCAAGGGACATCACCGAAAGCCAGTGCAGGTACAAGACGCTACGGCCCGACGCAGACGAGCATCTGGGCACCGCAGGAAAGTGGTTTCTCGCATTTTTGAGTTCGGGTTTTTTGACCACTTTTTCTCATCCCCTCCTCAATCAGCACCAGTTGGGGTCCCCTCGTGAGCAGGTCTCACTCGCACCCACGGGGACACGCTTCGGACGCCCGCGGTGCCTTCCTCCAGGGGCAGGTGCTCGCTGGAGGACGCAGGAAGACACGGCTCCCGGTCGAGGAGAGCGCCAGCCTCGGCTCTGGATGAAGCTGACTTTCCTCGACTGCCGCAGGTCTCGTCTTCCGGTTTCTCTTGCCTTCGGTCTCAGAAACTTATCATCAAGGTGCCTACTAGATTTTCAGCCTCTAGTCCACAGCCGCACGCTGTCGGGCCCCCACTCTCCAGCCAGCACTGAGGAGCGCGGACGTCTCGCGTTTCCGTGGTGTCCTGCCTCGGACAGGACTTGCTCACGTCAGTCAAGCATAAACGTGAAGCAACAAGACCAGAATCCCAGACGAGAAGTAAGAAGTAGGGAGACGTGCTCTCGGCAGACAAGGGGTCTTGTTAGTCCCCTGCCCAGGCCCGGCCACGTGTCACACGCTACTGCCGCAGGAAAGACTGGGAACATGATCCGCCCCCGAGCTCCGTTCCCGAGAAGGGTTGAGATCAGGAAAGAGTGCAGTGACCTTTGCTCCAAAACGGAAGAACGACGCTGCGTTTTTACAGTCCGAAAGCTCTGGGAGCCAAGGGTCACAGGCACTGAAAACGTCTTGGGGGGGGGGGCTGGGCGCCTCGAAAAGCGACGGAGCGGCAGACAGAAGACAGCGGCCCGCGTGCCCCCAGACGCAGGAGACCCCAAGGACAGGCACCCACGAGCTAAGGAGAAAGGGCGCCTCTGCATGAAACCCCAACACGGAGGTGCCTGGGATACACAAGGGCAAACACGCATCATTCCAGCTTGTTCCTCGGCCTCCAAGAAGCAGGCGGCCCGGCCGCGAGCAGCCCGGGGCCAGTCGGGGTGTGCGGCCGGGACCCGGGGTGTCAGGGGACGGCAGGGCAGGGCAGGCGGGGAGCAGCACACCTCACACCTACCTCACTTCTGTCTGCCCCCCGCTCCCGCCCACCGCAGACCCGACACAGCTCGGCGCTGCGTCGCACGCCCGCCCCGGCCATGCCACCCCTGCCTTGGGACACAGGGACGGCAGCAGCCTGAACCCACGAAGGGCAGGAGGCCCCAAGGGACGGCAAGACAGGTGCTGGCGGGGGCCCTGCTCCCCTCCAGCACGCTGGCCGCACCTGCCCTGCGATCCCTCACACGCCTGCTACGCGAATGAGAGATGAGCAGGCAGGAGCATCCCCGTCCCTTAGGACAGGAGTCGCTCCCACCAGGGCTTCCCTTGAGAGGACACAGTCACAGAGGAAGGGCTCTCCATCACGAGGCCAACCGCAAGGCCAAGAGCACGAAGGGCGTCTCCCTAACACCGTCAGGCGCAGGGCGGCCCACACCACCCGCCTGCAAAGGGCAGGAGAGCACTTGGGGGGGGCTGCCCTCCAGTCCCCCAGCGGGGGCGTCCACACGGGGGGGGCCTCGGGGAGAAGACGGGTCTGGGCGCAGGCGGCGGGCACTCGGCTCACGCGTGGCCAGGGGTCCCCCTGACCGCAGGGCCAACCCTGACGGCCGGACTCCGCTCACCTGCACCGTCCACCGCGTCCAGAGAAACGAGGCCACGTGCACACTCGCCCTCCCGCCGGACCGAGGCCGCACACCCTGACAGAGATGCCTTTCCGTGAATCTAACCGAAACTGGTCTCGTCTGCATTTTCCTCTCCCACGCTTCCCCCGGTGCATGCAAACGTTACTACAGTGCGACCGTTTGTGCGGTGACAGCAAGGGAATGTTGACTGTGTCGATTTGTCTGACCGGGGAAGCAGCCAAGTACGTCACCTCGCTCTTTTACCTTCTAGCCGGAAAGTAGCTGCGTCACTCGCAAAGTGAAAATTAAGACCTTCTCCTTAACGAATGTAACACCCAAAGTCATGCCATTATTATGTATCTCGCTCTCTGAGAGCAAGGGACCCTGTCAAGATTTCCAACACTTTTGCTCCTTTTAGTAATAAACGTCATCGTGTGAAAACTCTGGGTCCCCCGCATCGTGTCATTACAGCCCAGGGTCTTCAGAGAAACGGAGTTCCTTCCCGGGGCAGAGCCCCCGTTGCCCCAACGGCAGCCCTGCAGCCTGGGTCCCGGGCGGGAGGGCTCCGGGAGCCCAGCCCAAAGCGCACCCCCCCACCCCGAGCCGGGCCCGCCAGCCGCGCCCACGCCCCTCCACAGACTCTGCCCCAAGGGCCTCACGGCACCTCTGTGCTCAACCTAGTTGGATCTGGCTTCTCCTGGGGGCGCTCCGAGAGAGCTTTCCCGTCTGCGGAACCCCTCCCGACACACCGGAGTCTCTCCAGGCCGGCCTCCCCGGTCTGGAGCCCTGGCGCACGGCTGCCGAGCTCCACAAGCAGGTCTGGTCCAGAGGGTCCCACGCCCACTCAGCACGGGGAAACCAGGCCCAGTGCGGCCTGTGCCTATGGAGACTCCTCAGGCCCCGATGGCTGATGTCCACGGCCACTGGCTGCGTGGGTCGGCGCCTTAGCTTCCCGCCGGACACCGGTCAGACCGCTGGCGGGGGACCAGGCCCCGCCTGAACGCGGCCCTGCCAAAGCTCTGGCAAAGCAGAAACGCAGATGCCGCTGCTCCATACTCGGGAGCTGCCGGGCCAGTAAGACAACACGGGCCTCTGGTGGCCGAAGGCCTGCACGCAGCCGGCCTCCCGATTCAGAGCGCGCAGGAAAGCAGCAGTTACTAGAAAGCTCCTTCGGTGCTCAGGGAAGTAAGCAGTGGACAGCAGGTAGATTTCTTGCTCACATAAGCCAAAGGGAGTCGCGTCCCCCCAGCCCTGTACTGTGGAGCAGCTGCCCCTCCCCAGCCCCCAGGCAACACCGGTCACCTCCTCCTTACCCCAACACACGTGGGGGGACTGGTTCCCAAGTGGGAGCCTCACTTGGGTCACCCGATCTAAACCCAACCTTATGCCTGAACTCCCCTGGGTGGCAGCCTGAGGTCCCTTTGAGCCCCGGGGACAGCCCTGTGAGACCATCTGTCACCGGCAGGCCCTGGCCAGCCTCTAGTCCCTCAGCGTGTCTCTGCTGCCGCTGACTCCCTTCCTGTACAACTTGATAAAAACCCGAGACGTGTCCGACTGCAATGAAACCACTCTAACAGTCTTTCAGAGAGAAACGGAAAAACACTGAGTGTAAGCACGTTTGTTCCATTCAAGCCGACCCCAGAAATCTGCCCCCTCTGGGCAGCCCTTTGGAACCCGCCTTCCTGCAGCATGAGCTGCCCCGGGGCTCGGCAGTCTTCACAGCCCACGCCCCCCACGCCCCCACGGAGCTCTGCTGGCGTCCAAGACCGCACGGCCAGCAGAGGAGCACCGTGCGCCAGAGGCGCAGACCCGGCAGCCGGGCACGGGGTCTTACCAACTACTCAGCCAGCCAAGGAGCAGACGAGACAGGGTGTAACCGCGGGGCCCTTGCTGATCCGGAACACAGCTCTTTCCGGCTGTTCTGGCTCCAGCAACACCGGGAATGGGGCCTTGGGCTTCGTACATCAGGGTGTCTGGAACCTTCCGTGGGGCACCGCCGTCCCCGACAGACAGCAGGGCGGGCGTGCTGGTCCCGCTCCTGGGGGGCCCCCGCCATCCCACAACGCTCGGCCACCTCTCCGCCCGCTGAACATCTTGGGCGCGTCTGTCTGGAGTTCCCGTCTCCGCAATGCGGCAGCAGGGTGGCTCCTTCTCCGGAAGCTTCTTCATTTATTCTGGTCGGTCCACTCAAACTGAGTGTCCTAGCAATGACCCTACGGACATGACGGCAGAAACAGACACTTATTTGTACACAGTTTCTTCAGGGGGTTTGGGACTTCTCTCTCCACTGGGCTGACGGAAAAACAGCCTCCTCCCTCAGACCTGCTCTACCCTAGAGACGACCAGAACACCCTGGTCTCTGACAAGAGAACGCGGAGGCACAGCTGACAAGCTCTTCGAGGACCTCCCCCGAAAGCAGCCACACAGCCGGGGCCAAGGACCACCTGTCAGGCGAGGGCACAATGGGCGCCTGGAGGACCCGGGAGGTCCCGCAGCCCAGCCCCGGCCTCCCACCAGCCGTGCCTGAGGGCCCTCCAGTAGGACGGCACCCCGCGTGTCCGAGGAACACCTGGCCTGTCCCCGCGTCCAAGGGAAGGGGCACAGACACGGCCCTGGGGCTGGAGCGCTCAGCTTTTCCACCAAACCCGCCCCACACTGGCTGGAAGGCTACCGTGCTGCCCGACCCAGGGCCGGTCCCCGCGACGGCCGGAGGCAGACGCTACAGCCGGGGCAGGGCTTCCGACGTCTGCCAAACGCCCCCCAGCTCCGTCCCAGACGCCTGCCAGTCTGATGGGCTGAGGTCCCACTGTCGAAGCTGCTGCGGCTGAGCAGGTGAGCAGGGCAGGGCAGCGAGGGGCGGCTTCTGGGTCGGGTCAGCCCTCACCCCTCCACACACACCTTCCGGGCCAGGTCCCGCTCTGCCACCGGTGGGCAGGGCCACTCTCGTCGGCCAGCGTCCAGGCAATGACGGGGACGTCTAACCCGGGGAACGAAGAGGACGCTGGCCGTGTCACTAAGAACGAACAGTACCACATTCTTGCTGTGGGGATATTTAAGATGAAGAAAGACACCCACTGGGACTTCAAGGCCCAGCTTCTGACCCGAACAACACAGTGAGAACCGGTCTCCAGCCACGCGGCCCGCAGCGGGCACCGGTGTGGACGTGCAGGCGCCAGAGGCTGCCATCGCGGTGACCCCGTGCTGCGCGGGTGCCGGACAGCAACACCGTGGCGACGGCGGAGTCCCAGAGCCCGGGCCTCCTGTCCTCCCGTCCCTCTGCCAATGACAACCTAGAGCCTGCAAGGAAAGAACGCAGGGGGCCCTAGCATCTCCTCCCAAAACCCACAGCGGGGTGGGTCCGGGGAGCCGGGGACAGTCCCTCAGAGGCCCGAGCGCAGCCAGCGGCACAGAACACGCACAGCCGCGCGGCCAATAGAACTTTATTTCGAAGACCGGCAGAGACACAGCGTGAAGGTGGCCGGGGGCCGCCACCGACGACTTCCGGAAATCACAGCGGGGCCCACGGGCCGACGACACAGCATCCATCGGAGCACGTGGCCCCTCGTGTCGCCGCGGGGAAACCGCCCATCCCCACCCCGCCTTTTGCCTCGCCTTCTAGGTGCTGCCTGCAGTGCGGGGGCCCCGCCGGCACCCCCGGGGCCGCACTGAACACCACCTCTGCCACGGCTTCACCCAAGGCTGGCGTATTAGAAACCACACCCAGTCCCAGTGATGCTGAGGGAAAGGAACCGCATCTCGCTCAGGTTAACTTCAGGGTCGTCGTGGGAGTCGTCACACAAAGCGTTTGCCACGGCGTGGGTTGCTCTCCTCTCGGCGTGGGGCCCAGCGTCGTCGGGGGGAGCGGCGCCCGCGACTGCTGGGGCCCGGGCAGGTCATGTGCACGCTGCTCGGTGGGCAGCTCTGTGCATGTGGGAGCGGCCCCGTGGGGCAGGAGGGGACAGGAGGGGGCAGAAGGGGGCAGGAGGAAGCAGGAGGGGGCAGGAGGGGAGTACATTGAGCCCAGGATGAAGGCCCGGGTCAGGCAGCTCCAGAGGCCCCTCCATTCCACACGTGGCAGGGTGAGCACGGGAACACCCCAGGTACAGCCATCGGGCGGGCGAGGGCTCTCGTCGCTCCGTCCCGGACACCAGCGCGCCGCACTCCGCACGTAAACGTCCTTTCACAGACTCAGGCCTCCCTTGAGAGCGTGCCTATGGAGCAAAACCAAATTTCACTGCAGCTGGAGTAAAGCACGAAAGTCTCTCGTTGCCAGTAAAAACCAGGGCTGTGGGAGCGACAGCTGAGCTCTGGGTCTGGCGCGGGACACCTGGCTCCGGAGCGGCGCAGCCACGGGCCTCCTGCCACCCCTCGCCGGCACACGCCACACTCACCCGCAGCCTCCCCACCGCTCTCGCCACTGTCCTCGTCCTCGTCCCTGCCCTCGGCACTCTCGCCCTCACTGCTGTCCTCTTCAGAGTCTGTCTCCTCCAGCCACTCCTGAGTTCCTGGAAAGCAAGAGCGCACATTCCGAGCGGCAGCGCGGCCCGCGCACGAGGCTCGGTGTGGACGCAGCTGAGCCCTGGCATGCTGCACGCTCAGAGGAAACGCGTTGTCCCTCGGTGTCCGAGCAGAGGCGGATGAAGGAGACGGACCGGCAAAGGCACGAGACCGCATCGTGCTCTCTCCCGCTCCCCGGCTCTAGCCTGGTCTTGCAGGAAGACGGAGGAGTCTCAGAGCCATGGAGTAACTTTCCCCAAAAGCGTGAATTTTAACTTTATTCCTAGTCTCCAGCCTTAAAGAAAGGAGCAGCAGCTTGCGTCCAGCAGCTGCCTGTGTAGGACGTGGAGGTGAGGGACGGAGCGTGCGGACCAGAGCAGAGGCAGCCTGGAGGTTCCCTGTGTCCCAGCCGGGAGGTGGCTATCATCCAACCGGGGGCTCTGGGAGGTCCATTCTCCTACATCGCCCCTCGGAGCAGCGCCAGGACGGGTGTGAGGCTCCTCGCAGTGCTGGGGCAGGCAGCCCACCCCCTCCCGCCCCCGAGACAGGGTGACTGGGCCCAATGAGGGGAGGGGCAGGTGGGCTCAGCGGCACAGGGCGGGGGGGGGCTGCTTGCAGGCAGATGTGGCCGAGGCTCTGACGGTGTGCCCGGCCCACGAGGAGGATGCCCCCGCCCCGGCTCACCTGGATCCATCTCCACCAAAGCCGTCCACCCCTGCATCTTGTGCAGGTCCAGGCAGTACAGGTCGCCAAGCGTGACCTGGCGGTCACCCGCCTCGAACATGCCCCCGTAGAGGTAGAGCCGCCCGTGCTTCACGGCCAGCATGGCGTTCGAGCGGGGGCTCGGCCCCACCACGGGGCCGCCGGCGCTGTCGGGGCTGTCCTCCTCGTCGTCGGACGGCGGCCGTGCAGTCGAGCCCGGGGCAGCCAGCGTCTGTCTGATGGTGACCACAGTCCCGTCCTCTGTGACCACCTCTCTGACCACCTCCAGGGGCCCCTGGGCTCCGGCGCCCCCACACTCCTGCTTGTCGGCACTGTCGGGCTCCGCGGTTTTGCCCCGCCTACGTCTCCTCTTCTCTGACTTAGGTCCCTGTTGACGAAAAGGCCACGTGTTGTACCCACAGACAGCGGGGAGCAGGCAGCGTCCTCGAGTCCCAAGTGGGGGCTGGGCCACACCGGAGAAGCCCCTGCTGCGGTTCAGCCTGGGGGCACGCAGCCCCCGACCGGGTGTGACCCTGAGAGAAAGGCAGAGAGGCCCAGGCGTCCAGACACTGGCCGCACATCTACCGGGTCTGTTGCAGAGTTTTTGCAAGCACAGTGAGTCCCTGCCCGAGTGGGCCGCCGACGCCGTCCACTCATCTAGACCTGAAGCCCCAGGGGGACCCCACTGCGGACACGGCCACCCGGGGGGCCACTGTGGTGTGGACGGACGGAGCACCCACGGGGCCCCACACACTGTGGGGCCCGGGAGGCCCCGGCAACCCGAAGCCTCGCCAGAAGAACTGGCCGGCGCGACGGAGGAGCAGGAGCGGTCCTGCACGGGGCTCGCTCCGGGCCTGTCTCTACCTTCAGCTGCCCTGCGAACCAGCGGTTCTTGGCAGCGTCGTAGAAGTGCAGGTCATTGAGGAAGTCCCCCTCCAGGCTTTCCTCCTCCTCCTCGTCACAGACGCCCCCGAAGAGCAGCGTCTGATGGTTTGGGGTCACGGCCACCGCGAAGCCAGACCTCGGAGTGGGCTTGGCCCCTGCAGGATTAATCCGGGTCCACGCCCACTTGCCTGGTGGAGGAGAGGGAACGTGGGGTTAGGGGGAGCTGCCGCAGGCGCGGCCGGGACCGCCCGACCCCAGTGACCGGGACGGGCGGAAACGCAGAACTGCAGGCAAAAGGCCCCCAGTTCACTCGTGTGGAGCGCTCCGCGGAGACAACACAGTTCATCACGCCCCAGAGTTACCCTGCTCCTGCGTGCACTGACCAATATTCCCACGTGCCCTCTGAGAGCCCCCCAGCCAAGCACGCCCCAGTGGGGGCTCTGATGCCGGGCCGGAGGGAGGCGGGCAGGCCGTGGTGACCGGAGAGCGTAGCGCTGCGCCACGCCCTGCCTGGGGAGACCGCGGACCGGAGACAGCTGCTCCGTGCAGGAGCCTCAGAACCACAGGCTCCCCCGCAGGCAACACGCTCACTCTCAGCGCGTACCCAGTGAACATGGTACCCCACGCCGGCGGTCCGGGGCCTGACGCCTGGGTACACAGGCTGAGCCCATGGGCTCAGGGGCCGGTGCCTCGAACACAGTCCGGTTCCAGCTCTGGCTCCCGGATGTGCACACCAGGCAGGTTTCTCCTCGGCTCCAAATCTTGGTGCCCAAGGAGGAAAAGGCAGATGTCCTCCTCGGTCACTGCGGGGAGCGGCGCTGGCTCCCTGCGAAGCGCCCGGCTTCACGGAGGTCAGGGCGGGAGGGAAGGAGAGGCGCTGTGCCCTGCCGGCCCCGGGGCAGACCCAGGACCAGCCGTGCCACTGGAGTCTGGCACAGCCGGCTCACCCCAAGACTCACAGATGGGCCACTACCAGACTTTCTGAACTTTAGAAAGCAAACATGGGGGCCAGTGGCCCACAGGAACCATGCCCAGGTCCCACATCCCAGCAGTCCCTGCTCTCAAGTGACGACAACCCAGGAAATGGCTTCCACCAGCTCTGACGGGAGCTCCTGGGTCAGCGCTGCTCGTACTGGCCGTCCCCAACACCCGAGGGTGAGCACACCTCGACGGTCCCCCATGAATAACCTGGGGTTATTCATGGAGCCCCCGGCCTGCCTGCTCAGGCAAGGACTCGCCCGTGACTCGGCACAGTGCATGGGGCTCACCGCCACCCCCCAGCCCCCCAGCGCCCCCTCCACGGGGCGGGCGGGCTCTCGGATCTCTGCCCTGCTTCCCGTAGGAGCCTGGGGCCCACGCCCATGGCCCACGCCCAGGGCCCAGTGCCTGTACCTTCTCTTCCATCCTCGGGCTGCAACAGGAACATATCTGAATGCTGGGTGCCTCTGTCCACATCCTTCTTGACTCTCTGCAAGAGAAACAGGGAGCCATGTGAGAACCGGCCGGGCGCTTCCTCCGGCACCCCGCACAGCCCCCTCAAGCTCAGGGTCTGGCTTCCTGTCGGGGTGCGGCGGGGATACCTCCGGAGCCTTCCTTTGGACCAGGCCCCCAAAATATCGGACCCGCAACCAGTTCAATTCTGACCTCATTGAGCAGATTATAATAAAAAACGCTGGTATGATTTACTAACCAAGAAGAGACTCTGCTACAAACTCACCATTCTTACCCGCACCATCCTAGCGGGGACACTCCAGCGCGCTCTTGCGGGAGCGTCTGTGGCTCTGCAGCGACCCTGCTGCAGGTGGAGGGGCCCTTCCCCCGAGGCCACTGGGAAACTCCATCGCAGTTCCCGCGTGTCCCCTGCCCCACCATCTTTCGATCCACGGGCTCAGGCGTCCCCGCAGAATCACACACACCGTCCAAGCCAGCCAGTCACTACCATTTCACAACTTCCCTGAGCATCTCCAACAACGAAACCAAGGTTTCTCAGCCCCACTGGCCGCATGGCCCCAGGCTCCCCCGACCCCAGTGACCCTCTGGAGTGGAGAGGTCGCAGCTCACCTGTGCTGTGTCTCCCGTCTCTCCACACATCCTGACACTTCTCTCGGCCCTGCACGGGGCTGCGCGCTCACAGATGACCGGCCTTCTCTCGCAGCACGCCAGCGGGGCACGCCGGCTCCACGACTCACCACTGCTGCCGACACTGGTCACGGGGCAGTCATGCCCAACCCCCACGCCCCAGCCTGCAGCTCTCCAGTCCTCCAGGGCAGGTGCGGAGAGGGCAACACTCCACGCCTCAAAGGCAGAGTCGGCCCCACAGCTCACGTGGAATTGCCCCTCACCCCTCGCCCCTGACTCATTTATTCATCCAGTCGTCGGCTTGTAATCAAACGGACTCACGGATTTTTACGTGACACTCTGGGCTGTAATCAAATCTGCTTTCCTCACCTTTGTTGCTAAAACAGTTCCAGCTTTGGCCACTGGGAATCCTTTCAGGGGCTCCTGTGTCCATCCGACACGCCCCCCCTTATGGGGGTTTCCTACGGGCCCTTCCGTGGGCGGGGACAGCACAAGACCCTCCAGCCTCATCCCTACATTTTTTGACCCAGGCCTACGATCAGCCATTTCCCCAAGGAGCCCTGGGTCCTTTCACTGGAGATGGTCACAAACCACCATCTGGGCACCAGGAGTGCTCGCTGCTGCTGCACACACACACACCCCCCCCCCACCAAATGCAAGACAAGATCAGGAGACGCACGCACGTCTTCTCTCAAACACGGGTGTGCGTGTACTACAGCGGGGAGAAGCTGGCTTCCTTCTGGAAAACAAAGCCACGATCCAACTGTCCACAGACGGGACATGTGACCTGACCACCCTAACACCCAGGAGGTCGGATCAGCCGTGCGTGGAACCGGCCCACGTCTCCGGAAAGGGGCACTGGGTGTCTCTCTGGTGCTCTTTCCAGACCCATGTGCAGGATTCAAGGGAGGCAATGTCTGCACGCCAGTTACTCAGACAAAACGTTCCCTTTCTCAAGCCGGTCTGCACGGCAGGAGGAGCTGTCATTCCACACCAAAAGGTCCGGCACCTGCAGGAGTGGAATTCCCACGCAGAGGCCCCGCCCGCCAGGGGGACCCGGAAGGAGCTCAGGGACTGCTCCACCTGGGCTAGAGACACACCGGACAGCGGGCCGCAGCCCCCACACTGCTGCACCCGCTGGCCTGTGTGCCGTTCGGCTGCTGGCAGTGGTCAGAACCTGCGCCATGCTGCACCGATTAAACACCTCCTCTCTACGCCCACCAGCCAGATCCCTTTCCGAGAAGGGTGATGCCACAAGCCCCGGGCACGGCTTTGGGGCAGGCTGGCGCGCAGGCCAGGGCTCTGGCTGGAGGGGATCCGTCGCACACCTTCGGACCAGAGTGCACTGGCCCCGGGCTGCCCGTCCCTCCCGCTCCCCAACTCCTCCCGTATACCAGTTTGTCCCCAGAGGGTGGGGGGAGAGTCCACACAGTGCCTGCAAGCAGGTCGAGAGTCAAACAACGTGAAAAGGACCACGTGCGAGAAGCACCTTCAAGGAACCCGTGTTCCCAGGGCCAGTCTCCTCAGCACACCCCGACCGGGGCCTGCGGGGACAAAGGAGGACCCCACATGCCCTTGGGAGAAGGAGCTCCCGCAGCTCCCGGGGAGGGGAGGGGCACGGCGGGGCAGGGAGGCCCACGGCCTCATTGCTCCTGCCCCAACGGCAGAGAACTGGCACGGAACCACCCGCAGAAATGACCCCGTGTGCCAGAGCTGTCCTCTCCGACGGCAGGAGGAGCGACTTTCAAACCAGGCACAAACGCCTGGCTCACCAGGCTACCACGGGCCGGAAGGCTCTGTCCCTCTCTAAGCGGCCAGGGCCGCCAACCAGCCACCTCAGCTTCTTGGCAACGGGAGGCCGGTCCCTTTATAAAGTTAGCGCAATCTCATCCCGGTTCCCTTGGATTCACAACAGCAAAGAGCTCTCAACAGCCGTCCGGGGACAGCTGTGGTGCTCAGGGGGCCGTCTGCGGTGCAGGAAACCATTAAGAGGCCGTCTCTCCCACCGCACAAGTTCAGACCCTGCCCCGCAGGCCGCCCCGAACTGCTTCCAGGGCATCCACACCGGACGCTGTGTCTGGCGGCTGTCCACTCGGCTCACCGCCACGGTGCCCGACGACACCTGCCCTGGGTGGGGACTCGGGGCAGGAAGGAGAACTCCGGCACGCAGGCTCCGGGACCTGGACGCGTGTTCCAGCCAGGGCTCAGGCAGCCCGCCACCCGCTCGGAATGACTCTAATATTTCACAGCAGCCAGAACTCAGTCTTCCCCGATTGTGATCAACCCCATGCAGCCAAACAGAAAAGTTTCTCACTGTGATGCAAACACCAGAGGCCTGGCGCAAGTGACCTCTGAGGGAAGGGCCTCGGCGGGTGCACAGCCCTGCTGGCGTTGCTGGCTGCAGAAAGCAGCTGCCGAGAAGCCCTCCTGGGAGCAGGCAGCGCGGCTCTTTCAAGGGTCATGAGCGTCCCGAGATTCCCTTCTGCGTCCCACTCGGGCCACAACGAAGCACGCGATGTGGGCACAAGCTTCCGGCCCAAACAACCTGTTTCTTGGGCCTCCCGTCAAACACGTAGCTGAGGCCTGAAAACCAGCCTAGGTCCTCTTTTCAGAACAAAGGCTGACCCCTTCCTGAGTGGCAGAGCCGTGACTCACTGGGGCGAGGCGGGTGGGAAGAAGGGAGAAGCGGGACACTCCCCCACTGCAGGACAGACCCCTTGCCCGCGCCATTCCGACCACCCACAGGCGACCTGCTCAGCCCCCAAGTCAGAGGCCCATTCCACTATGTGGGAAATGAGGTTTAAAACCACAGTGAGACACCACACACCCGCCAGAATGGCCAAGAAAAAACCAGACGGGCAGCGTCAAGGGTGGCCAAGGGCGTGGGCGACCGGTGCGGGAAGGGCTGCGACACGCTCCACCCCATGACCCCAGCGGTCCCACTCCTGGGTATTGTCCCAAGAAACCAGAAGGTGGAGCCACACGGTGACCTGCACAAGAACGCTCAGAGCGGCTTTGTTCCGAACAGCCAAGGCCGCAAAGAGCCCGGTGGCCCCCAGCAGAGCCGCGAACCTGCCGTGGGGGCGCCTGCTCGGCACGAAGCAGCGAGTGACTCAACGTGCGACGGGGTCGGACCTCAAAAGTACGTTGAAGGAAGGACGTCTTCCTCCACCGAGCACATCTGTCACAAGCCCCAGAACAGACACGTCGAGGACAAGGGGGAACAAAGACCCCGGCACCTGCCTCTGGGTGGGGGGAGGGCACGGCAGAGGAGGGCTCCCCAGCCCCCACACGCTCGTCTCTGTGACCGGTGGGTACACGCTTAAAACGAGTGCATCACGGCAGAGAAACCGTACATTCAAAATGGGACTTGGAGTGGTGCCCGACGGGCTCAGCCAGAGGAACATGCGCCTCTCGATCTCGGGGTCACGAGTGTGAGCCCCTGACAGATGCAGAGAGGATATAAGATAAAGTTAAACAAACTTGAGTGCTGACCTCCATGCGCTGCTATGCGCGCTCGGGCATTCGGGGGAAGGGCCTGATGCTGCACTTTTCCCTGAAACAGGCCCAGAAAGGACGGCGGATGCTGTGAATGGCTCCAGGAGGACGCAAGGACAGCAGACAGCTAACTACAGAAGGGTCTGGGTGGGCGTGCGTTAAGGGCTCACTAATTCTTTTAAGTCACTTTGCACTAGAGAAATTTTCACTCTGACGACTAAAAAGCCTGCACTGAGCCACAGGCTCCGTGGGCTCCGAGGCACGTGCCAGCCGGGGCAGGGCCGTGGGCAGGCGCAGACGCCGGGTGGGAGGCACGTCCCCGGGGAGGGGGGGACGCAGGGGTGCTCACGCCAGGCCACCTGCACTGCCCTCGTCGGCAGCCCTACCGCCACAGAACGCCGGACCGCGGTAGCTGGCGTCTGGGGCTCAGCACGAAGAGCCCCCGCGCCCCCAAACGGAATCACGCACACTGCGGCAAGCCGGGCCACGTGCGTCACAACGCAGTGTGGCTTAATACGGCTGAAGGAGTCTTCGTACATTCACAGGGAACAGGGGAACACTGCACCCATTTCTACTTCAACAGAAAGTGTTTCTAATAAACCAATTCACAATCCTATTTGGAAGTCTCCATTCCTGGTGACAGCGAAAAAGGCCAGAGAGGAGCTCCTGGGTCCTGCCTGCCACATCCTTACCTGTTTCGAGTAGCCCCCGTAGATCACGATGCTGCCCTGAGGAGTGACGGACATCTGGCAGCCTGATCGTGGTGTGGGCCCGGCCCCTGATGGGGACAGTCTGCTCCACGCGAACGTGTCCAGGTTAAAGGCATACACGTCGTTGTAGTAGATGTAATCTCTGGTTAGAACACAGGGACACAAACAGGGAGGTGAGGACATTAGAAAGTGAACCTGATTCAAATTAAAGGTAAATTTTCTGCCATTTGTAGTAAGTTCCTGGTTTCTTTACAGTTTAAATCCACAAGAAGGGAGGAGGGCGCATGTGAGTTTGCATCTGGGAACTAGAGATAACGCTAGCGTAGTTGCCTTGAGCGGAAAGCCTTTTTTAGCCTGAGAGCTATACCAAACTTCCTTACAAAGTTTACAAAATCACAATCTTGCAAATCATTCCATTAGCTTACCATGCGTGTAATTCTAAGTTCAGGACTTCCAGAGCCAAGGGCATACTCCGGAAGGAGACGCTCAGAGCTGCGCTAGAGCTGGGTGGAGACCCTGAGCTGGGCTGAGCGTTCCTGAGACTGGCGAGCCCACAGGCCCGTGCCCAGAGCCCAGCAGCTGGGCAGCAGCAAGGGGGCCCCGCCGCTACGCCCCGCCTAGCGCTCCTGGGACTTTAGTGGCAAAGGACTTGAGCACAGACAGGACCGTGAGCAGGAGCTCGTGCAGGGGAAAGCAGCGGCTCGAGGAGGCGGTGTTCTGGCATCATGTCATGGACAGCCACGGGCAAAGCCAAGGCCCTGGGTCGGAAAGACACGAGAAGATGCCAGGAGGCGCTCTCCAGGTGTTCAGGACAGCCCGGCCTTGCGTGGGAAGCCGTCCCCCCAGTGTGAGCAACTGTGTCTCTCCGGCTGCAGCTAGCCCGAGTGTGGCGGCCCACAGCCAGCGAGTGGAAGGGCAGCCGGAGAGGAGCGCTGGCGAGAGACCGGTGTCCTCTGCCACACAGAGCACGGGGACACGCCGCCACCTGGCAGGTCCCCTCCTGACTGGCACCCGTGGAAACACACCTTCTGTGGGACAGCTTTTCATACGTGCATGGGGGAACACGGAGGCTCCGAGTTCTGAGAAGGCATCACTCGATTCTACGTTTGCGCAGATTTCGCACTGCAGGCGTTCAGTAAAAAACTATCCAAGGGGGTGCCTGAGTGGCTCAGTGGGTTAAGCCGCTGCCTTCAGCTCAGGTCATGATCTCAGGGTCCTGGGATCGAGTCCCGCATCGGGCTCTCTGCTCAGCAGGGATCCTGCTTCCCTCTCTCTCTCTCTGCCTGCCTCTCTGTCTACTTGTGATCTCTCTCTGTCAAATAAATAAATAAAATCTTTAAAAAAAAAAAAAAAACTATCCAAGGGACACCTGGTGGCTCAGCGGGTTGGGTGTCTGCCTTCACCTCAGGTCACGATCCCAGTGTCTTGGGATCAGGTCCCGCATCGGGCTCCCTGCTCAGCGGGGAGCCTGCTTCTCTCTCTCCCTGCTCGTGCTTTCGTTCTCTCTGGCAAATAAATCTTTCTTTTAAATTCTATTCTACACATAAACATCAACTGCTCCTTGGTTTAAAGCCAAACTAACTTGTTTCCTATGGAAGGTGACTACCCAGGTGGCTTTCCTGGTATCTTCGTCTTTTCCTGCGGGTTTAAGCACTTCTTAAACAGTTTTAAGCGACGTAACAGATTTAATAGTTTTGAAAACAGTTCTGACTGGAAAATGTTGCAGATTACAACCATCACAGACCTCGACGCGCCGCCTAACCTGTGAGCTCCCAGTCCAAGGGCCCGGGTTGGTCCCACCATCTCGCACTCAAGAGGTGAACTACGGTACCAACACACTCACAGACCCGTGTGTGTGTGCGTGTGTGTGAGACAAATATTTCCTTGTTTAAAAAAGAAAATGTCAAGAATAAGTCATAAATGACAATCCCTTAGGTATAAACTTTTACCAACCGCCCAGGCTCTGTCAGCCAACACAGCAATACGCCCTCACGCCGGCGGGGCCGGGGGGTGAGCACTCTCCAGTGGAGGCCACACTCCGCGAGGCAGCGGGGAGCCCGGCTTCCTCACCTAGGACATGCGGTCTCGACCTGCTCCCACACAGCACGGACGTGGAGACTCAATCTTAAAGCATTATTACACCCACGTTACACCTTGAAGGACACAGAATCACTCCTGTTGAACTTGAATTATGTCTTTAAAAAATGCCCCCCAAATCTTTTAAGAATTTATGTCCCCTTCTCTCAAGTAGTAAGACCGTTCACTCACGAAGACGAACCGCAGCTTCAACCGAGCCCCACCCCCACCCCCAACGGAGAGCGGGCGCCGCGGAAACGCCGGCGAGACCCTCCTCCTCCACACCAACATCCAGCGAACGGGCAGGAGCCGGACGCTGTCAGGAACGATCGAGCCAGAGAAATGGGAGGGGCCGGGACGGGTCATAAACGAGTGACTCTGCTACCTGTTAAGGGGTTAGGAGAGGGAAGCGTGGAACATGGCCACCGGGAGAGACCCCCAGCCACCCTCCCCCAGGCGGGGCCTGGTCAGACGCAAAGCACAACACAGGGGCCTCCGCCAGGCAAGACAGCCTCGTTGTGCTGCACAGACCAGCACCGCATGACGATGGTGACAGAACAGGGACCTGTCACGTGTCCTGCTTCTCTGGACTCCACTCAGGACCTTTGAGAGGCTGCGGTGTGGACGAGAGGCTCCCAGCAGCCGGAGAGCCAGTGGGCCTGGCCTGGCGTGAGCACACACAGAACACACGGTCACGGCGGCCCGCACCAACACGGCCACACACAGGCGCGCGGGAGGCCCCTCTTCGGGCGGCGCTGCTCTCGCCCGGTCCCCAGCACAGACAAGGTCAGTTCTAGCCCAGAGGCTCTCCCAGGGGGGCCCTGGCCGGCAGCACCGGCGCCGCCGGCACATTTGCCAGAAGGCAGACTCTCAGACCCCGGCCCTGCCGTGTCAGAAAGCAGAGGGTGGGACCCGGGAACCAGACTTCCCACGCGTCCTCTGGGCGAGCCTGCACCAGGGTCAAGGCGGAAACTCCTGTGTTACGCAGGATCGGCCGTATCTCCTCCAGGTCTCGGTGTAAAACAAGGACACGGAGCCGCTGCTCAGTACTGCGGACTTCAAGACACTGAGAGCAGAGCGGGGGGCCGCTGCTTCGCCGCGTATCCACGGAGCTGCTCCGGTTTTCGGGACGGGCAACGCTTCCTGTGCGTGTTCAGAGCGGTTCTTCCCACAAAAAGAACCTCCTCACTGTCCCAGGAAAGAAAGAGATCTGCCGTTGGTACCAACCTTGTGCTCTCATGGAAGCCACCAAAGAGGACTAACTGTCTCTTCCAGGCCACCATCCGATGCCCGCTCCGGCCCGAGGGGCCTCCCGGCGACCTGAAATGGAGGAGAAAGAGAACAGACCACCTTCACACCGAGTTCTGACTTTTCACACCGAGTTCTGTTTCCTGAGCCCTTACCGAGAACCGTCTAACTTGACCGCAGGTAACCCAGACCGTCTGGAGTCCACTAGCTCCTACAAACACAAGAACCAAGTGGAGACCGTCTCCATGACCTTGGATTAAAGACACCTGAGTGCAAACAGGGCCTTACAGAAACTGGACTCGGTTAAAACCGAAAACCTCGGCTCTTCAAAATAAACCATTACAGAATCCAACAATGGGAGACGGAGAGTGCGAAGAGATTTCTGCACTCACCTGACCAATGACTTGCGCCCAGAATACATAAAAGAACTCTTGTGTGTTTTGAGGAAGATAAACCCAATACAATTACAGGCAAAGACAGAACAGAAGGCTGAGACAAAAACAGGAAAGAAAAGACACGCGAACGGCCAACAAGGACAGCAAGAGACGGTCACCTGCCTCCGCCATCCGTTGCTGGGAGCAAAAGCCCAAAGCACAGTGTGGTCCCTACCCAGGCCACTAGCAGCAACACCCAACGACAGGCTCAAGTTCTCCCGAAGCCACGGGCCGAGCGCTGGCTCACCCGCACAGCGCGGCGGCAGGGGCAAGGTAGCAAGACTGCCGTGACTGCTTATAGTGAGACGCGCTTGGAACACGACCCGGCGACGGGATCCAGATCCTCACTCAGATCTGAAAACAAGTGCATGCAAAGACCCACACACACACTGAGAGAAGCTTTACTCCTGTCAAACACCGGAAGCAGCCAAGATGTGCCTCGATGAGGGAGGCATCGAGCGTGGCGCGTTCGTACAATGGACTACTTCTCGGCAACAGAGGAGGACAGTGCCCTGAGACACGCCACGTGGACAGGTCTCGAACACACCACCCCCAAGGGAAGCCGGCAGCCAAAGAGCGCACACTGCAGGATTCCGTGCTCAGGAGTCTTTTTTTAAAATATTTTGTTTATGTATTTGGCACAGGGGATGAGAGAGCACAAGTAGGCGGAGGGGCAGGCAGAGGGAGAGAGAGAAGCAGGCTCCGCCGGGCTCCATCCCCAGACCCTGGGATCATGCCCTGAGCCGAGGGCGGACGCTTCACTGACTGGGCCACTCAGGCGCCCCTAGGAGGTTCTTAAAAAGGCAAAAATCCATCCGTGGTGATGAGAGTAGCTGCCTGGGGCCAAAGAGTACAAGGGGCCTGACAGCAAGTGGGCAGGAGAGAACTTTCTGGACGGATGCACACCGCATCTGTCCCGAGCACGGCAGTGGTTAGACAGGTCTGTGTATTAGCGGAAACGCCTCTCTACCCGTCCAGCTAAAAGGCTGTCATTTTACTGAATGTGATTTTATCTCAATAAACCCGACATAAAAATACATGGGATAAATAACCGAAAGAAGGGACCTCTGAGCTCTGGTCTGGCATCAAAGGACTTGGAAGTCACCACTTGGTCCCAGCAAGCGGGAAGCTGAACAGACTGAAAGTCGCCACGCTTCCTGACTCGCCCGCAGGTCGAACCGCGGGCCCCGAAGTAAAGGCCGCAGGCGAGCACAGGAAGGCCGGCTTCTGGAAGCAGACGCTCACGGGCGGACGCTGTCAGGAAAGCCTACACTGGACAGACACACTGCAGGAGGCTCAGTGCAGCCACACACGGAGTGGGACGCTCCATGGGGACCCGGTCACAGGGCCCCCATATTGGGAGACTTACCCGAGGGGCTCAATCGCCCTCCCACAGAAGTGCCACCAAACAATCCCCTCGAGTTTCCGGCAGCGGCAGGGAATGGGGACAGGAGTGTTCTGAGAAGCGCCCGAGCATTCTGTACCCTCGGGGGCAAGCAGTGACCCGAGGCCCACCAGGGGCTGCAGTGGTACCAGAGGTGCACGGACCGTAGGACAGGAGACGGCCGGCTCCAGCTCCGTCTGGGCACGCCGGCCCACCTACGAAGGGAGGAGAGAAACCGAGAGGCCCTGGGGAAGTTCCAGGAGGGAGCCGAGCCCTCCTCCCAGGACAGGTGCGCACCTGCCCACACACACGCCTCCTCCCGGCCAGTAATCCCAGCCCGCGAGCGAGGGGACACGTAGGAGGCGCGGCAAGAGGCAAAAATCTGCCTGCAGGTCCAGAGCAAGCACCAGAAGCAGACAGGCAGGGGTGCTGGGACCGCCACACACGGTCTTAAAGCAACTGTGATGAAACGCTTAGGGCTGCGATGGGTAAAGCAGACGGCGTGCAGGGACAAGCAGGCAATGAAAGCAGCGAGACGGAAAGCCTAAGAAAGAACCAGAAAGAAATGTGAGAGATGAAACTACTAACAGAAACGCAGGCTGCCCAGAATGGCTCCGACGGGCTCGCAAGCAGGCCCGACACGGCTAAGAACCCCAGAGCCAGAGGATACAGCAAGGAAAAGCTGGAAAACCCCAGACCAAGGGGAACCAAGACTGGGGAAAAACAGAGGACAAGACCCAAGGACCGTGGGGCAATTATGTTAAAGGTGAAACAAGCATGATGGGCTTGCTGGAAGGAGAAGACAGAGGAACAGAAAAAAAACACGCAACGATGAGAAGTTCCCCAGACTGAATTCTGACATCAAACCCCGATGCAGGTCAGCGGACACGAAGCGGATTAAATGCCAAGAAAGGATGCCAAGGCCTGTCATTTTCAAACTATAGAAAACCAAAGGTAAGGAAAAAATCCCAAAAGAAGCGGTGGGGAGACGACACCTTGCCTACAGAGAGACAAAGATGAGAATCCGCTCCAGCTCCTGCTCAGAAACCAGGGCAGCAAGGACAGGGGACGAGAAGTTACGGTGGTGGGAGAAAACCCCACCAGCACCCGACTCCGCGCTCTGCGAGAGCGTCCTTCACAAGCGAAGGAGAAGCAGGACTTTCCCCGACAAACCAAAATTAACGGACTTGGTGCCAACAGACCTGCCTCACGAGAAATGCTCGACAGTTTGAGAGAGCGAGCGAAAGAACGTGTGTGCACGCGTCAGAAACTCGAACCCACGCAGAGGAAGGATAAAGTGAAGGTAAAATAAAATGTTTTCTTTTCCAGATTCTTCACCCAACAAATAACAACTGGTGCCCAGTGACAGCAGCAGCGATGTGTCTGACTGTGGGAGCTTCTATACACACGTGCTCTTAAGCTTGTTCTCGGGGGAGAGAGGACAGCAATGACACAAGGGACAGGGAAGGAGTTAAGATTATGTCGCTATCTCAATGCATCCGCACAACTCACGAAGTGGTACCAAGTCATTTGAAGGTGGACTTGGGTCAGTTGTACGCGCACACGGCCGACCGTAGGGCAGCCACCCAAAACAGCAGAAATGTTGGTATAAAGGATATACTAAGAAAGGAGAAAACTGGAATCCTACCACATGATCAATTAAAACCACAAAAAACACCCCAAAAAAGCCAAAGACAAACAGAAGAACAAAGGACAAGGGCAACAAACAGTACGGCAACAACACGGTAGACCGTGATCCAGTCTGCCGGGAGTGACAGTGAGCGCCAATGTCTAAACCCACCATTTGAGGACAGAGAGCGCCAGAGTGGATCAAAGCACAAGCCCCAGCCACGTGCTGTACAAGGAGCCCAAACACGGAGACACACGCAGGAGTATACACACGGAGAAGCTGCACACGCCAACAGAGAAAAACCAGAGTAACTACATTTTGGACAGAGCAGACGTCAAAGCAAGGAAATTAACCAGGGATTTAAGCGGGCGCCACCTAAGTATACAGGGATGAACCCTCCAAAAAGATGGAATGGTTCTTACCACGTACAAATCCAACAACAGAATGCCAACCGACAGAATGTCCAACTACGTGAGGCAAAAACTAACAGAATTGCAAAGAGAAGCAGACTTATCTGCTGTTGCGGTGAGAAAACTCTATGACCCTCTCTTAAAAACGGACACAGCAGTGGAAACCGATAAGGACAGAGCTGAACTCAACCCCACCATCAATCGGCAGGATATAACTGACATCCACAGACCACTTCATCCAACAACGGCCAAAAACATTCTTCTCAAGCTCACTTAGAACATTCTCCACGACAGACCACATTCTGGGCCACAAAACACACCATAATGAACTGAAATAACAGAAATAGGACATTGTCTGCTTTTAGACCAGTAGGAATAAACTAGAAACCAGTAATGGATTGCTGGGAAAAGTCCCAAACACAAAGAGGTTAAACAATATTCTTATAAATAACATGTGGGTCAAAGAAAAAATAGGAAAAATTTAAGAATTTTTGAACTAAATGAAAATGAAAAAACAATTTATCAAAATTTGCGGGATGCAGTGAAATCAAGTGCTTAGAAGGAAATTTGTAGGACCAAATGTACTAATTAGAAAAGAAAATATATCTCAAGTCAATAATCTACTTTTCCACCCCAGGAAACTTGAAAAAGAGGAGGAAACTAAATACCCAAAGTAACCGGAAGAAAAGAAATAGTAAGAATGAGAGCAGAAGGGGCGCCTGGGTGGCTCAGTGGGTTGGGCCTCTGCCTTCAGCTCGGGTCATGATCTCAGGGTCCTCGGATTGAGCCCTGCATCGAGCTCTCTGCTCAGCGGGGAGCCTGCTTCCCCCTCTCTTTCTGCCTGCCGCTCTGCCTACTTGTGATCTCTGTCAAATAAATAAATAAAATCTTAAAAAAAAAAAAGAATAAGAGCAGAAATTAGTATTTTTGAAAACTTTGGAAAATACTGAAATATTTGAAAAATAGAGAACAACAAAATCAAAAGCTGATTCTTTGAAAAGCCTGATAAAAATCGATAAGCCTGGGGCTCCGGGGTGGCTCAGTGGGTTAAGCCTCTACCTTCGGCTCAGGTCACGATCTCAGGGTCCTGGGATGGAACCCTACATCGGGCTCTCTTGCTTGGTGGAGAACCTGCTTCCTCCTCTCTCTCTGCCTGCCTCTCTGCCTACTTGTGATTTCTTTCTGTCAAATAAATAAATAAAATCTGTCAAATAAATAAATATCGATAAGCCTCTAGTCAAGCTAAAAAAAAAAAAAAGAGAGAGAGAGAAAGAATACAAATTACTATTAATTAAAAATGAAAGGGGACACCACTACAGATCCTATGGAAACTAAAAAGATTTTTAAAAGCAATACTACTAACAACTCTATGCCCATGAATTTGCTAACCTGGATAAAGTGGACCAATTCCTTCAAAGAGAGAATTTACCAAAATCCGTAACAAGTAGACAATCTGAATGGGCTTACATCTACTAAAGACATTGAATTAGTAATTGATAATCTTCCAAAGCGGAAAGCACCACATGCAGAGGGGTTCACTGGTAAATTGTACCAAATATTTAAGGGAAAAAGGATACCGATCCTCTATAATCTCTTTCAGAGCACAGCTTCTGTCATCCCCCAACACTACCCTAACACCAAAGCCAAATAAAGACATTACAAAAAAGACTACAGATCAGCGCCTCTCACAAACACAGATGACAAAACCCTCAATGCTGACAAACTGAATCCAAGGGAAGTCTAAGGAGAAGCACACACCGTGACCAAGTGGGATCCATCCAGACGTGCGAGGCTGGTTCCACATTCTGAGACCCATTAGCGGAACCCACCGCGTGAACAGACTAAGAAAGAAAAGTCACAAGATCATACCAATAGATGGAGTAAAAGCATTTGTCAAAATCTTACACCCATTCAGGATAAACTCTCTCAGCAATCTAGGAACTGAGGGGAATTTTCTGGACTTGATAAAGATCTACAAAACCCGCAGCTAATATTGTACTCAATAATGAAAACTGAAAGCTTTCCCATGAGGATTAGGTACAGGGCCGGGATGTCCCCTCTTGCCAACTCTTTCAACGTTGTATTAGAAGTTCTCGTAATATGATGGGGGGGAGGAAATAAAAACGATAAATACTGTGAAGAAAGACATAAAACTGTCTTTGTTTGCAATTGCCATGATCTATGTATAAAATCTGAAAGAACTAACCAAAAACTCCTGGAACTAGTAAGTGATTATGGAGACACTGCAGGCAACAAGATTAATGCACGGGTCAGCCACTTTCCTACACACCAGCAGTGAACAAGTGAGATTTGAAATTAAAAACAAAATTACCATTTATAGTAACACCCCCAACATGAAATACCTAGTATAAATCTACAAGACCTATTCGGGGAAAACTACGTCGCTATGACGGACACAATCAAAGACCTAAATAAACAGAGAGACAGTCCCCATTTGTGTACGGAAGACACAGTGTCCTCACGATGCCAGTTCCTCCCACCTGGATCTACAGAGTCAACGCAACCTCAACAACAATCCCACGAACTGCTTTATGGGTACAGACAAATGGATTCTACAGTTCACACAGACAGGTGAAAGACCCTAAATAGGGGCGCCTGGGGGGCTCAGTCATTAAGCATCTGCCTTCGGCTCGGTTGTGATCCCAGGGTTCTGGGATGGAGCCCCGCATCAGGCTCCCTGCTCAGAGGGAAGCCCTCCCCCTGCCTGTGTTCCCTCTCTCGCTGGGTCTCTCTCTGTCAAATAAATAAATAAATACAATATATTTTTTAAAAAGACCCCAAATAACCAACACAATATTGACAAGAACAGAGTCGAAGACTGACCTACCTGACTTTAGGACTTGCTATAAAGCTACGTGATCGAGACAGTGTCGTGTTGGTGCAGAGTAAGCGGACCGGTCGGAGAACGCAGAAAGCGCGGGATCAGGCGCCCAGAAACAGAGTCAACCAGTCCTTACCAAAGGCGCAAAGGCAACACGATGGGGCGAGGAGAAGACTCTCTGACACGCGGTGCTAGAACGGCTGGACAGCCACGTGTCAAAACGTGAGCCTAGACACAGACCTTACGTCCTCCAAAGCGTGGACAACAGAGCTAACTGTGAAACAACTGACAACCTGGACGTCGCTGAACTCTAAAACGTCTCCTCCACAGAAGGCGCTAACAGGAGAACCAGAAGCCACACCCTGGGAGGACGCATCTGAGAAAGGATCAAAACCTACGAGGAACTCCTAAAACTCGACAGCAAGAAAGCCACCGGATTTTAAAAAGAGTGGACACGTGGGTGTGCTTCCTGGACTCTTACAGATCACAAGCTCAACTCGTGCTTGAGAACCGGGCTCTAGGTGCCTCTGCTGGACTCGGTCCAGTCCAGCCCACACAGCCTCAGCAGCTCCAGGCTGCAAAGGACGGCTGCGACCTGAACCACGCTTCCTATATAACATGTTCTTTTCCGCTTATTTTTGCGCATTATACACAGCTTCCCCCAAAACTAGGTGCCGCAAAAAATATATCAACAGCGGCAGCTGGGTGGCGCAGTTAAGGTCCGACTCTTGGTTTCAGCTCAGGTCATGATCTCAAGGTCACGAGACAGAGCCCCACATCCCGCTCCACACTTAGCGTGCGGTCTGCTTGCAATTCTCTCTCCCTCTCCCTCTGTCCCTCCTGCTTATGCTCCTACGCTCTCTCAAATAAATAAATCTTTTTAAAAAAAGATTTTATTTATTTGACAGAGAGATCACAAGCAGGCAGAGAAGCAGGCAGAGAGAGAGGAGGAAGCAGGCTCCCTGCTGAGCAGAGTCAGACGCGGGGCTCGATCCCAAGACCCCGAGATCATGACCTGAGCTAAAGGCAGAGGCTTAACCCACTGAGCCACCCAGGTGCTCCTAAATAAATCAATCTTAAAAAAAAAACCCACAAACCATCAGCACACAGAATCTCAGAATGAAAACGAAGTTCAAACTGCCCAATGTTTCCAGATGAAGAACCTCATCGCACATTGCCAAGAGGACCCCCAGGGTCTTCCCCATTCCAATCCAGAACAAATCCCATTCTCCCCACCTTTCCCCAAATGCTTGACCACGTGTTCTCTCTCTCCTAAGGCCCTCAGCTTATTAACGTCCCAGGGAGTATGTTACTCAAAACGACACCGTACTCGTCGGGAAAGTCAACCAAAAGTAATCCGTACCTGTTCCGGCGTGCCAGACCCTGTGAATCCAACCTTTGCGCATTAGCCTTCGGGCAGCCTCACCACGTGCTGATGCCAGCCAGCATTACAAATCACTAAGTCCCTCCTCTTCCATGAGCAAGGGCAGCTTTTTATAGCCAACTCTTTTAATCCTACATTTATATGCAACCGACAAGGGACACCTCTCCCACTCCATTTCATCTTGCTGGATTTGGTCCACAAAGGTTAATTTTGGATGCTGACTTTGTCAACCAATTTATTTGCTCTCCCTTCCAGCTTTGTATCACCCACAAATTTAGTAAGCATATTTTTAAGTCCAAATTCCTGATAAAAATACCAAATGAACACAGCTCTGAAGGAGGGTCTGGGCCCACCAGGACGCCACCGCCCCCAGATTCCTGCAGTGGCCGGGCACCGACCTCGACTGGCACTCTGCGGACGTGGCAACAGCGGGCAGCCACCTCTGTCCCCAGTGTGCCGGCTGCTGAGAAGATGGGCCACCCTGCACGGCAGCACATGACAGAGGCTGAGTAAGAAGAAAAACACCTTGCATGCTGGTGACAAGAACACTCCCTTCTGAGAGATCTTCTCATCTGATACTTTAAAAGTACAACCTGGGGAACCAATCTTCATTCAACAACTAAGCTAGTATACTGCTTCCGATTCTACTTTAAAAAGTGTTACGCGGAGACCTGAATGCTACGTGAACCTGATGGTCCGCTGTCATGGCCCGAGGACGCCCGGCAGCCAGAAGGCTGCAGGTCCAAGGCCCTCGATCAGCCTCCTGCCCACGAATCCCAGGGGTGCTCGCTCCTCTGGGGAGGCAGGCATGAAACACCAATTCCCTTTTTCTGGCAGCAGCCAAGTATCACTGTTTTGTAACCAAAAAGAGAAAATTTTTCTATAAAAAGACTCTATATACCCCTTTAGAAAAATCAAGCCAACCCCAAAGCCTGTTTCTATCTGCATCTCCAACAGGCACACTCCAGCTGCCACCGCTCCGACATACGGAGTCTTAGGGAATTAGCGTCCTACTCAGCCAGATCTGTGTGCGGCACAAAAACACGTGCGTGGCGCTGTGGGAGTGAGGGCCTTCAAGCGCATCTCAGCTCCGCGCAGCATGGCATCCAACAGGGCAAGCCGCCGCTCCCGTCACCCAGCCCTCCGGAGGCCGGCGGTGACGTCTCCGGGAAACACACGAGCACCAGCCCCCTCTGTGGCCCCCGCACAAACAGCGGTCAGCACCTGGCAGGCAAATGGTCCCTGAGGTCCTTTAAAGTGTCCACCGACGAAGTGCTGCGCTCCAGCATCAGCCGTACCAGGCTGCCCCGAGACGTCTGGGGAGCAGAGGAACCATTTCTCTCGTAATCCCTGAGGTTCAAGGTCACACAGGGAGACCCAACAGTGAACTCAGTCTAGTGACTCATTCTCAGAATAGAAGAAGGCCCTCCTCCAAGAATAGTTATAACATGGCCTGAGGAGGAAACGGAAGAGTACAAGAACATCTCCCTTTTCATTTCAAACAATGTACCTCTGGAATCCGGCCCCACTTTTCCAAGGATCAACAGATTCTGGGCAAAGTAAGCATGAGGTATTCAATCGTACAGATAATCAGTACCGGTCTCCAGAACACAGGCAGCCTAAGACACTATATCCTTGTTTTACCTTTGTTTTAACTGTTACTCTTACTGATAAAACCACTATCTCTGGGGCGTTTATCTTACTGGAGGCACGCCCACATCCGCAACAACAACCAGATGGGCAGGTACTATCCTTAATCCCATTTTATAGGGGAGAACAAGACCCAGAAGTCAAGAAACACACTAGGCTGGCCAATGGGAGAACCAGAACTGAAAGGACAGTCTGCCCCAGAACACACAAGTGCAACCACCAATTAAGACAGAAAGCCGCCCCTAACGAAGCCGGAGGTCTGAGCATGGAACAGTCTATGCACCAGTAAACCTGAGCACTTACCTCGGGACAGTTTCTGCACTCCCCACGCTCTGTGTGCTGGACCCTCCTCCTTGCCCGAGCACGTCCAGAGCGACGGCCAGAGCGACGGCCAACCGGCAGGGCAGGAGGGGGGGGGGGGTCTACACGCACTCCTGCTCCCAGTTCAGGTGCCAGGCTCACAGCCAGCTGCAACGGAGGCTGGAGAGCACGCAGACGCAAGCTCAAAGCTCCCGGCAGACCCCAGAAAGCAGGCGACGTGTGTGCTCACTTCCTTTCCTAGGGTGCCCACGTGTCTCAGGCGCAGCATTCACTTACACACGCTAAGGAGGGCTGACGACCAATGTGCGTGCCTTTCGCAAATCAAGAGAAAATGTGCACACACACGTTTCTGTGTATTTTTTCATTCAACCATTTTTCTTGCTCATCTACTAAGTGCTCGGATGCACACAGAAGTGCCTGAGGCGTACACGAATGTTCCTGGCAGCATTACTCGCAAGACGGAAAAGTACACACAGCCCAAACGTCTGCCACGAACGAACGGATGGGCGCAATGTGGTCTTCTGTGCAATGGAATATTATTTGGTCATAAAAAAGCACCAACTGGGGCGCCTGGGGGGCTCAGTGAGTTAAACCCTCTGCCTTTGATTCAGGTCATGATCTCAGGGTCCTGAGATCAAGCCCCACATTGGGCTCTCTGCTCGGTGGGGAGTCTGCTGCTCCCCCCCACCACTGCCTGTCTCTCTGCCTACTTGTGATCTCTGTCAAATAAATAAATAAAATCTTTTTAAAAAAGGGGGGGGGGCGCCTGGGTGGCTCAGTGGGTTAAGCCTCTGCCTTCGGCTCAGGTCATGATCTCAGGGTCCTGGGATCGAGCCCCGCATCAGGCTCTCTGCTCAGTAGGGAGCCTGCTTCCTCCTCTCTCTCTGCCTGCCTCTCTGCCTACTTGTGATCTCTCTCTGTCAAATAAATGAATAAAATCTTTAAAAAAAATTTAAATTAAAATTAAATTTTAAAAAAAGGCACCAACTACTGATACAGATTGGGCTTTAGAGACTATGCGCAGGGAAAGTCGGTCGCAAGAGCCCAGCAGCTGCAGGCCTGTGGTCATACGAAAGACTGAGAGAGGCAGACGCACAGACAGAGGGCAGATGAGGGCTGACCGGGGGGCGTGGTAATGGGAGCGGAGCTTCTCTGCTCTGCGTGAGCTGGTGGCGACCGCAGCACGACTCTCGGAGCCGTACTTTGTGAAAGGGCGACCTCCCGGCGCACGACTGACATCTGAACGCACAGAGCTCTAAGTAGCCCGGCCTTCCTCTGGGTTTCGAGTCACAGGTAACTGCTGGGGTGGCCCCAGATTCAGAAATAAATAGAAAAGGGAAGCCGAAATCTCTGTCCCCTTGGTGACCCGCCGTGGGCATGCCCACCTTACAAGAGGATGACAATTCTGTTCGGGGGCAGAGCAGGTGTGCAGGCGTCCCCCGGGGAAGACAGAGACTGAAGGAAATCTCAAAACATCTGGGAAAGCGGGTCACACACGCCCCTGAGGCCGCCACCTGATGCGGGCCTTCCTGAGGTCAGCCACCCTGCCATCTTCTCCTCTCGCACCGTCATGAGGTCGAGCGGACGTCTGCTGCTAGCGACGTGAACGGGAGGCAGGGAAGACCCGAAAAGACAGCTGAGTCCACTCGGTGTTCAGGGTGCGAAAGAAGCAGCCACGGACGGCCACGGGGCTGCCGAGCGAACCGGCACCGTGGCGCGCAGATCCGTGCGCCAGCGTGGGCCGCAGCTGAACGTGCACGAGCCTCAGGACCCCGCACCTCACTCGGCTCCGACACACCCAATAGAAACACACGGTCGCGCGTCCCAGCAACATGTGCGGGAATGCGGACGGCAGACCCCTCTGCGCCTACCAGAGCCCGGTGACTTCCCGACGCCCGCCCAGCACCCACGCAGTGTCCTGTGTCCGCAGGAGAGCGCTGCAGAGCTCCGAGGGAGCCTGCTACTGCCGCAAGCCATGCGGACCGGGCTCCCAGCAACGACGCTCAGGAACAACCAGGAGAGGCAAGACTCCCTCCCTGCGCTCCGGGCCGCCCAGGGGCTTCGGGCACAGCGATAACACGCTTTTCCGGACCTAAGCACAGAGGTGTGTTTGCTTTCACGGATTTCATCGAGCTGCACAGAACTATGTAAATTCATCCAAGTGTAATTTTTAAAATGGCACTTTCCCAAAAACCGAGCTGGCATTCGGTCCCTTTGCAGCCAGCAGCAGCACGCGGAGGGGCCGTCCTCTAGCAGGCGGCAGCTGCAGAGGTGGTTCCTGGCAGCGCCCCCACAACCGGTACAGACAGCACTCGGGGCCCTGGCTGCACCCGCTCAGGCCCCGCAGCCTCTGCTGGCAGAACCAGGCGTGTGGTGGGATGGGACTCCAGGCCTGGGTGTCCGCGGCACAGCACGGCCGTGAGACAAGGAAACATGCAGGCACTGGCCGACCGAGGTGCCCTGTCCGGTGACCTGACTGCAGACCTCGGCACAGCGGCTCTTCCCTGACCACCGTCTGCAGGCCCCGACTCTTCTCCCGAACAAGCTGAACTTGTTTCCCCAAAGGCCCTTTCTCCAGACCAGCCCGTGCACGCAGGGATGCGCGGGCACACCTGCCGTCTCAGAGCCGTCAGAAGTCGTCGGCCAGCGAGAGGGAATCCACCCTGCCCTCCCACTGGGAAAACCTGCTTGAAAGCCAGGAAAGGGGTTCGATACACGCTACATGCTGATTTAATACAGCTGAAGCTGGCCTTGACCTTTCTCCGGAAGCCTCCTCAACCAAAAAGCTCACAGGAGTGGACCGAGAAATGAACAGAGCAGCGGGCCGAATCCTGGGCAGAAGGCACGCTGAACTCGCCGCGGGCTCTGCCTGCGCCTTCCGAGCGATGTGGGTTCTGCTGGCCTCAGAGGCCTTCCCTGGGAAAGGGGAACTCAGTCTGCATTTTGACTGAATCTCCTCGCCTTTCTCTGAGATGAGAAGACAAGATTACAGAGGCCACATGGCCACCAGGAGTCCCCTCTCCACGGCAGCCACTGTGCCTGGGCGGGAACAGCCCAGTCCCAGTCCTGGAGCAACGCCTCGGCCCCCGGGGACTCAGCAGAGTCTCTCTGAGGCTCTCTGAGGCGGCCACGGCAAGTGTGTGCAGCCCAGCCGGGATCCAGCAATCAGGCCGTGGGGTGCTCGCGGTCTGCCGTAAGCTACACGTTACAGAAACACTAGCTGGTCCGTTTTACTGCTAAAGGAGCTAAGGAATTGGGCACCTGGGTGGTCAGTCAGTTGGGCGTCTGCCTTCGGCTCAGGTCATGATCCCAGCCAGGGTTGTGGGCTCAAGTCCCACGTCTGGCTCCTTGCTCAGCGGAGAGCCTGCTTCTCCCTCTCTCTCTGCCCCTTCACCTGCTCGTGCTCCCTCTACATCTCAAATAAGTAAATAAAATCTTAAAAAAAAAAAAAAAGGAGCTAAGGAATTTCACCCAAGTTTTCTTACTTCGGAAAGGGCAGCTGACGTGCTCCGTGTTCACGTCCTCGAGCAGGGCCCTAAATAAGCACTAACCTGCCAGTCACCAAGGCCCACGGCCCAGCTGTGGCCGAGGCCCGCCTCCGTCAGGATCACTGAGTGGGGCGGGGAGGGCTTCCGTGAAGGGCCCGTTCCTGAGCCCCATTTGAAACGTGCTCTGAACCAGAGGCGGGCAGGGAGGTAAGAGCCCGAGAAGCGCGAACAGAGATGTGACCTCAGCTCTGGGCCACAGGTCTCCCAGCCACACCACCACGGACTCCTGCTGGGACACCACAACCATTCTCTAGGGAGCCCTCCCCAAGTCCAAGTGAGAAGGGGAAATGACTTACAGGGCCACCGCCCACCATCTAGGAGCTGCTGCACAGAAGGAAGGGGCCCAGAGACCAGCCAACCAGAACACGGAGCGCCAGCTCAGCGCCAGGGACAGGCGTCCTCCCGGCAAGGACGGAGCGTGGCTCAAGTCTCTGCAGGAACAGATGCGAGGGGAGAATCCCAGGGACACGGCTGGCCTCTGGCTCCGCGGTTCTCCTCCTGGGTGGCTCAAATCTTACGGACGGGCGAGGCATAACCCTAACTGGAGAGAAGTGCGAGGCTCCCGGTGGAGAAGACAGCGTCGGAAAGAGGTCCACTCCCCGACGTGTAGGCTACAAGCAAAAGAAGCCAATCAAAATTCTGCTGGAATTGGTTAAAATACCACCTGAAAAACTGATTCTGGAATTCATATGAAAAAATACACAGCAAAGCAAGGTTTTCAGTAAATGAGCAAAACCCTCCGGCTCTCAGAACACCCCGGACGGTGGCAGGGACGAAGACAGCGCGATCGCGGACAGGCACAGACCCGGCTGGCGCAGCACGGCTCTCCTGGTGGGCACACGCGTGTGTACACGCTCGGGCTTTGTTCTCAGGCACGGATTCCTCCCCGCATGGTTTTTGGTACAGATCTCTGTACGGACCGAGAGCGAGTATTTCTCTAACGTACGTTCCTAGAAATGCACTTGGGGCAGAGGCCCGTGTAAAGCCGCACTGGGCTGACACATGCTTCGACATCCTGGCTGGGGGGTCGTCCTGCTCGCCCGCCTCCCCAACCCCGCGCGGCGCCTGCCTTCGTCTGCGGCCGGCCTGCCATCACCCCTGCGCAGTCTCCCCCGAGCCGCGTGGGAGCCGCGTGGGGCTCTGGGCTCGCTCCTCGACAGACTCCGTGGGAACACGCGCTCATGCCCCTCTCCCTGCCGGTCCCCGCCCTCCGTGTCCTCGTGGCACCATCTCCCCTACAAAACCAACGGGTCCCAGGGTCACGTGAGGCAGCTCTCGTGGCTTCTGGAGCAGGGGGAAACCCTTCTGCAGATCTGCCCGCCCCCCGCCCCCCACGGAGGGCTGTGGGAAGCCGGGAGGGCAGGAGAGGCGGGGGCAGGGGCAGCACTTCCCCCTCATCTCAGCATCACCTCTGGGGCAGGCGGGGCGGGAGAAGGCCTGCGGGCGGTCAGAGCCCCAAGCGTTACAGGAAGGCAGAGCTCAGTGCCCGAGATGACACAGCATGCGAGACATCAAGGACACGGACGTGGACAATGGCCATCACCTAATGCCTCCCGAACGCCACTTAGGACTTTCTGCTTCTCGTCAGCCACTCAAGACAGAAAACAGCTCAACGATAAACGCGTGAAGCAGCAAAACACAGAAATCCAGCCGCTCGTTCAGAAGCTCGTGGCACACAGAATCGGAAGCAGGGCTGGGGACAGAACCCTCCCTCTCCTGCCTCGCAGGCCGGAGCTCCTAGTCAGGGGCACACTCCCCCGTGGCCTGTCGGACAGCTCGCGCGACACTCACCCGCCAGACCCGGGGCCCTGACCCAGGAGGAAGGCTGGACGAACTCAGGCACAAGGTAAAACAGAGCAGCTCGGCCTGTTCCAGGCCCGCCGCGCCCCCCGGACGAGCACGGGTGAAGAACGCCAGCGGGACGCACCGTGCAGTTCCGTCAGCTTCTAACGCGCTCTACGACAGGCTTTCCGTGAACTCTGGCATCGCGATCAGTGAGCCTCCGAACCGCGGGGACCTGTGCCGCGGAGACGACGTCCCGCGCAGGACATGAGCCGCGAACGCCGTGCCACGTGCTGGCGCTGACAGCCGGGTCACACGGAGGCGAGGGAGGCTGTCCCGGGCTGGCTGGGACACAGTGGCCACAGCGAGCCCCTCAAAGGGCACATCCCCGAGGGGCCATGCGTCCCCAGTGCCCCCGCTTCCGTGTTCCACACCCACAGTCCACACCGCGGAAGCAGGCAGGTCTGAAGGCCACGAGAAAACGCGCGCCCGGCCAAGCAGCTGAGGACCGCCCCGCAGCCGCCACCAGCCCCAGCCCCGCGGAGCCCGCCAAGGGGGCCGCACGCTCTTGTGGAGCTGAGCACCGCCCCTCACCCACCCAAGAATTACGGACAAAAAGCTACTCAAACTGATAAAAAAGCAAAGAAAATACCTTGAATCAATTCCCCGCAGACAGACAGATGAGCGGTAACAACTGAGCCCGGCACGAGGAACACGGGCGCACGCCCTGGGCCTGAAGACGCTTTAAACTGAGCACAAATGACCAGTTTCCACACGGGCACGACAAAACCACTTTCGATACCAACGTGACTGAACCCTGTGCCCGCCTAGGCGATGAACGTCTCCCAGAGCGAGCGAGGGGACGGGAAAGGACGTCGGTCCTCGGCAGCACTCACAAGGCTCCCCTGTTCCCACTTCGGTAAGACGATCTCGAACCCCGGCAGCAGCTTCGCTGACCCAGGGCCACACGCGCCCTCCCGGCACACAGCAGCCTCCACTGAGCTACCAGCCCAGGCCCAGAGCCGGTCAGAGCAGGCCTGCACAGCCCGGCGTCGGCAGCCTCCTCACACCACCTGCCGCCGCCTCCGGGGAGTGGGGCTCCCTTCCCATCCAAGTCCCAGGCCCCGAAAAGGGTGCTGCCCCATGACTGAACTCTGCAATCCGGCCGCCTGCTCCGGCATGCGAGGAAGCTCGGGTCCGCGGCTGTGACAGCACAGACAGGGCCCGGGGATCGTGCTGTGCGTGGCCCCAGCCATGGGGCACATGACCCCCGACACCGAAGAATAAAGCCAACGAACCCTACTTTCCATCTGTCATCCTGCCGACGTGCAGCTCTGACCGGCGGTGAACGTGCAGTCCAGATGCGACAAACCCACTATCAACGTCCCCGACAGGGCAGAAATCCAACGGCAACGACCGCGGAGCCTGGTTTACTGAAGAGCAGCAAGGACGCTCTCTCCCTGGCCTTCCTCCCCTCGTCCCAGCTCCGCTACATCTAGGTCCACCAGACCTAAGAAGACCAGTCCCTTGTAGGGACGACCACAGTCCACTGCCAGCAGGCGGACACCCAGCGCTGCCTCCAAGGGGATCCACAGACATCCCGGGAGGGGACTGCATTCCAGACGTGCCGCAGAGGGCACACAGGAGAGCAAGCAGGGATACTGAGCTGCCCCAGCGAGCCCAGCGATGCCTTCAACAAAGTCAGGTGGTCAGGGAGCTATTGCCAGGCCGGGCTTCTCCGAGAAGCCTCCAGAGAAAAAGGCGAGCTCTTGCCTGCCTTCAGTCATCAGCTCACGGCTCTGCAATCATGCTCCTCGGAACCCCGGAATTCCAAGAGCTTCGGCCGCATCCCCGTGAACGCAGAATGCCGGCACAGGACCGGAGCCAGGCCTGGAGGTCAGGCTCACTACCCGGCACTTTACCTTACTTGCTCCCAGGTCTTGGTGGCTAAGTGCAGCACCCAGAGATCCTTGTAGTGATAGAACTGCTCTCCGTCAGGAGACGCAAACTCCCCTCCAAATATCCACAGCTGTCCTCCGCCCTGAGGAAGCACCACAGCCTGGAAGAGAGAGAGAGAGAGAGAGGTCAGGGCTGCCATGCAGCTCTCAGCCTGGTCCGCGTCCCCAGGACGCCCCAGAGCACCACACACGGTGGCCGCAGCCAGCACCCACGCTCAGCAGTCATCCTCCCCTGGTCTGAGGACAAGAGGCCTCAAAAATCCCGCATTCGGCAGATCCTCCGCAGTCCAACACCCGCCGCACATCCCGGAATTCCTAGGAGGCAAAACGGACGCAGGCAAGCCCAGGCCCGGTTCAAGCCGATCCAGCAGCGTCGGACGCTCACGAGAGCTCTAACGTGAGCAGACAGAGGACCTTCTTCTCGAGTCCGGATCCCGAAGCTGCCGGGCCGCACGCATTAACCCCTTCCCAGCTATGTGCCACGAGCATCTACAGCCCCACCGACAGCCAAACACGCGTGGGACGCCCACCGCTTACCGACACGTACCTCTAAGGGACAGACACACGACAGCAAAGGCAAGCGAGAGAGGGGACAACGGTGCCCTTGGGACCGCACATCCCAGAGGCTCGGCAGCCGCACAGCCGTGGGCCCGGGAGAGGACGGAGCGAGGGGAGAGTGTGACGGCACACCTGAAGACCGACGAGGGCCTGTTTCAAAGTGTCACTGGGCTGGGGCGTCTGGGCCGCCCCATCAGGGAAGCGTCTGCCTATGGCTAGGGTCGCAGTCCCGGGTCCTGGGACGGAGGCCCACACTGGGCTCCCGGCTTCTCCCTCTCCCCACTTCTGCTCCCTCTCCCTCTCTCTCTCTCCCCCACTTGCTTTCTTTCAAACAAATAAATAAAATCTTTAAAAGAAAAAAAAAAAGCATGGTTGGGCTTAGCAGAGACCAAGCTCTCAGAGCCGCGGTCCCTGGGCACATCTCACAGACCCACACGCCTGGCTGAGGGGAGAGCAGAGTGAGGACGGGGACTCCAGGCTCTGGTCACTCACATGCCCGAGGTCACCACCTCAATGACGACAGAGAATACCCAGCACCCAGAAATACCAGCAGGAAAGCACACACTCGGCCCACGGCAGACCGGGATCACTGTCCTGGCTCGCCCACGAGAGCGCAAAAAGCCAGTCCGATCATGTGATTAGAAAGCATGTGTCAAAGCCAGGCCAAGTCTTCAGGGCTTCCAGCAAAGGGACTCTACGTGGATGGGCACGTGCTCCAGGCAGCTAAAATAACTGTCAACGCTACTCCCTGGAAAACGACCTGTACGGTTGCAAACACACACCGGTTCGGAGGGTTTTAAAGGCCGTCTCTGGACGACGTGGTCCAGGGCTTTGGAGCTCTGGCTGGATGTGCTGGCGGGGGAGCAGACCTCTCTCCGACATAAGCTTCGGTGCAGACGGACACGCGCTACGAATGACACCAGAAGCCACTGCCCAGAAGCCCAGAGCCCGCGCCCCCTTCTCGCCCTGGGGACACCCTGCCCCCTCCGCCGCGCCTCACCTCAGAACGCCGGGCCTCTCCGGGAGCTTGCTGCAGGCCACGTGCCATCGACCACGACCCCGTGAACCCGCGACAGCCACCCCCAGTAGCCACCCAGTGACGGGGAGTCCCGTTCCCCTGAGCTCTAGTCCGATGACACTCCGCCGGAGAGGCGGCGCGGTCCCAAGGCCCGCGGTGGCCCGGCTGACTGCAGGGTGCGGTGCGCCGATCTGCAAACGGTGTGGCCAGGGCACGACCTCACAGAAGCAGGCTGCGCACGCACCCTGCAGACCTGCGCTGTGGCAGAGCGGAGGCCGGGCCGGTCTCCTGCGATCACCAACCAGGGGCACCCGGCCACGACGTCAACACCACAGGAGCGTCCGTCACACCAGGGGGTTCTGGCCCGGGAGCTCCGAAGCAGGGGCCACCGTGGCAGGCGGTGCGGCGGGGGGACTAGGTCCGGAAAGAAAGCGCTCACTGGCCGGGTGGGGCAGCGGCTCCCAGCAGACTCTGTCCCGGGCACCCGCGGAGCACCCCAGAGCTCCTGCGGCAGCACACGGAGCCACTTCAGGACGCCGCAGAGCTGTGGCCCCGTCACCAAGCCACTGTGGCCCTGCGCTAACTGGGGAGTCCTGCTGACGCAGTTGGGGCCACACGGCACCCATCTCCGCACAGAGGACCACCCTGTGAGGAGACGAGCCCGCTTCCTCACACTGAAACAGCAGCACATGTGCGGGGAAGACACTGCCGTTTCGAGTCATTTCCGCAGACGTCCTGATCCGCTGAGGCCCGAATCTGACAGTTTTCGGAGTTAGCGGGTCCGCGGGTCCGCAGGCTGCACGTGACAACAGTGCACAGCCCGCGGGTCCCCACGGAGCAAGGCGCCCGACGCAGGACTCGATTTCGCGACCCGGGACCGGGCCCTGAGCTCCAGGCCGACACGCCACCAACTGAGCCACCAGCTGCCCCAAGTCACGTGTTTAGACGAGAGACGCAAACATGGACGAGGGACTTACCCTGCTTTTTAATTCTTTTCATTTTTTCACAATGAATCTTTATGACTTACGCGGTACGTTTTTCAAGCTACTTTGTAAAAGATCTATTTGACACTGATATGGGGAGTCTGAGAACCAAGACAGAGGGTCACAGGGGAAGGGAGGGAAAATGAAACGAGAGGAAACCGAAGAGGGAGACGAACCATGAGACACTCTGGGTCTCAGGACACAAACTGAGGGCTGCTGGGGGAGAGGGACTTTGGGGAGCGCCACGAGCTGCGTGAGACTGGTGAATCACAGACCTGCGCCCCCGAAACAAGTAACGCATGGCAGGCTAATAAATAAACGATCTACCTGAGAAAGCGTGTGTGCACATGGGGCAGAGGGAAAAAGTCCCAAGCAGACCCCACCAACGGCAGAGCCCAACGAGGGGCTCGATCCCACGACCTCAAGGATCATGACATGTGCCAAAACTAAGAGTCAGACACTTAGTCGACTGAGCCAGCCAGGCGCCTCACTTTTTCTTGTCACTCTGAAAAAAAATGAAGTCAAAGTCCAGGCAAGTAGCGCGCGGTCTTTCACGTCGCATCCCCCACTCGCCCGTGACGGCAGGCCCAGCCCAGTGGGCACCCTGGAGGCTGCACGGAGGTGGGCTCTGGTCACTGACCTCGGAGTCTCATTCAAGCCACTCCTCGAAGGCCGTGAGCACCAAGAGGAGAGCTCACACACAGCCCAGAACGGGCTACAGCTCTGACGACCCAAGTGTTAAACCCGCCCTTCTAACCCGACAGACCGCCGCGCCGCGGAGCACTCCCACTCCCCCGCCCCATCGGCAAGGGGAGCGCGGGACCATCCACGAAGCAGCTGTAACCAGGCGAGAGGAGGGGCAGGCCGTGCTCCCGAGGGTCCGCGATGGGGCAGGACGAGCACGTCGACTTGGGGGCGCTTTCTGCACCTGCCGCAGGGAAAGCAGCCCACCAGGCAGGTGGTCTTCCTGAGCCAAGGAGACACAGGTCAGAGTTCGGGGATGCTGAGGGCTGCTGGTCTGCAGGGCAGGGAGCTGGGGAGACAGCACGCTGCGAATCCCCACGGGGACCCCACTGGGGCCTTCCAACCCAAGCTGCACCACAGGCGGCCGGGCAAACAGCCGCGGGCAAAGCTGAACACCTGCGAATAGCCTGAGCTCACCAGGGGCTCGGGGCCCAGCAAGTTCCAACCAGACAGAGCGAGACATGTCACTGAACTCCAGGGCATCCAGTGGAGACCCCGGAAAGGCCACAACCCGGAGCCGGGCCAGCCAGAGCGACAGCCTCAAAAGATCACGGCGATCTGCGGGTGAAAAGAACCGCGGGCCAGGACCGCCCTCGTCCTTCACCGACAGGAGGACAAAACCCAGACCGCCGGCGGGCGTCCGACCAGCAGCTGACCACACGCTCCTAGGAGGAAACGCGACCCGTGAGAAGAAAAGTCAGAGCAGAAAGAGGCCCAGAAGCGAGATGAGATAACGAGTACACGAGGACGCAGAACAGTTATAAATACGCCCAAGGATTTAAAGGAAAAATGAACAGAACAAACAGACATGGGAAAGGTCATCAAAACCAAACACCCTCTCGGTGAAAAACACCATTTGTGAAACGAAAGCTGCGCAAGTTCACGGCACATCCACTGGGATGGGCAACAAGCACCACCCAAAATGAAGCCAAAAAGAAAAGGCTGCCAGAAGGAACAGACTCACTGACTATTGGACAGTGTGAAGCAGCCTAACGTACACCTCACCAGACCCCCAGAACATCACGAGGGACCTCAAAACCCAGCTGCTAAAATGCCAACAGCAAAGAGAAAATCATTTAAGCAGCCTTAGAGAGGCAACAGACACGTTAGATACGGGAGAGCAAAGATAAAAATGACCAGTAACCTCTCCTGGGAGTGATGGAAGCCAGAGAACGGAACATCTCTCAGGGCTCTCAGTCTAGAATTCTGTCTCTAGCATGTGTATCGCGTAAAACCAAAGTAAAATGAAGACATTCCACTTAGAAAAAGGCTAAAGAACATGGACGTCCGCAGACCTGTGCTGCAAGCAACGGAAAAGGAGCCGCGGGCTGAACGGGAGCGTCCCAGACGAAAAGGGAGGAGCAAAGTGTCCCAGAAACAGCAAATGAGCAAACCGATACTGATACATGTGTCTCTCGTTTCAAGAGTTCTCAGTAACGGCCCAAAGCAAAACCAGCGACGCCATGTGGCGCTCAGAGCACAGGAGAAGACGCGGGCGTTCCAGCGCGACGCTCTCCCGGTTCGCAGAAAGCAGCAGCAGCCTCCGGAGGCGGACGGGGCTAGGTTAAAGACGTGCACCACAAACCCGGGAACAAGCACGACCGCAGAGATGAGGGACAGGTCATAAGCTGACAGAAAAGGGGGTATTAAAATACAGCTAAGCCAAAAGAAACAGGGAAAAAGCGAAAAAGGAGCACAGGACAGATGACATGACAGAGAACGAGGAGCAATACCGAAGACGTTACCGACGGCCACGCTGATGGCCACAGCAACACGACAGAGGGGGCACCGGGGGCTCGGTCAGTAAGTGTCTGACTCCTGACTTCAGCTCAGGTCTCAAGCCCAAGCTCAGGCCCGGTGTGAGGCCGACTTACAAGTGAACAAATGAATGAACGAAATAGGCAAATACACCAGTTAAACAACAACGGTCACACAGAGGAAAAGGCAGGACCCAACGACAAGGCTGTTGAAGAGACGCACTTTGGATGAACAGACACAAACGGACATAACGGACGAAAACACAGGCCACGGAACGGTAATCCTAAGAAGCACGAGCTGGCTGTGCCGAGAGCAGACAAAGGACATGTCAGCAGAGTGGCAGGGACCAGGCAGTGATGGCAGGGAGGGGGCAAACGCCATCAGCCAGCCTAGCAGGACCCCGCACCCAACCACGGGAGACAGCACCTTCCTCTCCAACACACACCGAGGACGGACCAAGACAGATGTGTTAGGCCAAAGCTTAGGTCTCAAAAATTTTAAAAGGTTTGAGATCATACAGTGCTCTCTGACTGCCACAGCATTAGAAATAATAGCAAAAACAAAGCCAGCAGATCCCCAAGTATTCGTAAATTAACACACTTCTAAGGACTGTAATGCATGGGTCAAATAAGACGTCCACAAGCAAATCAGATCACTTCAATCTGAATGATAAAATGCACAGAATCTGTGGGAGGCAGCGAAAGCACCACCTAGAGGGAAACATATACCTTTAAATGCTTGTATTAGAAAAGAAGGGGCGGCTGGGGGGCTCAGTCATTAAGCCTCTGCCTTCGGCTCAGGTCATGACCTCAGGGTCCTGAGATTGAGCCCCATATCGGGCTCCCTGCTCGGCGGGGTCCTGCTTCAACTCTCCTATTCCCTCTGCTTGTGTTCCCTCTCTCGTTGTCATCAATAAATAAAAATCTTAAAAAAAGAAAGAAAACTTAAAATACACGTTCTACATTTCAACTAAGAAGCTGGAAAAGGCAAATTAAACCCAAAGTGAAACAATGAAGAACAGAAATTATTTAAAAAAAAAAAAAGAAAAACGGGGCGCCTGGGTGGCTCAGTGGGTTAAGTCTCTGCCTTCGGCTCAGGTCATGATCTCAAGGTCCTGGGATCGAGTCCCGCATTGGGCTCTCTGCTCAGCGGAGCCTGCTTCTCCCTCTCTCTCTGCCTGCCTCTCTGCCTGCTTGTGATCTGTCTGTCAAATAAAAAAAATCTTTAAAAAAGAAAAATGCATAAACATTTAGACAAATATATAAATTAAGAGAAAAAACAAATCAGTGAGTCCATGTCAAGGAAACAGGAACAACTATAAGAAATTCCTGAACTAAACACGCTTCTGTTTTGGCTCCCGGGCTGAGATTCTGAGTCACACAAAACTTTCCCCATCTTTTAAGAATGATTTCAAAAGTACTACATGAGCGGTACTAGGCAAATCACTTTCCTACCAACCTCAAACCAGACCCAGCCTTCAAAGACTAGAACCTAACACAACCCCACTCATCCAATAAAACGAGGAAATTCAAGTCAAAGAAATGAAGCAAAGGGCAAGTCCCAAGGATGCTGCTCACACACCCAGGGCCCCGCGCCGCCAGCTCCCACCAGCACAAGCAGCCCCAAGAGAGAAGCCCTCCGAGGCCCCAGTTACAGACAAAGCGTGATAAATTCCAATGTGCACTTCCTGCTGAACTACCTTTTTTTAGGTTCTTAAGAAAAAGGTAATAAAGAAAATCTCCCTTCACTTGCCATCCCTAAAGATGAAAAAAACGGGTTTTAGGGCAAACTAAATTCATCTTCCTTTTTTCCCCCTTCTGGGAAAGAAAAAATTCTGTGCAGTGCCCGTCGGGAGGCGCTCCGGCGCGTTACTGATGCTGCTGAAACTGACCCGTCTTAACAAGGTTTTCTACGGGCGACTCGTGCGCACGCCTGCACCGAAATGCACAGCAAGGAAGTCACACGACTGCACAAATACACCCTCGACCAGGCGTGCTTACAAGTCCGGTCATTTCAAATAACCTGCCCCACTCGGACATTTCTAATCGACGGTGAGGAAAATCAACCCACAGCTCTGTATCAAAGCAACTAGGGAAAAATGAAAACAGAAAAGTTTCTTGGCTATGGACAGTAAGGAGCGAAGTGGCTCATTCGGGAGTTCGCGAGGATCTTACAATTTCCGCCCACAAGCTTCAGTCTCGTCCAAGTCAAATTTCCAACCGCTTTGTATTTCATAACTGTTGAGTGAGTGGCAGGGAGACTGCTTCGGAAAGGGTCTAATCCAGGTCACGGATCTGTGCCACATTTCTCCAAGAACTGATTCTCGTGAGGGTCACTGCCAGTGAAAGCTGTTCGCAGATAAACACGCGGTACTCTAAAATGTCCCGCAGCAGGAGAAAAAAATGTATTTCCCAGAAGATAGCCGTAAAATGCACGTTCACGTCAAAACAGAACACAAAAATAATACGTTCAGGACCCAGTAAGGAGATCTTCCAGAGTGTACGTTGTGAAAAGAAGTCTAGCACTCACGAAACGACCTCCTGTGATGTCCTAAGATACGGAGTCCACTTACGGAAGACATCGAGGCAGAGGCTGGACCACCGGGCAGCTCCTCAGGACAGGTCTGGCCGGTTGGCACGCGCACATACACACCGCGGTCCGGAAGGAGCTGCTGAAACCGTCGCCCGGACCTCACGAAGACAAAGCCCGGCCCGCTGACGGGCAGACGGGCACCCTGCTCCGGGGGCGAGGCAAGGGCGGCCTTGCCCGCACCTCGCTCTGACCTGTCCCATGAAGCCTGCTTATCGTTGCATTACCTGGAATGAAGGTATGTCAGGAGAACCCCAAGTTCCCCACTCTCCTTCCAAATGCCAAAAACAAGCCCATCAGAATCCAAAGCATCAGACTCCGAATGGACGTTACAGTACTTCAGCTTCATGAAAGCGGGAGTCCAAAAAACGCACGACGCCACCGGGATCGGAGAAAACACAAGACATGGGACATCATCATCAGGAAAGACATCTTCTCTGTCGCCGGGTCCCAGCCCCGGAAGGGTGCCTCGCATGTAAAAGATGCCTCCTACTTCCTGAGGGAGCAAGCCGGGACCCCCGCAAGGCCCCCTCACTCGGTCGGAGACGCGGCCACTACTCACACGGAGGCCGTCGTGACTTCTGCTGTGTCAGGAGAAAGGCTTCTTCCCGTGTACTAACCTCTCTCCAGAAATGACCTGCTGCTCACTAATGCGCTAGGCTGACATTTTAACTGTCACTGTCTGCTACTTTAGGCGAGAACATCTCGTGTTTCGTGTGCGTTTCAGCTACGACTTTGGCAGAAACCAGCCGGGGACCAAGAAGACACGATCTTACGACGGCCACCTCCCTGCCGCCTATCCCCGCAGTTCTCAGGGGCCCCTCCTGCTGGCGGTGGCATCCTCACGGTCTAGGCAGAGCCGTGTGAACGTGTCCTCCCCTCCTCCAGGGACCGGGGTGCCGAGGAGCGAGCCACTGAAGCCTGCACACGTCCGGCCACAGTCCCAGCAGCACCGCAGCCCTTTCCCACCTCTCGCTGGGCTGTGTTCTCACAGAAAAGTCACGTAAACTCTCCAATGACACACTGAAGGCAACCTCACCCCCCAGAACTCCAGAATCCAGGAGAAGAGAAGGAAGAGTGTCCATGCGGGCTTCCTCTCCCCACACTCCCCGCCACAGTGATAGAGAAGATGAAGAACGTGGCCTCTGACGTCACACTGAACGAGTCTGGAAGAAGGAAGGTTCTAGGTCTCAGAATTCAATGTTGTAGAACTCGGATTGTAATGACCTTCAGGCCAAAGACTTTACAACCAATTTTCTGTTTCCTGTGGCTGTACCTCATTGGGAAATTCGGAGAAAACAGCAAACCAACCTTAACTACAAAGACATTTAGTCCCAGACTGCAAAGTCCTTCTAAGGCAGGCACATGAGTCAGAGCCTGCCCAGCACTCCGGCAGAGTAATGCATTTAAAAATCGGGAGGGCTTTTACACGGATTCTTCGAGAACACAATTAATAACTGTGGTTAAAACAGCTAAGAAAACAAACGCAAAAGAAGCCCCTGAGCTCCCATCACGGGATGCGGGCCAGAGTGGGACTGCTCCATGAGAACGAGAGCGCTCTGCGGGTCCAGGAACCCACGGAGGTACAGGGGAGGCCTGGGGGCATGGAGAGACCACAGCTGGGACAGGACAGGACATGTCCTCAGCCTGGAGGCCTGGGGCAGATCGCGCGTTCTCAAGAACTGAGGGTCTCTGCTGACCTAGGGGTCTCTGGTGACCTAGGGGTGCCTGGGGGGCTCAGTCAGTTAAGCATCTGCCTTGGCCTTAGGTCATGATGCCAGGGTTCCGGGATCAAGTCCTGCATTAGTCTCCTGCTCAGCGGGGATCCTGCTCCTCCCTCCGCCTGCCGTCCCCTGCTTGTGCTGTCTCCCTCTCTCTGTCAAATAAATAAAAGCTTTAAAAGAAAAAAAAAAAGCATTACTTATTAAAATCCAAGCTTACTAAGATCCGATGGCTAGGGGCGCCTGGGTGGCTCAGTGGGTTAAAGCCTCTGACTTCAGCTCAGGTCATGATCCCGGGGTCCTGGGATCGAGCCCCGCATCGGGCTCTCTGCTCAGCGGGGAGCCTGCTTCCTCCTCTCTCTCTGCCTGCCTCTCTGCTCACTAGGGATCTGTCAAATAAATAAATAAAATCTTTAAAAAAAAAAAAAAAAGGATCTGATGGCTAAACCCGCAAGCACATCCTTCTTTTCCACAAGATGAACCAGTCCAATGCCTGCCAGTCTCGGGTGCAGCTCAGGCAGCCAAGTCCTCCTCTCAGAACTGGTCTCAGACCCGCGGGTGCCCATGAGCAGAGAGCCCGAGAAAGGACCCCCACGTGCTGTGGGGGAATGCTTCCCTCGCACCATGGCAGGCTCGCACAACTTTCTCTCTCCGGCTGAAAACATCACTCGTTCAAATTATCCTCTGCACCCCGACACTGGTCCAAGTCCGGGGTCAGGACAGTAACAGGGCAGACCAAGGGCCCTTGCTCGTGGAGTTACAGAACGGACAGCAGCACCTCCGCAGAGGCCCCCGGCGTGAGCAGAATCCAGTGGCAACAAGCCGACCTCAGCCGCTTTGTGATTTCTGGTTACGATTCGCTCCCCAACAACAACGTCGGAACACTGGGCTTCTCCCAAGGAACTCCTCTCTCTGGCCACCAGGTCTGGGGCCTGCGGGAGCCTCTCACTCCGACCGGGATGGGCGTTCTGCCGTGGGGCTGCGGCGCACCGGGCACCACACGAGGCAGACCGACCGGGCCTCTTTCCGCGCTCTTCCGGCCGCCTGGAGAAGGTGCTCAACGCCGTCTCGTAAGTGAACACGCGGAAGAGCAGGAAGCTTCTCAACGCGTCCAAACGGTGCCAGCCAGCGTGCCCGCCTGTCAGTCCCCACCCCCCGAACCAGGCCACGTGTCGTCCGCCAACCCCACAAGCACAGAACACAAGGCTCCCAGGAAGGCAGGCAGGCGGAGCGTCAGCACGGAAACGTACCTGGTGCGCACAGCGTCTGGGAGGTGGGTTGGGGATCTCCACTCGGGTCCAGGCGTCCTTCCTGATGTTGTAGGTGTACAGTTCGTTATACATAAACGTCTGCCGAAGGAAGAGGGACTTCGTGTCATCCGTGAAGCCTCCAACCAAGCGACAGTAAGGGGAAAGCGGGATCTCAATCACCAGCTTTGCCCCGGAAACGCGTTTCCTAAAGCCACATAAATCCCACCCGTGTGGGAAGCCTGCGGCTGGGTCCCTTGGGTCCCTGGGATGATGACAATCATGCCCAGTAGTGCCTACGGTACCAAGACCCTTTGCTGCCCGGCAAGTTACCTCTCAGAGTCCAGCCTGGTTCTTAAAGGCGTGAGAGGTCGGAGCGGGAGCGGACCACAAGGAGTCGCACTCACGGGGCTCCCCGCGCGGAGGGAAGCCAACCCACGCTCTCCTCGTGCTTCCTACGCGACTCTGAAACACAGGCCTGTCTGGCCCGCGCAGAAACGAAGCTGAGCTCTTCACTTCACCGCACTCTCCTCCACGACCCCAAACAACTCCGAGACCCATCACGAGCTCACGAATCGTCCACCCAAAGGGGCGGAAGAGCAGCGACTCTGAGGCTCACGGGAGGAGCCCGGTGGCCTCTGAGGACAAGGTCGCGTGAGGTCCTGCAGGCTCGGGACGTGGGGCCAGTGCAAACTGGGTATCACCGCTTTAAACCAATTTTACTCAAAACGAGACCCATGAAAATTTGAGGAGGAAAGAAAAAATATATAATATATACTTTACTTTTTGGCCATTGAAATATTCACCTCCGAAAAGGATTAACTCGTCTTTCTCGGGATGAGCCGAGAGGGAGGCGTGTAACCTGTGAGACAGAGGCAGCAGTTCAGCACACGATCCAGCCCGTGGCGCCCGGCCCAGAGCCGCCTCCCTTGCGCCAGAGGCCACATCACCTCCCCAGACTTCTGTGAAAGACAAGCCTGGCAACGGGAACAGAAACTAAGGCCCCCAACCCTTAAAATAAACCTTGCGGCCACAGTACCAGGGGGCCCCCGAGCTGGGTGACTCACACAGCTTTCGGGTAAAAACCATCAAGCAGTGAGAAGTCCAGGTGCCCCTGATGTACGTGCCACGTTTCCCACAGCTGACCTGTTTCACGGGCCTGTCCTCTTAAGTCACAATCAAAACTGTTCGAGAGGGCGCCTGGGTGGCTCAGTTCTTAAGCCTCTGCCTTCAGCTCAGGTCATGATCCCGGGGTCGTGAGATCGAGCCCTGTGCTCCGAGTGGAGTCTGCTTGAGAGTCTCTCTCTCCCCCCTGCCCCACCCCCTGCTCATGCTCTCTCCCTAAAATAAATAATTTTTTTTTTTTAAGATTTTATTCACTATGACAGAGAGAGAACGCAAGAGAGTGAACACAAGCAGGGGGAGCTGGAGAGGAAGAAGCAGGCTCCCCACTAAGCAGGGAGCCCCATGTGGGGCTCGATCCCAGCACACTGGGATCATGACCCGAGCTGAAGGCAGACGCCTAATGACTGAGCCATCCGGGCGCCCCGATAAATCTTTAAAAAAGGAGGGGGACTATGCTGTGGAAAACAGTCTGACGGTCAAACACAGAATCAGCACATGACCAGCACCTCCGCTCCTAGGTGCCGCAGAGACCTGCAAATGCGGGCTGGGGCAGCCTGCGCACCGACGCTCAGCAAGCGCGACCGTCCAGTCCGTCGGCGGTCCATCAACACACGAACTTGGTACGGCCACACAGCAGAACACTGCTCAGTCTTACAAAGAACAGAGTTCAGATTCGCGCTATGACAGGATGAGCCTTGAGGACGTTCCGCTAAGGGAAAGAAGCCAGACACGAAAGGGGGGCCGCTGCGGGACTCCACTTCTGCCAGAAACTGGGACGTCAAGGCTCCTGGGGACCGAGAGGAGGGGCGTGGGGAGAGACAGCCCCTGGGTCCAGAGCATCCTGAGGGTAAGGAATCCCAGTGACTGCACAGTTAAAAATGGATGCGATGGGAAATTCTATGTTAGATACATTTTACCACAATTTTTTTTTATTTTTTAAAAATATTTTATTTATTTACTTGACAGAGAGAGAGATCACAAGTAGGCAGAGAGACAGGCAAAGAGAAAGAGAAGCAGGCTCCCTGCTGAGCAGAGAGCCCGATGCGGGGCTCGATCCCAGGACCCTAAGATCATGACCTGAGCCGAAGGCAGAGGCTTTAACCCACTGAGCCACCCAGGCGCCCCCCATAATTTTTTTTTAATTTCTAAAGAAAACCATCTGTTTCCCAAAGTTATTTAACCCCAAATCTTTTTTCCCTTAATACCTATTAAAATTTTCTACATAAAATTAACAAGCACAGCTGGGAAACAGTAATCCAAGTGAGGGCCGCAGCCCCCACCCGGTCCCCGCAGGGTCCCTGCCCCCCACAGCAGGCCACGCCCACCCCCCAGCCCTGCACCTGCGGCTCTGCTGCCCCTGGGTCTACGGCCCCTGCTTCCCGACTCAACTACATCGCCACCAACACGCAGGGACACGTGCACTCGCAAAACCCAGTAATGGTCACGGTTTTCCTAGAATGTGATGGAGAGGGAGGAGGGACGTTACTACGGTGACTGAGCGGAAGGTCTCACTTCATCCCAGCTCCATCACAAACAACTCCCGGCTGATGGGGAAGCACCAAGGTTCCTAATTACATCCGAACGCTAGACCTGGCTTTTTAGGCACATTACCTCAGGACAAGTTTTTAAGGGTCAGCGAAAGGCGGGGGACCGGGGGGGTCGATTCGCATTCAGAATGGCTTCCCCCGGGTGCCGCAGGCAAGAAGCCTCCCCCATTTCAAGGACTCACTCGCCTTCACCACTCGAGGACGGCGCGCGCCGAGCACGTGCTAAGTGCTGCGTGGCCCTGCTCCCTGACGCTGCTCTCAGAGGAAGACGGGGACATCGCACAGCTCGGGGCGCTGCTGGACAGCTCTGCGTCCCCTCGTTCTGCACATGGGCCCCCATGTCGTCCCCCACCTCTGGACGGGGGAGACTAACCGCATGTCTGAGGTGGTGCGACTCAGGCATCAGAGGCACGACCAGCACCCCTCCTGACGTGCTGGACCCCCGGCCCCCACCCGGGCTGGCAGCAGCTCTAGTGAGATTCATCGCATTTCTTTCTTTTTTTTTAAGATTTTATTTATTTCAGAGAGAGAGTGAGTAAGAGAGAGCACAAGAGAGTAGAAGGTCAGAGGGAGAAGCAGACTCCCCACGGAGCTGGACGCCAGATGCGGGGCTCGATCCTCCAGGATCACGGCCTGAGCCGAAGGCAATCACTTAACTGACTGAGCCATCCAGGCGCCCCAAGAGTAATCTCATTTCTAACAACACTAGTGAGATTAATTTTTATTCTGAGAGAAAGGAAGCAAATCATTTTCAACCAAACCAAACACTCTCCCGTGCTTGTGAAGTTAATGCATTTCCCCTTCTATGAAGAACATGATATCTTTTCTAGATATCTTTGTCCTTTCACGATTCCTGACTCAATGCATTCCAGGTGTTCCCTGCTAGCTCATCAGTACCAAATACAAGAATTACAAGGCCCCGAATCCACTTTTAACAGAGCTGCAGCTCAGAAGCCAAGAGGACAGGAATTGATACCAAAGAGTAAGAAAGAGGAAAACCAAAGCCTGCTCATTCTGGCTCATTCCAAGTATGTGAAATCCTGCAGAAGACTCTGGAGTTCCCCACATAATTTATAAATTCATTTGAGGGGCGTCTGGGTGGCTCAGTGGGTTAAGTCTCTGCCTTCGGCTCAGGTCATGATCTCAGGGTCCCGGGATTGAGCCCCGCATCGGGCTCTCTGCTCAGCAGGGAGTCTGCTTCCTCCTCTCTCTGCTGCCTCTCTGACTACTGTGACCTCCGTCTGTTAAATAAATCAATAAAATCTTTTTTAAAAAATTCATTTCAAACGGCTTATACACGCTTACGTTTGAAAATCGCGCCTGTCGCTATGAACAAATAGAACAGGAAACTACGCCTGTGACATTCTGAAACGTTTCAAGAACCTAAGAGCTCGCTGGGGCAATGCTCCCGTGCGTGACTGCGACCAGCTGGACAGCTCCTGAGTGGCGCTCCCTGCAGAGCGGCTGAGGGGCCCCGTTTCTGTGTTTCCCGTGATGCCAGAGCTGAAAAGCCTCACTCCCATTCTTCAGGAGGAAAGTGAAAAACCATGTTATGGGAACTTGTCTGGAATGGAAACAGGTTTTAATGAGGAAAACATTCCACGTGCCTGGTTATTTATGGGAAACACGGTCCCAGGGCGCCTGGGTGGCTCAGTCGTTAAGCCTCTGCCTTCAGCTCAGGTCACGATCCCAGGGTCCCGGGATCGAGCCCCGTGTTGTCAGGCTGCCTGCTGGGTGGCTCTGCCTCTCCCGCTCCCGCTCCCCCTGCTTGTGCTCCCTCTCTCGCTGCGTCTCTCTGTCAAATAAATAAATAAAATCCTTAAAAATATAAAGAAAACACGGTGCCAATTTAAAGTGGTTTTCCAATATAGGTAAGAAATCGATCAGCTGCTCGAAGAGTCCTGCTGACGTACCTTGGGGAAGGCGGGGGGCACGGGGTCTCCACGATCTGAGTCTTCGCGGCATCCAGTGTCTGGAAATGGGCGATCAGAGCTTCAAGGTCTTCCTGCAGACAGACAAGCAGCCACACCTGAGGCACAGTTTTAAACCTGCGCCAACCTGCCCGCCCTGACTGACCCGCCCAGGGTCCAGTCACACCCGGGGAGGAGAACATGCTCCCCCATGTCAGGGACACAGACTCTGGCACTGGCAAAAACACTCCGAGCTTGACCCCACAGGCAGCGTTCTCGGAAGGGCACAGAGAGGCACACACGCTGCACGTACGACCTCATTCCACACCCTCAGAGTCCCCACCCAGGGCCTCCCATCACACAAGCCCTCCCTGACTTCCGCCGGCACCTTCAGCCACTTCTCACACCGCCACGCCGGGCCACCCCGCTGCTGGCTGCAGAGCCGCGTCTGAGAGTCCCCTGCTCACTTACTCCCTTTGTCCCCACCTCCCTCCAAGGTGATAAAAGGGGAGCTCCAAGCAAGACTGCCTGCTGAGAACCGCGCCCGCGTGGCGAGAGCGCGGCAGCCGCAGCCGAGCTGGGTAAGAAGGCTCCGTTCCTACAGCTGCCGAAGCAGATTTAGAAGTGAAGACGCAGTCCACCTGCCAGCTGGACAGCACCGGAACCTGGTCTTCTACTCCCTCGAGTCCTACCCCGCATCCGCCAGTGATCACACACACGAGCGACGAGTGACCTGTGCATCATGGGGAAAGCTCCCTTCCATCCTCATCCTCTTCTGGAACGCTCTCTCCTCCCCTCGCTCATGCAGGGATCTATGTGTCCCGCCTCCTCCTTCCCTGCTTCTCTCTCTCTCCAACCCCCAGCCTCATGCCCCAGTTCCAGCTTCCACAATGTGGGTAGATGTCCTTCCTGAACCTAAAAACCCTTCCAGACCATCCTGCCCATTTCATCTCCCACCCCACCTCCTGGCTCCAAGCTGCACAGGCTGCCTGAGTTCCTTTCATCAAAACGCCACGTTCCTCAGCCTGAACAGCCGCCTGCAGCCCTCCGCCTCCCCTGTGTGCACCCATGAGCCCCGAGGAAGCACCCACTTTCTGGGACAGAGGGCGCCTTACTCTCACGCATTTCCTTATACTCTTACGGCACGTAAACGTACCCCAAAGTAACACGGATGAATTATCGTTTCACACTTTTCAACTTCACGTCGCCAGCATCAGAGTGAGAATTCTCTGGCAACCTGCTGTGTGGCTCGACGCTGCTGAATGAAGTCTGACATCCCGACCCCAACTCCTGTTCACCACGGCAGAGTTACCCCTCCAGCCCGGCTTCTCCGCCCATCCTGCTGCTGCTGGACATGTGGTCAGATCCAATGGTTTGTTTTCACAAACACTACTGTGGCCATTTTTGTGAAATGTCTTTGTGTAGCTGGAAGTTTCTCCAAGGTAAGCCTTCAAGCGCGTAACTGCTTTGTGGCAGCTCACTCTTCTCGATAGGGACCAACTAGGGTCCAAAGGGGCTCTGCCAATTTTCACCCTCATGCCGGTCTTCAAAAGCACCCACTATCCCACCACTTCTATGTGAGCAGATGCCTGAAGGCTCTCCTATCGACCACCACATCCCCCATGCAAAACCGATGCCTCGGGCGGGCAGGGCAAACCGCGGGCCCACTGGGACGTTACGGAGAGCTGGCGAAGGGACTGCCTGTCGGGAGTCACGGTTACTCCAGAGCGCCTGGCCCAGTGTCCTGCATAGAGAGACTACCTTCAACACACGGAGCGTAGAAGCGGGAGGAATGCGTGTGACACCCAAGTCAAGTTGTCACCGGGTTCACATGAGTTCTGCGGGAGTCAGAATCCCAGCTGTCCCCAAGACACTCGCCCTCGGCCCCGGCCGGGGAATGATGGGATGCACGCTCATGACGAGATTACACGTGGGACATAACGGACTTCAAGAAAATATCCTCCGTGGGCCTGACCTAACCAGACGACCCGCGGTTTTCAAGATTTGTTCTGAGCACTGATGAAGGCACCATGCAAAGTCCCAGACCCCAGACCGGACAGGCTCTCCTGGTCCACAGGGGAGCCGCGGTCATCCCCCAAGTACAGGGCTCTGCAGAGAGATGGCAACAGGAGTGAAAGGCAGCCCCCTGTCACTGAGCGCTTGCTGTGTGCCAAGCACTGTTCTACAGGTGCCCCAGTGGCCTGAGCCTGTCTTCGGCTCGGGTCATGGTCTCAGGGCCCTGGGATCAAACCCTGCATCAGGCTTTCTGCTCAGTGGGGAGCCTGCTACCCCCCTCTGCCTGTGACCTCCGTCTGTCCAATAAAGACATACATAATCTCTAACGGTGCCCCACAACCTAACTACCTTCCCGCGCCACGACCCCACGCAGGCCCGAGCGGTCCCCCGTGAGCCATGAGACGCGGAGGCTGCACCGACAGTCATCCGAGGCCGTCGGGCCAGCGGCGGCGGAGAGGGGGTGCAAACCCAGGCCTGGGGCGGCACGGCCCGTGCAGGCGACCCGCGAGGAACCGTCCGCCGGATCCGGCGGAGGCAGAAGGAAGAGCCGACCCCGTTGCTCCAGACACGAGCGACTCTGAAGAAAGCGCAGCGCGGAGTCGGAGCTGGGACCCGGGGACACCTGGTCGCACGGCCGCTGGCCCCGCGTCCCCGCTGACTTGCCGCTGAGTCCCGCCGGCAGCCCGCGCGCCCCAGCGGCCGCGCCCGCTCGCGGTGCCGACCGAAGCCCGGGCCGCCGGAGAGCACCGCCCCGGGGAGCAGGGCGCGGGGCGCTGAGGGCCGCCCAGCCCCTCCGCAGACCCGGCCGGGCAGGACGCGGAGGCCGGGAGAGACGGAAAGGAGACGGCGGTCGCGGCACCCGGCGGCACGCGCCCTCGGAAGCCCGCGGCTCGGGCTGCAGTGCGGCTCGCCCACCCCCTCTCGAGGGACGGGACGGGGGCCCGGAGGCTGCGACCCTCGCCCAGACCGCGCGGCGCCTCCCGGCCGAGGGGAGCCCGACGGGACCCGGGACCCCGGCGGCGGGCGGCGCGCGCGGAGCCCGGCCCCGGCCCCGCTCACCTCCTCTTTCCGCGAGCGCTTCGACACCTTCTTCTCCATTTTGGCGGCGGTCTTCTCGGCCCCGCGGCCCTTCTTCTCCTTCTTGCCCTTCCTGCCCATCGCGCCGGCCCGCGGGGTGCCGGGCCTCCCCGAGCCGCACCGGGACTCCCGAGCGGCGGGCGGCGGCGCGCCGGAAACACGCGCCCTCGGGGTCGGCGCGCGGACACGCGTCACTTCCGCCCCGCGCGCGCGCTTCCGGCCGGCGGGCGGGCGCTCCCGGGGCCGCGGGCGGCGGGAATCCCGGCGGGGAGACGCGGGAGCGCGGCGCGGAGGCTGGAAGCCGCGGAGTTCCCCGCGCTCCGGACTCTCCCCCGCGGGCCCCGAGGCGACGGCCGCCCCGGCCTTCTGCGGCCCCGCCGAGCTCGCCGCGCCCCCGCCGCGGCCCGCGGAGCGACCTGCTGTCCGGGCGGCCCCGAGCCCCGCGCTGTGCAGGGAGCGCGGGAGGCACGGCGGGGCCCGGCCGCCTGCAGGAGGCTCGGGCGCGCGGGCGGAGGACGGAGGACGCGCGGGCGCCCGTCTCCTGGGGCGCGCTCGCTCGGGTCGGGTCGGGGTCGGGGTCGGGGCCCGGGGGCCGATCCGCGTCGGGTTCTGTTGGGGACGGGCAGCCGCGCCCCCGCTCTGCCGGCTCGCGGTCCGTCTGCCCGACGCACGGGGAAGTCGGGAACCAGCACGCCCGACCCCCTCCTGCCTTCCCGGGACTGAGTCACCGGGAGGCCACGCGCGTGCGGCCGAGTGGCCCTAGCGTCGCGGAGCGTTTGTGGGACATTGGTTCCCGCGGGGCTCCGGGGGCTGAGGAGGGGAGCGCGGGCCCCCGTGGATCTCAGAAGCGTCCGGTAGATGCAGGGTTAATGCTGTAACCCGACCCGTCGTGAAGCGAGGTGAAGCTCGCGGGGCCGGTGGCGGGGCCGGCGTCCCTTACCCGGAGAGAAGCCGGAACCCTTGAAAGACCAGAATCCCGGGGCGTCTGGGGGGCTCAGTGGGTTAAAGCCTCTGCCTTCGGCTCAGGTCATGATCCCACGGTCCTGGGATCGAGCCCCGCATCGGGCTCTCTGCTCTGCGGGGAGCCTGCTTCCCTCTCTCTCTCTGCCTGCCTCTCTGCCTGCTTGTGATCTCTGTCTGTCAAATACATAAATCTTAGAAAGAAAGAAAGACCAGAATCCCGAAATGGTAAGATTAACTGCGTGGCCCTGTTGCAGTGAAATCACGTTTTTGAAACTTTGATGGGTTATGGTAACAACGAAGATCCTGGACTGTTACAGTGTAGCTTTTCCTGCGGCCAGGCGCCCTCTGCGGCCTTCAAGCCGGGACAGGAGAGAAGAAATGCGGGACTCGATCCGTGTGCCTGGGAGATTCTCCCACGTGTGGTATGGGTGAGGCGGTTCTTTGCCTGTTTCCCATCCGGAAAAATGAGTGTTTACCAGCCCTCCCACTGTGCAGCATTCTTGGGAGAATGAAGCAAAATAACAAAAAAGCTTAGAGAAGTTTAGCAAAATACAAACTTAGGAGATTCCTGGGCTGTGGAGTCATGAATCTCAGCGGCTGGAGAGCAGGTCAGGTAAGGTAACAATGTCAACATCAGCAGGAACATTGTATCAGAACACAAGATACAAACACGCATGCTGGCTTCCAGGAGCTTCCTTCTAACATGACAGATAAAGGTATGATACCTGCAGTGTAGCCCCTCCGATGCTTTCTGGTTTTGTTTTGGTTTTTTTTTTTTTTTTTTTTTTTTTTTTTTTTTTTTAACATTTTTATTTATTTAGTATATATATATATATACACACATGTACTTCACACAGCAAGTTTTTTTTAATTTTTTTTTTTTTTTATTTATTTGACAGAGAGAAATCACAAGCAGACAGAGAGGCAGGCAGAGAGAGAGAGAGAGAGGGAAGCAGGCTCGCTGCGGAGCAGAGAGCCCAATGCGGGACTCGATCCCAGGACCCTGACATCATGACCTGAGCCGAAGGCAGTGGCTTAACCCACTGAGCCACCCAGGCGCCCCCCTCCGATGCTTTCTGAAACAAAGCAAGGAATGAGGAGGGGCGGGGGCGGGGGGGGGGGGGGGGGGGGAAGGAGAGGAAGGGAAGGGAATAGGGGAAATCAAGCCATTGTTTCACACATTCATCTAGCAATCAGGACGTCCAAGGAGAAACAAAAAATCCAGTCTCGTTGCCGGAGCTGAAAGCAAAATTCTCTCCTCGTTAAAGTGTGGTGTTTAATTTCCAAATGTTTGGGGACCTTTTTGTTATTTTTTTCTAATTTATTTCACTTATCTGAGATCCCAGAGTTTACCGCTCTTGCTCTCCCTTTAAATGCTGCTTAGGGTGAATCTTAAAAATTTTAATACGCTCTGTTTTGATTTTTCATTCTGTTCAAGATACTTCCTAATTTCCCTTTTGAATGCTTCTCATATCCCCAGGTGACTTAGAAATGTGCTTTCATTTCCAGATATTTGGAGATTTTCCAAAGATCTTTCTGAAAAGTTTGGTTTTCCTCTTAACTGCTTACGTGCTTTTATCTTCATTCTTATTGCCTGTAGTTTCATTAAGGTACATTTGGATGTTAGTTTCTTTTTATTTATCATGTTTGGGGTTCAGTAGGCTTCACAAAGCTGGAGATGGCTCTATCGTTTTCTCTTCAGAGAATGCCATTCTTTCTCCCACTGCTCTTCTCCTGGAGCTCTAACTCCATGACAGCCCTTCTCAGTCTCTGTCCAGCTTCTCTTAACAATCTTCCCCATTTTCCGCTTGTTTGTCTCTGTGCTGCATTCTGGATAATTCTTTCTGATTTATGTACTAGTTTGTGGGCTCTTTGCCCAGCTCCATCCAATCTGTCTTTCTGACAGCCCAGCCAGTGAGAACTTAGGCTGAAAGTCCAAGGAAGGGCTGGGATGTGGTTCTAGTACCCCAGGATCTTTGCTTCTCACCCTGCTCAGCACCGAGGTAATGTCCTTGTGCCCCCCAAAGTACCAGAGGGCAGTGTTGCTTCTGTTCTACTCTCGCCTGTAGACGCAGCCCTTACGACCTCAGCTTCAGCTGCGATCTCTTACCCTTCTAGATCCCACCTGGGCAGCCTTGGACTTGACATTTTTCCTTGCCCTTTGAGGCTGTCAAAACCAAAGTCAAACATGGCAACCCTTGCTCATGCCTGGAAGCAAAAGCCATTCGCTTTTGCTAGAAACTAGAAACCTAGTTTCTACCCAGTTCTTTTGTTGTCCTTTCTGTTGGGTTCCTATTTGGTTAGTTCTGAAATGTCTTTAAGAAACTCGTTACAGGGGCGCCTGGGTGGCTCAGTGGGTTAAGCTGCTGCCTTCGGCTCAGGTCATGATCTCAGGTTCCTGGGATCGAGTCCCGCATCGGGCTCTCTGCTCGGCAGGGAGCCTGCTTCCCTCTCTCTCTCTCTCTGCCTGCCTCTCTGCCTACTTATGATCTCTCTCTGTCAAATAAACAAATAAAATCTTTAAAAAAAAAAAAAAAAAAAAAAAGAAAAAGAAACTCGTTACAGGGGCGCCTGGGTGGCTCAGTGGGTTAAGCCGCTGCCTTCGGCTCAGGTCATGATCTCAGGGTCCTGGGATCGAGTCCTGCATCAGGCTCTCCACTCAGCGGGGAGCCTGCTTCCCTCTCTCTCTCTGCCTGCCTCTCTGTCTACTTGTGATCTCTCTGTCAAATAAATAAATAAAATCTTTAAAAAAAAAAAAAGAAAGAAACTCGTTACAACTGATACAGCATTTTTAGTCGCTTTGAATGGGAAGGTTGGTTCACATAACCCGGTCTCCCGTGTTATAGCCTTGCTTCCTTTTTTTAAATGGTACTTTTCAGTATGTAATTAACACATGCTAATTTTTGAAATTTGGAAAACACAGGTCTAAGAAGGAAACTTCAGAGTTGCCCCCGGGCTTCCCCACCATGTGCAACCACTCTGGGCATCTGTGGACTTTCCTGTTGACTGATGGTCAGCAAGGTCTGTGTTGTCTTTCCCTCACCCGCTTAGCTCCTGTGTGCGGGACCCCCTTCACTCTTGCTTCTCCCCTGTCTTCTTTATCACTGGATCTCAGAGCATCACATGAAGATCTAGAACGGTCCGTAGGTTGTCAGATGTAGACACCGGGGAGAAGGAAACACGGAAACCTGGAAGAGAGCACAGAAACTGGAACAGAAGACAGTAACCATGCTGGATATGGTCATTGCAAGCACGGAAGCAACTTTAACATCACACGGCAGCGATGGGTTGGCGAGCAGGCTGCAGTAAAGCCTTGGCCTGTGCGTGTCACCCCCGTGAGCCTGTAAGGTCCCATCCATTCTGTGGCGAGTGTGTCCCATCAACCTACGCAGACACAGCCCAGAGTTAGCTTTCCTGAACACAGTGGTCAGAGGCACCAGACAAGAGAAAATACAGTCAGAGAAACAGTGCCAATCTGTCCCTACTGACACATTTGATTTTAAGAAGGTCAAACTCCTTTGCCAAACAGTTGGAGACACTGATGACTCCTAAAGGAACTTGATTTTTTTAAATCCCGATAAAAAAATAAAAGCAAAAATAAAATCCCGGTAATATCATTATACTGAGCGCCTGGCCCTTGAATCCCAGGAACCAGCTGTTTCCAAGCTCACTCACCTCGCAGGCAACAACTTACACCAAGGGCTGTTCGCGGTATCCCCTTACGTTCCAGCTGCCTGGCTATCAAGTTCAATCACACCCACTAAAACCTCCCTGCTCTCAAGAAGGGCTTTTTGTGTCATTGTTCGTCCACATGGCTCTGGTCTCGGGCCACCTGGCAGCGGCAGGTGTTAACCCTTTACGGAAGCACGGTTGTGGAAACTGCGTTCTGGGCACAGAGCTCACCACATCCTCCTTCCCTTGTCCACACTAATGAATGATGCAATTCATAGAAAACAGGTGCAGTTAAAGCAAAGCCTTCTCCATCAGAGACTCTGAGGACTGGTCTCTGCTAAGACGCGCCCCGCGACTGGTCTGGTGAATTGGTGTCGTCTTGCCCAGTTGCCCAACAACACGCCAGGAATAACAGTCAGAGTATCTGATTTCCAAGTAAGTCAGGATTTTCCCACTATCACGCTTCCTCCAATGGTCCTGAGAATTCACTAGAAACCCGCTGTGTTAGAATCACCCACGTGCTGTAGCTCTCTTCCCCTAGATTTTAATCTCCTTTCCGCCTTGTCTTGTTCACTTTCCTCTCCCCGGATGGCAAGGTCACACTCTGTTAAATGTTCACAAACTATGAGTAAACGGTGAATGCATAAAGTCCCCTCGTGACAGACAAGGGCTGCGGAAAGCGTGGTCCAGCTCGGGCAGACGAGGGGAGGATCGCAGTGGTCAAATGTTCTAGATTAGCAAGCCGCACTACACACAGATCTTCTGTTCCTGAAGAATAAGAAGAGCACATGTTGGGAACTCGGGTGAGATGCGGGTGGGGATTTAGGAAGGTCCAGCAGAGGGACACAGGGTCACTGAATGAATTCACAGTTGCTAGAATGAGAGAGAAGCCCACAAAACTCTGTTGAGTTTTGAGTAAAATGCAAATCCCGTCTTCCCTGTGAATGGACTTTGCGTGAGGCTTGATGGTCTCAAACCTTTATTCCCATCCTTTACCGGCTCTGCCATGAGGTCTCTGAACCAGGCCTCTCGTTTCCCATCCTTCCTTTCTACCCCCTTCCCTGTTGATGTTTTGCCCGAGTGGGAGAAGGGAGGCCTTAGAGGGGAATTTAGCAGCAACAGGAGACGGTTAGTGCTGAAAACAAACACGCCAATTAGTCCTCCCGGAAAATGGGCGGAAGCAGATCTGAGGCAAAACCCTAATGCCAGTGACATTGGTGTGAAGCCACGGGAGGTCCTCACACTCGCGCTCTGCCCCGGGGACCCTCCCACGAGGGCCTCCGCTCCGGGCCCCTCGCATCCCCTCCAAGAGGGTCCCAGGTCTTAGGCTCTCAATGTCCCCTCTCTACAAAGACACAGTTAGTTCAGGATTTTATACGTAATGAAGATTGCCCCACGTCATAGGTCATCGGGAAAATGCAAAGTAAACCGAGGAGGCACCATCATCTCACACCCGTTAGAACAGCCCAGAGCACAGGCAACACCGACTGCCGGCCGGGGTGCAGCTCCTGTTACTGTCCCCAGGACGTGCAGAAACAAGTAGCCGGCCTGTGTGACCAGGGCTGGGAGCAGGGACAGCAGGTGTGGGCTGGGCCGCCAAAGCCAGGCTCTGGGAAAGTATGGTCAGGGGACACCCTCCCACCGTGGGCCCCCAGGGCTGGCACACACGGCTCTTGGTGTCGTTCCGAGCTGCTTGCTGACTGGTTGTTACTCATGCGCCTTAAAGGTTGCTTCCCGGCAGGCAAAGCCCGCGACCCGGATTTAGCTGAGGTTTCCAGACAGGGAAACGCCCGCCGCCAGGCTGCGCAGCCAGCAGGGGGCGAAGACGACCCCTCCCGGGGAAAACCGGCTGTGCCCGCAGGCACTGGGCCCGCGCTCGCGTTGATTTCTATTTGGTGAACGTAGGGACGTGCGGTGGGGCGTGTGACTCTTGATCTCTGGGTGGGGAGTTTAAGCCCCATGTTGGGCGTAATGATCACTTAAAAATAAAACTTAAAATGTATATATTTAATAAACACAATAAGAAAAAAGAGATTAAAACCTAGCAAAGAAGAGAAAAGCATGCCCTCAGGGACACCTGGGTGGCTCCGTCAGTGAAGCGTCTGCCTTCAGGTCACGGTCCCGGGGTCCTGGAACTGAGCCCGCCATCTGGCTCCCTGCTGAGAGCTTCCCTCCCCCCACTCCTTCCCCTTCCCCTCTCACCACCCCCGCCGCGCGCGGGCGTTTGCCTGCTCTCTCCCAGACAAATAAAATAGAAGATGAAATAAAATAACCAGGGATCATGAGAACGGGGCATCTTTTCTCTGCCCCCCCCCATCCCCATTTCTGACCCTGGCCCCTGCCCAGTCCCCCGACCCCAGCTCCCACAGGGAAGTCCAGGGGTCTGCTGTCTCATTTCCTCTTGACGTCAGATCACTCGGGTCTGTGCCCCGGGGGCCATTGCCCAGAGACAAAACGACCCTGTTTGGGGCCAAGGTCGTGGGCAAAAAGGGCGGAGGGACAGGACGCCAGCGCAGGTAGAGCAGCAACAGAAGAGAGGTCCCAGGCCGTGGTCCTGGTGGACACCCCTCCCGCCGCCCCCAGCCAGGTGCAGGGCTAGGGGACTGTGGACACAGTGCCCACGACAATGACAAAGAAGCCTGGGAGGTGAGCATCACCCCAGCACCTGCACCTTACGACCCAGCAGCCTCGAAGGGCCCTTGCGCGGGGCGGGGGTCCGGGTCACACGCCCGGAGCCGCCGCCGCCGCAGATGATGCAACACCCGCTCAAATTTGCGAATGAGCCCCGAGCCTGCACCGCCACGAGCGGCCACGAGAGGGCGGCGCTGCGCCGCGGACGACGGGCCCGGGCCGCGAACCTTGCATCAGCTCCCACGTGCGCGGTGCCCGCTGCAGGCGGCGTCTGGCCGGGCGGCCTTCCCGGGTGCACGTGCGGCCCGCGGTGGCTCCCACGCCAGAGGTCCTCGGTGCGCCCGCGGACCTCAGCTGCAGGCCGGCCGGGAGGGGTCCCCAACGGGGAGAGCCAGGAAAAGTGGCTTTTCCCAGTGTCGCAGCCGGACCTCCCGGATGAACCGTGTTGGAAGCCGCATCTCGGTTTCCCTTTGTGCCCGGAGAGGGGCTCGGGGACGACTTCCCCCGCGCTTCCCGGGTTAACTGAGGGAGGAAGTAGAGCCTGCAAGGGGGGGGGGGGGGTGCTTGGCTGCAGCCCTGGGCCCCGGGGGAGAGTCTGGGGAAAAGGGCGGCAACCAGGTCCCAGGATGTTTGCCGTCCCTGCCGTCCCTGGCGTCACCACCGCCCGGTGGCTGTGGAAGCCCGCGGATTACGTTGGCTCAACTGTTCCGAAGCCCAGCGGTGCAGAGAGGCGCCCGGCAGGTGAGGGAAGCGCAGGCCGAGGGTCGCGGAGGCTGTCGCCCCGGGATCCTGACCGTCCCCGTTAGCGTCTCCGTGGTCAAAGGGCTCCGGCTCTGCTGGGAGGAGGTGGCTCCCGGCTCACAGCCCTTCGCCGCCGCCTGCCGGGGGCTTTCTGGCGCCTCCCGCCCTGGGCTCGCCTGCCGGCCCCCTGCCTCTGCCCCAGGCCTCCGGCTCTTTCACCCGCGGTCAGCCGGCGCTTCTGTCCCTGCTGTCGTGCGTGCGTTTTCCATCAGATGCACGGGTTTTCCTTCGCAGTCATTTTAGACTTCCAGAAAATTTGCCGCGACCTTCCCAGAGTCCTCGTGTGCTCATCGCCCGCCACCAGGGAGTCAGAAGGAGAAATGCCCCCGGGGGCCTGCCTGTCCGCCGCACTCCACGGCCCATCCACAGACGTCCTTGGTCTGGTCTCCTTGGGGCCCCCATGCTGGAGACGGCACCGCATTCAGGCACAGCTCGCTTGGCCCAGAGCAGCCCCTCACCCGCCCCGCCCCGCATGGGGCCTGGGCCTGGGCTCCAACTGCCGCTCTTGGGCGACGACATCTCGTGCGTGGGAATTCCCAGCATCTCCGGGGTGCCCTTGGACTATGGGAGAAGGTGGCTGTGGGCATTCATTTGCCATTCTCCCTACCCCCTCCCCTGCAAGAACTCTCCTCCATCCTTTCAAGGAGCCACCGGCATCCTTATCCTGCCAGTTGCACTGCTCTTGAGATTCAAAGTATCAGTCTTTCGCTACTTAGTATAAACCACAGGCTGCCAAGCCTCGCCTCGCTGAGATGGGCAGATGCAGAGTCCTCTGGGGGTGAGACTCATCTAGAATCCGGCGTAGAAGTGGGATTAAAGCCTCTTTGAGACTCTCCTTACTTAGAGCCCCCTCCTAGGCCCGTCTGTGACTGTCCTTTTCCGCCCCACTGGATGCCCAAGGTAACGTTTGCAAGCATCTCCCTACAGAACCTTCTGCCGGCTGCTGCCCCCCGTGAGCTTCCCCAGACCTCACAGTCAGCACCCTGACACAGGATGTCATCAGAGACTCCCTTCCTAGCCCCACAGAGAGGCTGGCAGGAGGAGCTCTTCGCTCCAGAACACGAGGGACAGTGTCTTCTCACCGAGGCCGGACCCTCCTGAGGACCTGCAGCCTAGCAACCCCATGTCTTTGTCCAGCTACCCCTAAATCATTGGGTTCAGCTCAAAACATCCACAGGAACTCGGGGGTAAGATGCAGAAACCAGAATGTCTCCCAGCCATGCACCCAGGACTCCCAGCACTGGTTTCTGCCCCCAGGGACTCCCGAGCACACCGGTACCAGAAGGTCCGTGATTTCGTTCACGAGATCACCGTATTTCACCATGACAGTGCAATGGGGCCAGAACGTTTGGGGCTCCGAGCTGTGCCGGTGACCCGAGGAGACTGCTGTCTGAATCAGGGACAACAGTAAAGCCCATAACCCGTGGGGCCATCCATGGGCAGGGCAGAACTGTATACCCAACGTTGCCCCTCCCTGCTGGCCCCAAGGGCAAAAACAGGACATCCTGACCCCCCTGGGGCCGGCGACAAGAAGAACTGCCCGGAGAGCCCGGCACAGGGAGCCCCCCGCCAGTGCGAGCTCTTGTGGCCCTGATGGGGCACCAGGGCGATGGGGGCTGGCCTCCCTGTCCCTGTCCCTGGCCTAGGCTGGGCCGGTTCCCTGCTCCCCCGCTCCCAACCCCGCAGAGACACAGTTGATTCTACTTCGGCCTCCCTCCCCCCACCCCAGGCCCGTTACAGGCTGGGCTTGCAGAAAACCCTGCTTTATTTTGCAAATCAGGGGACTGAGCACAAAGAAAGGAAGCGCTGGTTCAGGAGGCTGCCGGGCGGCAGGGATGTGGTGGGGAGGGGTCCTGTACCCTCCTCCCAGCCCCCAGGCCGGACGTGCCGCGTTTGCTTAGGCTGCTGTGTCCCCTCCGCTGGGGAACATTCCCTACCTGCACCCACGGTCCCCTCGGGCTCCCCCCACGGCTAACCCTCTCCAACCATCGCTGCTCCGTGTTCTGCCCAAAGAGACCAGAACAAACGCCTTCTGGCCCCAGCAGTGGTGTGAGAAGTCCGACACCCAGGGAGAGTAAACACCTTCTCGGAAGCACAGAGGGGGCTGGGCGACGGCGACGTGTCCCTGTAGGCCCTGATGGTAGCCCGTTACTGCTCCAAAAAAGTAAAGTCCATTAAAAAAAAAAAAAAATCAAGGCAAGTCTCTGTAGCTTGGCTGGTGCTGTTCCCATGGGGCTGGGGGTCCTGTGCCCTTGGGGCAAACATCGCCTCTCTCCGCCTCCACGCCGCAGGGGGTGGGCGGCGTGGTTTCTTTACAGGGCATGACACCACGTGCAGGCAGGGCCCATGCAGCCCTCTGGGCCTGAGGGCCTGGTCAGGCTGCCAGGGCCATGCGGGACAGACCCGCGGTCTCTCTCCCAGGGCTGGAGGCAGGAAGGCTGAGGCTGAGCTGTGGGCGGGTCCTCTGACGGGTCCCTCCTTGGCCTGCCCAGTCCCGGGGCGTCAGGGGGTCGTCGGTCATCCCTCCGTGCCACCGTGAGATTTCAGGTTAAGGGATCTGCTTAATGACAGGTTAACCAACCCCTCTTGGGGGCCCGTCTCCGATGGTGGAGACCTGCGAGGAGATGGGGCTTGGCTCTTCCACGTGTGAATTTTGCGGAGATACAATTCTTGCCTTGGGAGCCACATGACTCTGTGCTCGCGCTCGCGTGTTCTCTCTCTCTCTCGGTGATGCCAGGGCCAGGGGTGCTCGGGGCCTTCCGCTCTCTTCACGGATCCCATCACGTCGTTCTCATCAGGAGGCTGGAAGCGTGGGGAGCCGGACCTCTCTGGAAGGCCTGGTCTACTGCTTGCTTGCTGGGGTGTATTTCTTTGAGGACAGCCGGGACATATTCTCGGTGCTTTGCTTCATCTGCCTGGTGTGCGAGATGATGGGTTCTCTGCCATGGTCAGAGTGTGATTAACGCCTGTTTGCCCCCATGCCTCCCGAATGCACAGATTCAGATGCATCCGAGGGGTGTCGGCGTCAGTGCAAGTCCTCACGTTCAGGAAGGTCAGATCACCCCATCTTCAGCCACCAGGAGCCCCCCCAGAGACGGCCCCCCGCTCCTGTAGTGTCTGAGGCCCCAGTCGCTGGTGTGTCAAGATGTTTCAGACTTGCCTGTGCCCAGACCTGGAATCCACAACTTCCCCGAGCCCTCCCTGCCTTTTCGGTTTATGGAGAGGGAGTGAGAGGAAGAGTGGGCTGGGAGCAAAAACGGTACCTTAAGACCATGGTCCGGGCTGCAGAGGCACCCGGTGCGCGTGGGAAGGTTTCCCTTGACTTCCTTCATATCCCATCTTCATCCCTGGGAATGGTGCGGCCGGCGCGAGGACACCCGGGATGACAGTGAGACGCTCGCTGGCTACCCACTGGCTTTGTCCACGCCCTGCATGCGGTGCTCTCAGAAGCCAAGTCCCCGCTGCCAGCATTCGTGGGATGTGTCCACGCTGTGTGGGGCCCACGAAACCCCTTCTAGCAGGCTTCCCAGGAGGCTCCTGCGAGCCTGCGTTCTTACATGGCAGAAGCCCTTTCTGGGCTCTGCGTGGGAAGATCCATTTTGCTGGGTATAAAAATCTCGGGGTCTGGTTTCTAGGACCTTCCAGGCGTGACTCCCCTGTCCCGGCATCAAGGGCTGCTGTGGAAACGTTGGTGACGATCTTGATTTCTGTCCCGTCTAAGCCAGCGCGCGCTCTACCTAGAGGCCCCAAGGAGTCTCGGTTTCTCTTCAAATGCCCGTCGTTTTGCTAAAGTATGTATTGGCATTGGTCATTCTGGGCTGGATTTCAGGCAACTTTCCTTGAATACAGGCCTCAGAATTTGTTCTGCTGTCCTGCGTTGGCGCCTTCCTCAAAGAGCCCTGTTATCTGTCTGTCGGAATTTTTTTGCCAGTTTTCACAATTTTAAAGTTTCTTTGACATCCTTCAAATCATGGTTTTCTTCTTCTTTTGAATTTTAAGCTGTTTCTCCTTGTCATCTCCTCATCCCCTGAAGGCATCACTTCCTCGTGCTGCCTTCAACTCGTAAGCTTCTATTTCATCGACATTTATGCAATAATCGTTCTTTTGTTTTTCATTCCTTGCTTGACCGTCTCTCCTCACTTCTGAGTTTTGAACATTAACTCGTGGTGCCGGCATTTCCACCCCGAGGTTTTCTATCATTTTCTCGTTTTTAGTTTATTCTGGAACAGCATGTCGTGATTTTGATATTTCCTTTTTTTGCTTGTTTTGAGCGCATCCTTCTGCTGCGCTTTCTTCTCTGTAAGGAGCGTCATTCTGCGGCACACTCTCATTTTCCTGGCAGTAGCTTTGTATGGGATTTACCCTTGATGCTTTTCTATCGCTTGGTGTCAATTTAAGGCCCTTGAGCCTCTTGAAGAAGACCTGCTACAGCTCTTCTCGTCTCCCCGACAGTCCTCTCCCGTCGCTCTCCGGAGCACACTGTGACCCCCGGGGCTTTAACAAACAGGGTCGCTGACCCTGCCCCCTCCCTGCGCTTGTCGTCCGCAGCTCTCCCTCGCTGGTCTCTCTCTTGTCCCTGTCCTGCTCGGTGCTGACCCAGCAGTTTTCCCTCCGTGTGGGGCTCTGTCCTGAAAGAGCCACCAGAGGCTGGACTGTCCCTCCCCGTGAGACATGATCAGGTCACCCTGCCCCGCTCCTTCTGGCCCACCCCGCTGTCAGCGTCTCCTCCTGCTGTCACACTCCATGCCTGCCGTCCCGGAAATACTTGCGGGCACTCGGGCCCCCTGACACTCAGGTTTGTCACTGCCCCGCTCCCCCTACACAGACCCAACACCCGCAGTCTGTGCCTCCCTGTGACTCAGCCCCCCGCTGGGACTCTGTGCTGTGCAGACGTCGTCTGTGGATATCTCTTTTTTTATTTTTTAAGATTTTATTTATTTATTTGACAGACGGAGATCACAAGTAGGCAGAGAGGCAGGCAGAGACAGAGAGAGGAGAAAGCAGGCTCCCCGCGGAGCAGAGAACCCGATGCGGGCTCAATCCCAGGACCCTGGGATCATGACCTGAGCCGAAGGCAGAGGCTTTAACCCACTGAGCCACCCAGGCGCCCCAGATATTCCTTATTTTAAACAATTTATTTATTAATTCATTTAAAACAGCAATTATCATCCTATTACACATTAACATAAACGACCTACTTTTCATGAAAAGCAACTACATTTCTTTTTTTTTTTTAAAGATTTTATTTATTTATTTGAGAAAGAGAGTGAGTGAGAGAGAGCATGAGAGGGAGGAGGGTCGGAGGAAGAAACAGACTCCCACCAAGCAGGGAACCTGACGTGGGCTCGACCCCAGGACCCTGGGATCACGACCTGAGCTGAAGGCAGACACTCGAACGACAGTCACCCAGGCGCCCCTGTATTTCTTTTTAATCAAAAGTGACAACATTCCGTGAAAAGATGAGCATGATTTGGTGTTTCTTCCGAGGTCTCGGTATCTGGCATCGTAGACAAAAGACGAACTTCTCATTCCTGCTTGTGCATTTCGTCTGTTGGGCATAGCATGTCCGTGGCATCTGGAAAACTCCACTGCACACTCATGAGAGTTCTTGGAAATTTTACTTTTCTTTTCAGTGGTCCTGATGAAGTTCTAGAACTTAGGCGAGGTTCGGTGGGCTGAGGTCCGGAGCCGATGACCAAGAAAGAATTCTTGAGACATCTTTGGTGCAAAATGGTGGTTTATGAAAGCACGGGGACAGGACCCGTGGGCAGGAAGAGCTGCTGCCCCGGGTTGTGAGGGATGGCGGGTTCTGTACCCTGCAGGTGGGGGAAGGTGAGGGGAAGGGAGGTTTCGAGGGAGGTTTCATATGCTAAAGAGGGCCTTCGGGGATACCCGGAGGTCTTCCGGCTTGGTCAATGTTGTCTTTTGGCAACCATTAACATCAAGATAGTTGGGAGATTCCTGGTGGGACGTCACAATCCTGCTATCAAGCGTCTTTGTTAGAGAGATTTAGGTTCAGAAGAGATTGAACTATATTTCCATTTCCTTCTGCCTCAGCCTCCTTCAGTTTTGTGTGTGGAGGGGAGGGCAACCTTAGGGCTTGAGGAACTGGGTTATTTGCCTCTGGAAATTATCGATAGCACAAGGTAACTTCTTTGTGTGTAGATCTCTAGGACATTTGTAAACCAAGGGGAACGATTTGTTTCTCGTTTATGGCGGTGAGGGGTGCCTGAGGAAAGTCACACACAGTACCGAGGGGAGCGGATGGAGAGGGGGTGCAAGGTGCCGGCGTTGCTTTGTCCTCAGCCCGCCTCCTGCTCCCTCATGGGTACTGTGTTTTACGTGGGGCTTCGGAATAGCCAAGAACCAGGCCGCCATGGCCGTCTCTCCCGAATCCTTCGTAGGCTCTTTGGCGGAGGAAGGAGAGGAGAAGGAGCAGAAGCTCCGGAATCCTCTCACTGTTGTGCCCCAGTAACGGGTCCGTGATTAAAGGAGCGAGACTGATACAAAGCGAAGGTCAAGCAAAGCTTTATTTCGCACCAAGCATCAAGAATCTAACCGAACGGGGGCGCCTGGGTGGCTCAGCGGGTTAAAGCCTCTGCCTTCAGCTCAGGTCATGATCCCAGGGTCCTGGGATCGAGCCCCGCATCGGGCTCTCTGCTTGGCTGGGAGCCTGCTTCCTCCTCTCTCTCTCTCTGCCTGCCTCTCTGCCTACTTGTAATCTCTATCTGTCAAATAAATAAATCTTTAAAAAAAAAAAAAAAAAGAATCTAACCGAACGCTTGGGGACACGTCTCTTACAAGAGAGGGCGACCCTTCTCTGTTTCGCAGTCTAGCTTTTAAGGGCAAAGGCCATGGGGTCGGGCCTGGCCACGCACAGGTGGCCAATGAGATTGTAACACACAGGACACTCCACAGTGATGCTAGGTGACCAATTTAGTTACAATTTACCCTAGTAGACATTTGAACCAGCCTATTACACCTTGATTAGGACTGGCGCCAAAAAGGCTCCCAGAGGGCGGGGGTCCCTACTCCTTGGTAGCCAGGGAGACAGTATGCAACCCCCTCACTGTTCAGATGTACCCACCCTTGTATCTGGGCTTTGTTACCTGGAGCTGGTTTCCGGGACTTGTTTCCAAGTAAATCCCCTGGGGGAAGGGGAGCAGGGACAGTTTCTAAATTGGTCCTTACGCTCACCAGGTCCATCTAGCACTGCGAAGGCAGGCCAGCCATGCAAACAGGCAGGAGAAAACAAACAAAAGGCACAAGGTTTGAGAAAGGGCAGGCTAAGCTGTCCGTATTCACACGAGTTACAGTATAAAAAAAAAGCCAGAGGTATCTACCAACAATCTATTTAAATGAAGAGGTTGACTTAGCTAGGTTGCTGGATACAAGATCAACATACAAAAACGGGTGTTTTTTTGTTTTTTGTTTTAACAGACCAACCACAAATAAATATAAAATACAAAATCTTTAGAAGTTACCACTGATTAGAGCACCAGAAACCACCAAACACCGAGGAGCAGAGGGAGCGGGAGATGGGCGAGACCTTGCCCTGGAGACTCCGGGGCAGCCCTGAGGAGAAAACAGAGCAGACCCGCGTATGGAGACAGAGGTCTGAGCGACGAGGCGAGACTCGCCGCTGGAAAGGTTTCAATCTCCCCACCATGACCTACAGATTCAGCATCATTTCATCAAAATCCCAGGGGGCATTCTGCGTACCCAGACATGTGTGCTCACAAACCGAGAAGCCAATTCTAACACGTAAACGGAAATGCCAAGGACTGAGATGGACAAGGCAAAATGCAAAGCGGAACGAGCTCTTGTTTGCCGTCCCCATCTGAAAAAACAAATGACGAATGGACCTCCGGACCCCGGAGCCAGGTCAGGAGCTCCTGGTGTCCTCTCCTCGGGGGAGGTATTATGGAAATGGCCCACAAGTCAGCATTTGAAGGTTTCCCTTCTTTCTGAACCGAGATGCATGCACCACCAGAAAGCTTTTGCGGGCTGTCAAAAAATGACAGGATGAATGAAAGGCCAGGACGAAAGGCAGCTTGGTGGGAAGCAGCTCCCTGGACTTGTTGGGTCGTGTTAGGGAAACCATTAATCTGGTGGGGCAGGAGCCCAGCAGTTTTGGGGTCGCTCCAGCGGCTTCATTCCTTGGGAATTAACACACAGGATCCTGCAGGTTTCGACAAACACATGCAGAAGAGGGGACGGGATGTGCCCAGAGCGTCCGGGGCCGCGGTCCCTGGGATGGGACAAGGGTGAGCTGCTCTGTACACACGAGGCTGGAGCTGCCGTGCTGTGTCCCTCCACCCCCGGGATGGTCAGCAGTTGGCTCGACTGTACGTCGCCTGATACAAACACTGGTTTCCCAGAGGTGCAGAAATTTGCCGGGCAAACTGTGGCTCGCACGGCCGCCGGGAAGGGTATTGTGGGTGGGGAGGCCCCGAGGGTCCACGCCCCACCGCAGCCCCCATCCCATGGCTGTGGTTGCGGAAGTTCTGTGTGACCCTCTGGACATCCTGGACCCTTTCCCATAGAATGGGCTGCTGCCCCCGCCTCGAGGGTTTGCTTTTGGCTCTTTGCTCTGGTCTTTGGGGGTCTCCGGGGTCTTCAGAGGGCTCCTCCCTGGGGGAGCAAATGGGAACCAGCACACATCAGGCTCACCTGTTTTATCCATCCGGAAAGACTTGTTCCCTTGGCCTTCTTTCTACTTGGTGAGTGGGCGCATCTTTCCAGCCCTGGGCAAAATCGTGCAATGCTCCCATTCTCCAGAGATAATTGCGGATCTCTGTAATTAGCAGGCACGCCAGCAGCGCGCAGAGGACCCCGCACGCTGGGCAGGCCGGCGAATGGGCCGAGTGCCGCTGTGCTTTTTGCCCGCCGGGCTTGGCTGTGCTGGTCTCCGCGTCAGCACCTTCCTCGTTCCCCGAGGCTCTCCGGCCCAGAAGGAATAATCCATGCCCTCCTGCCAAGATTCGGGGCATCATTTATCACGTGGCCCCACAGCTCAGCCAGGCGGAGGCTCCCTGCCAAGGAATACTGTTCCCCACGGCCGAAAGCCAAGGCCAGACTGGGATTTGGAAGCGGCGGGTGGCAGAAGCCGGGCTCCCGGATCACGGGTGGAGAAGGGCCCGCACAGCAGCCCAGCTCCCCGATCCCACGGGCACTTCCTCACAGTCGCGGGAAGTTCATCTGCTCAAGGGACACAATGCGGGCCCAAAGCCCAGGGGCTCGGGCATCTCTGCCGCAACACTGTGCCCTCTGTTTCCCCCAGCCCAGGCCAAGAGCGCTTTGTGCGTCTGAATCCCTGGCCGGGAACTGGACGACGAGCCCGTGCCAAGAAACAGGCGACAGGGCTGGCTTTAACTCCTCAGCCTCTCCTGGAGCGCCTCTGCATCTAACAAATGTCCTGGGGTGCCACCGTGCGCTAGGCCTGCTTGGGGGTCCCCGGGCCCTCGGCTGGGGAGCTCTGTTTCTGGAGGTGACACGGATGGGAGACAAGTGAACGGAACCACAGATGGGTCTGGACAAGGGCAAGTGTGTGAATGAATTAAGCAGGACAGCGCGGCATGCAGGAACGCTTCCTCCGTGGGAGGGCGGGAACACTCTGCAGGAGGGGCCGAGCGCTTGGGGTGTTAGGGCTGCGGTGGGGTGGGTGAGGGCCGCGACTGGATTTTGATCTAAGCACCATGGGAGCTGCTGGTGGGTAGTAAGCAGGGCGGAGACAGGAAGAGACCCACCCTTTAGAGAACGAGCACTGTAGCCCCTGTGAGCTGAGGGACAGACAGTGAGGGCAGCAGGGTCACCCCGTTCTGATCCCCAGGAGGACTCTGTGGATATGTGACCCTGTCGGGGGGACAGAGGGGACTTTGCAGCTACTTTCCTAGTAGCCTGATTTCATGATAAATCAAGACAGAAACCAATGGCAAGGAAAATGTAGAACAGGTGGGTGCCTTGCTTCAATGTATTAGAGGTAGGAACCAACAGGGTGTGCAAGTGTCCTGGGGCCACGATAACAAACTGCCACAAAGTGTGTGTGGAAAGGGAGGGGGTGAAACACAGAAATCTATTGTCTCACAGTTCTGGAAGCCAGTCATCCGAAATCAAGGTGCTGGTGGGACTGTGCTCCCTCCGAAGGCTCTGGGAGGCTCTCCTCTCAACCCTGTGGCGGCCGGCAGTCCCTGATGTTCCTTGGCCTGTGGCGGCTTCATGCCAGGCTCTGCTTGCCTTCGCATGGGCTTCTTTCTGTGTCTTCACGTGTTTTCATACAAAGACAGCAGTGGAGGGGCGCCTGGGGGTTCAGTGGGTTAAGCCTCTGCCTTCAGCTTCAGCCCCCCTGCCTGTCTCTCTCCCTACTTGTGATCTCTGTCAAATAAATAAATAAATAAATAAATCTTTAAAAAAACAAAGACAGCCATGGTTGGCTTTAGGGCCATGTTCATCCAGGGTGAAGCAGCGAGTTGAAAAGTGATCCCCCAGAAAAATACATCCAAGTCCTAACCCCTGCACCCTGTGGATATGACCTTATTTGGAAATAAGATCTTTGCGGATAGGATTAGTTTACAAAAATCAATGTTGAATCTCCTTGAAGGAGACAGGAGAGGGAGATCTGGGACGCAGGGACGCAGGGAGAGGTTACGGGAGAACAGAGGTAGAGAGCGGAGGGAGGTGGGGCCCGGAGTCCCCAGACCCTAGAAGACACAAGAGGTGTGTGATGGGTTTTATGTGTCAACGTGGCTGGGTCACAGGGCGCCCTGATATGTGGTCAAACGTTATTCTGAGCGTTTCTGTGAAGAGAGTTTTGGACGAGATTAATGTTAAAGTCAGTAGACTAAGCAAAGCAAACTGTACTCTGTAATGATGGTGGGCCTCGTGTAATCAGGCGAACGCCTGACGAGAATGGAAGGCCGACCCTCCGAGTGGCTCCCCAAGGCTCCGGCCGTGTCTGCGGCAAAGCCTCCACTACACTCTGCACACGGGAGGGGCTCCTGAGCCGCGCCCTTGACACGTGGGAAGGTGGGAGGTTCAGTCCCTCCCAGCCCATGGCACAGATGTGCAAAGCCTAGAGACAGGACATACGCTTCACTTTCCTTGGGGTCCCCTTCATGGGTCACCAAGCCCTGCCCATGGTGTGCTTCACTCACCTGCCCGACAAGGCTGGGGGTTCCCAGAAAGCAGGAGTGGGATTTTACTCATTTTGGGGGTCCCTCCAGCTCCAAGTCCAAGGTCCTGCCTTGGGCTGTGGTCGTGGACTGAAAATGGCTGGACAGAGGCTTTGGGGCTCTTTGTATCCAGGGGTGCAGCCCACAACTCCGATGTTCTGCCAGCTCCGGGCCTGGCCCAGGGAGGCTGGCAGCTTCCCCTTCGGTCTCCCGGAACAGTCATTCCCGGAGCCTGGAATTCCCACCGAAGAACCATGGAGAAACTGGCAGGCTGAGGGTGTCCCCGCTTCAGTCCCATGGAGAGGCCACACGGACAGAGACGTGCCTGACCGGCCCTCGCAGCTCTAGCCATTCCAGTCTAGGGGCCAGATGTGGGGACCAAGAGTCCCTGGCTTGACTCTAGACCTAGCTGTCCTCTGACCCCGGCTGCCTGTGACCCCCTCTTCAGGAACCGTCCAGTTGAATCCAAGTCTCCAGAGCCATGAGCCTCACAATGAAGTGTCTTAAGACACTAACTTTTCGCTGACTTGTTACCTGGCGACTGGTGGAGCAGGCGGTCTGGTGAGAATGGAAAAAAGTCTTCCCCTCTTGGGGGCGGACACACTGTTCAAAGTATTCCCTCTGGGTGGGCACAGTGGATGTCTTGGCTACTGGATGGGATTCTGTGCAAAGAAGCAGATGCCCCGTCCCCAAGCTGGAGCAGGCCTAGGCGAGTACACAGGGTGCACATGGAGCATGGGCCCGTGCCATGTGCCTTTGTGCAGTGTACAAACTGTGCAACTGTACGTGGCAGCCCTGTGCAGAGGCCTCACTACCAACAGGAAGAGGTAGGAAGTGTCTGTTTCAGATGGGTGACGGTCACTGTTCCTCCTCCCAGCAGCCTTGCTGTTCATCGCTCCATCGCAGTGGGCCCCCTCCTCGAGCCGGCCAATGTTGGCTACTGGGGAGCTCAGCCAAGTAGGGACCTGGAGGAATGCTCTGACAGAACCAGGCCCGGGTGCCAGGAGAGCTCAGACGAGGTGCCAGGTAGGTGCCAGCAAGGTCTTGACCCCACCTCCCCGGTTCGGTCTCTAGTCGTTGCTTGTCTAGCCCGGAGCAAGCTGACAAGAGTTCTTTTGAAGTCCTCTGCTGGGGATGATCACAGGCCCGGATCTGGAACACAGCACCCACCCCCGCCCCTCTAATCCCTGGCTGGCTCTGCTGGAAGCTTCCCCCACCAATTCCGCCATGACCCCAGCCTGCCTGGAGCCACCTGCCATCATAATCCAGCCTGCTCTGCCCGGGCCTGAAAGCACCCATGCCGCCGCCCGGGGCCCCTCCAGGCCCTCCCTCTGCCGTGCCCCTCCACGTGGCCCCCGTCCTGCACCCCAAGGCAGCTCTGGACGGCCCGCTCCCCGCTCTGTTGCCCTCTGGCTGCCGGCTGGATTCGGCCAATGCAGACGCGAGCCCGGAGGCGGCTCTGCAGGGACGGGGGGGCCAGAGAAAGACGTGTTGGGACCCTCCCTGTGGGGTGGGGCCACATGTCCCCGGGAGCACTGCCAGGCAGCCCCTCCCACAGCCGCGGGGCTCCCGGGGCGCTCCTAACCCGGGCGGTCCCCGCTCCTGGCCTTGCCAGCACCAGGGCCTTCATCTTGGTGACTAGTTCCCCAGCACCCCTTGGGGGCCGCCCATCCCCTGAGACACCACCCGCGTGGGATTAAAGGGAAAACAAGCTTGAACAGTACAAGAGAAGGCTCCCATCCTTCCTCTGACTCAAAAAAACCCCAAAAGTCGGGGCCTCAGAAAGGCACTGCCCCAAAGACAGTTGTCCCCTTTACCGCATGTCTTCAGGGTCCGATGGGGGCAGCACGTGCTGCAGAAAAGGGGAACCTCTGCCTCACTCTCCCTCACCAGACTCCCACATGTCAGGGTCATCGTCTGGGCCCCATGTGGCCGTGCTGGTCTCTGACGCCTGCCCGGCCCTGCGCTGGGGACTTGGCAAGGGACCGGGCCTCTCTGCACCCCCAGTCCCTCCCGGAGGATAATGGAGGTTACCAGCATAACGTCCCGGCCTGTGATGGAGGCTCCTTGGCCCGGGTCTCGTAGGCTCCTCTGTGCCCTTTGCCAGCGAGGCGGCCACACAGGCCCGTCCCCAGGAGCCTGGAGCACGAGCCCGGCCACGTGGGTGTGGCCAGACCACCATGCTGGCTCTCCCGTCCTCTGGCCTTCTGGACCCTCCCTCCCCGCCATGTTCCTCTTCACAAGGCCTTCTGGACCCTCCCTCCCCGCCATGTTCCTCTTCACAACTCGCAGCTCCTGCCCCCGGGGCCCCTGCCGGCCCCTGCTATCCTCCGGGCGGAGCCCCGTTGCACCGGCCCTACGTCCTGCACAAACCTGCCTCCCCCTCCCCCGCTGTGGCAAGGGTGATGCGTGGCTCCGACCCCAAGCCTCCCCCGGGAGCCGCCGCGTGGCACCTGTTGCCACACTGCACTCTGCTCCGTGGACAAGTCTCTCCGTTTGTCCCAGACGCCCAAGGAGGTGCTTCTCCCCTCCTCCGACGGCCTCCCAGCTGACCTCTGAAGGGACCAGGTGACACCTGCCATTTGGAGATTCTGTCTTCATGTCTGACAGGCTGGGGGGGCTTCCCTGCTCCTGTGGACACGTTGGCGGGGGTCCTTCCCGGGAGCCCAACCCCGCAGAGGGGGCCGGAAGCGGGGGCCGGGGTTGGCCAGCCCCCAAGAGCCCAGGGCCAAGAAGGTCAAGGGACCGGGAGAGGCGGGTGTGGCAGGCGGTGTCAGAGCCGGGACAGGAGGGACAGGCCTTTGAGCTGAGCGGAGGACAGAAGGACCGTTTCTGGGGATTTGCTCCGCTCAGGGCCCTGGGGCTGGCACTCACTCAGGGTCGAAGGTGCCTCCCCAGGGGACAATTGGGGATGTTTGGTGACGTCTGTCGGTTCGGGGAGAAGGGTCACGGCACCTGCTGGGTGGGCGCCCCAGGGAAGCTGCTCGGCATCCTATGGCGCAAGGGTCAGCCCCCCGCGGAGGACCTGCGGCCCCAGGTGCGGCTTGTGGGGCGGGCCTGCAACTCCGACTCAGAGACGAAGGCGCGGCTGCCTGACTAGTGTCACTGTCCCCTCCTCCTCTGGGCGGGGACCACAGGGAGGCCACTTCCTGGGCTCTAGCCCCCAGGCGCCCACGCACCCGAGAGCTAGGAGGCCGGGTGCTGAGCAAACAGCTCCCAGGCCACCCTCCCCAGCCCGCCTGTCCCTGTGGCAGCAGCTGGGGGCTGCCTGCACCGCTCCCGACGGCTCCGGGGGCCTCAGAGCCCCCCGGGGTTCCTGGGTGGGAACCCTACTGCTGGGTCCCGCTGAAGACCGGCCGTGCTCTTTCGGGCCTTCTCGGGCTGCCGCCCCTCCTCCCGGCCCCGGCTCCTACCCGGGCACGCACAGGCTGTGGCTGGGGAGGCCGTGGGGGGGGGCTCCGTTTCCTTCCTGCCATCTGTGCCCACAGCGTTGGTCCCTTTCTAGTTCCCCGTCGGCAGAGCCCCAGCGCGGCCCCTCTGTCTCTAACCGTCAGCCGCATGTTGGCAGCTGCCTCCCGCCTCTGAGCTAGCGACTTGGCGACTCGTTGGCATCCCGCTCCCCCCAGCCCAAGCAGCAGTTCTGGGGAGCAGGCCACTCCAGGGGCCTCTTGCATCAGCCACCCTCTTGCATGAGGCGTCCGGGGAGGACGGACAGGCTGCTGGAGCTCCACCTGGCTGCCGGCTCCGCGGGTGCGCGGGAAGGAACGTGCCCCTGGGGTTTCTTTCCCAGCAGTGTGCTCCGCCTTCTCAGACGGGCCCTTGCGTCAGCAGAGACTGCCGTTGTGGTCAGGCCAGAGGCTCCTCGCCACCGTGGTTCTGACACTTGCCTGACCTCACCTGGGTCTGGGAGTCACAGACCCGCCACCGCCCCCCCCGCCTCCGGAGGAAGCACAGGCAGGGCCCGGGGCAGGGGCGCCCGGAGTGAGGTGCGGCAGCAGGCAGCAGGGTTCTGGAAAGGGTCACGGTGCTACAGAGAGAGTTCAGAGAATTCACACACCGGGCCCTGGCAGGGAGGGCAGAGGGGCTCCCCTGGGACTGACCCTGGCGGGCTGGGCCCTGAGCCCCATGGGGCCTCAGTTCCAAGCCGGGATGCTCAGCCGCGTCTGGGCACAGCTTGGGGAGGGGCGCCCTCAGCTCCCGCGGGTCCAGGCCAGAGGCTGCTCGTGCGCTTCAAGGCACAGACAGCTCCCAGCCCACACGTCCACAAAGCATGATCCGGTCCCGCACGTCCACGGCCCCAGGACTGGAGAGAAAAGGAGCAGGCTCATCTGTGGCCCTTGGCACCGGGAGGGGTGCAGCAAGGCTCTGCTGTTCCAGCCTGATCCCAGACCCACCTGGCAAACTGGCCCGCACGGGGGCAGCTAATCCCTTCCGGCTCCGCCGTTTCTCTCCGGGCCTTTTGCTCCCACAGCCTCTGTGCCCCGGGCACGGACCGACGCTTGCTGAACCCTGTGCCAGCCAGGTTTCCGCGGCCTGCTGGCCTTCTGCGGCTAGCTGTTTTCTCGGGGAAGGTGGTTAGACGGGCAGCAGTTGCCGTCTCAAAGGGTTCCAGGGGCCAGACCTAGAGGAGGGCAAGTGGAAGGGGCAGGGGGAGGCCATGGTTCAGCACCCAGGCCCGCCAGGAACCTAGGCCATTGCTGGCCTGCTCCAGGGGACCAGGAGCCCAAATCTGCCGGACTGCTGAGTTTTCTTAAGAGAGAGAAGTCAGAAATTTGTTGTCATTTTTTAATGTGAAATCCCCCACTTTTAAATGCTAATTGGAAGGACTGTGGGGTGGGGACCAGAGTTGGCCGGTCCACATCAGCCCAGGCTGTCCCTGCCGCAGCCTCCATGCCGCGTCAGAGGAGGGCCCAGCTCCTGAAGCAGGTGCGCTCGCTCGAGCAACAGCGCCGTACGGGCTCTGGTCCCACAGACTGTGACTTCACAGTCCCCACCTGTCCAAGGACCCACATTCGAGGGGCTTGGGGCAGAAGAGAACAGGGCGTGGGACGGGGGAGGGACAGGACCCAGGAACGAGTCCCCACTCGGGACTTCAGACCCCAGCCCCAAACCAGCTCCTCCCAACCGGCTTCCCCACGGCACCCTCTGGGAAGCCCTTAAACGGTGGACCCTGAAACTCTGCCCAAGCCTTGTGAGACCAGAATCCTGCAGGTGTGACCAGGAATTTGTTTTCCAAAAAAACCTTTTTTTTTTAAATTTAATTTTATTTTTTAAAAATATTTTATTTATTTGACAGAGAGAGATCACAAGTAGGCAGAGAGGCAGACAGAGAGAGAGAGAGGAGGAAGCAGGCTCCCTGCTGAGCAGAGAGCCCGATGCGAGACTCGATCCCAGGACCCTGGGATCATGACCTGAGCCGAGGGCAGAGGCTTTAACGCACTGAGCCACCCAGGCGCCCCAAAACCTTTTTTTAAAAGATGTATTTATTGACCTGAGGGGTGGGGGGAAGAGCAGAGGGAGAGGGAGACCCCGGCACGGCGTGTAGCCCCACGCGGGGCTCGATCTCACAGCCCTGGGATCATGACCTGGGCAGAAACCAAGAGTCAGATGTTCACATGACGGAGCCACCCAGTGCCCCCCCAACTCTGCAGTGACGTTTTCTATCACAACGGGTGTGAGGCCACCCAGGGTCACCAAGCCTGTGCTCCACCGAGTCATTTCCAAGGAAGAAGGAAAGTGAGACAGAACTAAGGCCGTACGTGGTTGGAAACAGGGCCGCGTCTCTGCTTCCTGGGCCCTGCAGGTGTCTCAAACCTGGGCCACCCCACGGGCTCCCCATCGCTGTCCTCTTACCGCTTTTCCTACAATGGACTCACTTAACGGGAAAACCAGCCGTACGCACAAGGGAAAAACACATTAGAGGGTCACGGGTCTGGCTGTTCGCAGGAGGATGGGGACGCCCGGCCGCGGAGACAGTTGACGGCCCGAGTGTCAGGAGGTGGTGGAAACCGACTGGCGGCCAAGTGGAACTCACGAGGGCGGAAGGTTCTGGAGAGACCCCTCAGCGCCAGTCCGCACAGGGTCTCTGGACCCTGATGCACCTCCGGGGATTGCCTCCGAGGCCCCGATCCGTGTGTCAGGGACACCCTGCCCCCCGCAGCCTGGCCACGTGTGAGAGACGTCCCCTCCCCGCCGCGGGGTCTCCAGGGAGCAGCCGGGGCACTGGCCCCGCGAGCCGGACCGTCAGTGAGACCGCAGGGAACGCGGGCGACCGACCGGCTCCCCGAGGAGAGGAACCTTCGCGTTGGCACCGGCCCCGTTCCCTCGGCTGGAGTGCCCACCGTGCACACGTCCACGCGGCGCCTCCACGCAGTGGGATGGGGCACAGCCGGGGGGCAGGAGTGGCCGGAGCCCCGCTACGACCCGCTGCCTGGACCTGCTCGGACCACGTGTCGCTCAGTGATGGAAGCCGGTCGCAGAAGGCCGCAGAGGACGTGATTCCACGCGGATGACGTGTCTGGAACAGGCGAGTCCACAGAGACAGACACTCATGGCTGGGGGAGGGGAGGCCGTGGGGTCCCGGCTCCGGGCTCAGGGGGCGGGAGGAACCGCTCCGGCAGTGGGTAGACGGGGGCTCACGGGGGTGTGTCTCCTAAGTACCGCGGAGCCGGACCCTTTAAAGTGCTGGGCTTCAGGTTGTGTCACTTACATTTCCGTTAGAAAAAAACACATGCGTGTCTTTGTAGAAGAAACTGGGGGAGAGGGGACAGGGACGGCTCCGTGGGTGAGGCTGAGCCCAGGGCACGGGGGTGTGAAGCTGAGACTCTGGGCAGAGGATGCCCCGACCCCTTCCTCGGACAGGAACGGTCAGAGCTGGGAGAAGGAGGACATGGGCGGTGCCCCCCACCAGGGGACAGGGAGTCCCCGACGCCCAGGGCTCTGTCGTGCAGAAAACCCTCCCGCCTCCCACCTGCTCAGGCCCCCGGGTCATGGGGGAGAACCCCTAGCCCAGGCCCTCTTCACCACCTCCCAGGCTCTCCTGCGTGCGGCGTTGGGTATGGAAGAACCCCCGGGCAGGGGTCAGCACGTCTCCGGCCGAGAGGGAAGTGTCTGGAATGAGCCGCTCCGGACTGCTTCACAGGAGCCTGCAACACTCTCTGGTTTCAGTGGAGCTGCCCGCCGTCCCTGCCTCCTGCGGGTCACAGGCGCCCCCTTAATCCTCCCGTGGGACAGAAGTGTTATCCCCACTGGAAAGAGGCAGCCATGTGGAAAAGAGGCGAGCGCTGGGCCCCACGAGGTCAGCGGAGGCTGCCCCACACCTACGCGGGCTTGCAGGGCTCACGGCTGACAGCGTGGTCCCCAGCGAACGGTCGAGACCACTGACCCAGCGTCCTGAGGGGCCGTGGCAGTCCTGGGGACACCTCGACCTCAGACCTGTCTTGCGGGGCCCAGGCGAGGACGGGTCTGTGGCTGAGTGCCATGTGCGTGGTCCCTCGTTCCAGCAGCACCGGGTGTGGAGACCAACCGAGCCTCGACGCTTCTCCATGGAGAGCAAACAAAGCTGCTTCTGTGGTCCTTGTGACGGGCCTGACCACGCAGGAAAATCCTGGAGCAGCTCCTGGCAGGACGGTCTCTCCTGCGGTCGAGGCTGCCCTGCAGGCCCGTGGCTTGTGGGGAAACCCTGTGTGACTTCCTCAGCCTCCCTGTCCAAGCAGAGTCGGCTCGTACTGGATTCACTGGCCGACATTTTCAAGCAGGTCACCTTCACCCACCGCTGTGCCGAGGGACAGGCCGGACATCCTGGGTCAGGATGAGTCCAAGTTCCTGTTCCAGTTAAGGGAGCTGTTGGCAAGCAGAACACACTGAACGTTCTGGCCGTCACATCAAACATCGCCTATCTTCCCATCTTCTCCGAGGGAGAGTTTCGACACTTCGTAGTGGCTTGAATCCAAACTTACGGCGTCGTCCGGGCCCATCTCGGGGGGCTGGCACCGCCCCTGAGTGTCCCTCTGCCCCATCTGGGGAGCCCCGGAGGGGGCCGGCTGAGGACTGGCGATCAACCCACAGAAGGCCGGCCATGGAGGGTCGTGGGGTGGGACACTGACAGCCCAGTGGTCACGTCCCGTTTCCCCGGAGCTGCAGGGACCCAGCGCCCACCATCGGGACCTGGACCAGCACCCACCCTCCTGCCCTACGCGGTCCAGACTCCTCCCAGAGCTCCCGGCAGTGACAACGTTGAATCCGTCTGTAACAAGCCATCTGGAGCCGTCCTGCCTCCCGCTCTTAGAGCCCCTGGGGCCCCACCCCTTCAGTCTCCCCTGGGGTGACAAGCCTCACTCCCCAGTCCCAGCCAGGGGCGGCTCGGGCGCGGCTCACCCGTCCTGACTCCCCCCTCTCTCAGAGGCCCCAAGATAGGGGAAAGGTCGGCAGAATAACCGGCCCAAGACAGCCGGGTCCCAGTCCCAGAGCCCGGCGTAAGGTACAGAGCAAAGCGGACGTTACGGTGTGATTAAGGTCTGGACCCTGAGATGGGGAGACGGTCCTGGGGTGTCCACGTGGGCCCAGTGTCCGCACAGGTCCTTCTAGGAGGGAAGCAGGACGTCACACAGCGGCCACGGGGCCATGCCGCCAGCTCTGCGTTTGGAAGATGGGCTGTAAAACAAGGAACGCCGGAGGCTTCTAGAAGCTTGGGGGTGAAGAAAGGGACCTCACCCCGGGCTTCCAGAAGGAGCCCACCCTGCGCGCGCCCTGACGTCAGTCCTGCCGGCCCCGTGTCAGACATCCCGCACCGCAAGATCGGAAATTCCTGCTGAGCCACGAGTTTTGGTCTCCCCTGTTACAGCAGCCCCGCAGCAGGGACGATGGGGCGCCGCTCCGTGGAATGGGGCTTCCCGCCTCCCTCTTCACTGCGAACGCGCCGTCCCCTCCGAGCCCCTCCGCACGCACAGGGGGACGGGATCCGGAGGTGGCGTCTGTGGAACCGGGCCAGACCGCCACCTGCTGTCGGGAGCCCCCGGGAGCTCCCCTGTCGTCGCTGTCCTCCACACAGGTGTCGGGGTGAAGGGCAGTCCCCCACACCCACCTGCAACCACAGAACGTGGCCTTATTTGGAACGGTCTTCGCAGACGTGACTAAGATACACTGAGGTCCTGCTGGGGTTGGGTGGGCCGTAGATCCAACGGCTGACGCCCCCCAAGGCCAGGGGGAGGCCTGAACCCCAGCCGGGCTCACACGCTCACCAGACCGAGGGCCTCCCGCTGCCTCGTGCTCTCTCTGGCCGGCTGCTCCGTGTCTCCATCCGTGAAACAGTCCGGGTGCCCCTCTCTGACTTTCCGAGTTTGTGCTTCTGACCCGTGGTAGCCTGGAGCCATGTTTGTCCTCCGCCGACACGTGTCAAGTCGCGATGAGTCAGGCCGTCGGAAGCAAGTCCAGTCAGGGCTGACGGCCGCTCGGGGAGAAGGTGGAGGAGTCGGCCCGGGGTGACCGCCCGGGACGGCAAGCGGGGGCCTCCAGGTGCGGAGCCCTGAAGGTCAGCCCAGCCAGGGCTCCATGACCCTCTCCTGGAGCGTAGCAAGGTCCCGAGAAGTCCTGACCCTCCCCACCCGCCAGGGAGGCCTCAGCGGTTGGAAGCAGAGGTGCAGCCAAGAGTGGGTTTGCGGGGGAGGCGCCAAGCCTCGGAAAGCGGGAGAAAGGTTCAAGGCACAGGTGACTCCCAAGACCTGTGAAGGCCTGAGTCCTGGCCTGTTTCCCACCAGCCTGGGGGGCTGTCGACACAAGTGAGTTCCTTGTCCCCCCACCTCCCATTACACTGGGGCCCCCGAGCCTCATGTCTGGCTTCTGAGGAACGAGGAGTTCACGGCCAGGGCTAGAGAGGAAGGGATGCCAGCGCCCCGTCCTCACAGGTGGGGGTGCAGGTCCTGTGGTCTGCGAGCACATTCAGTAGGCACAGTGAGACCAAGGCAGAGCCCAGGCAGCCGCACGTCCCGGCCACACTTCAAAGACTGTGTACAAAGGGCGCAACCCTTCACAGCCAGTGAATTTGCACCCCCGGATCACAAGACAGAACAGTGTCTGCGTCCAGAGAGCCTCCCGATTCGTAAAAGCTCATTCGAAAAGTATTGTTTTTGTGAATGGGTGAATCGTCCATGTGGTTCCAATCCCTTTTCCTGCCACACGCCCAGCCCCTCCGGTTCCCTACCTGGAGGCTCCCGGGCTGGCTGGTTCCCACAGACTCTCCCAGAGATCTTCCGACCTCGGGGAAACGTATTTGTCTACTCTTTCCACCTTTTCTTTCTTTCTTTTCAAGATTTTATTTTATTTATTTGCGAGAGAGAGGGAACCCAAGCAGGGGGAGTGGGAAAGGGAGGCGCAGGCTCCCCGCTGAGCAGGGAGTCTGAGGTGCAGCTCGGTCCCACTGGGATCATGACCTGCGCCGAAGGCAGGTGCTCCGCTGGCTGAGGCGCCCAGCGTCCCAGTTTCCACCTTTCCCATCAAAATGGTGGCACACTGTGTCACCGTTCCCCGTGCTGCCGGTCCCACGTGGCGATGAGCTCTGTTCACAGGCTGTACCATTCACCACGTGAAGAGCCCGGTTCAGTGGTTCCCGCCACACTCACCGGGGTCGTGCCGCCGCCACCGTGGTCGAGGTGAGGACACACTTGTCCCCGCAGTCGGCTGCCCCAGCGGCATCGCCCTCCCCTGTGTGCTTGGAGCCGTCCCATGTCCCACGCCGGCTTCTGTGGATTCCCGCCCGCTGCTCCCCTGCAGGGCGTGTGCCTCTCCTGAGCGCTCATGACGTGGGGGACTCCGCAGCCCCATGGGCCGGACACGGGTCCTCAGACTCCCTCTGTGTCTCGGCAGTGATGACCCACTGATCCAGCGGGACAAAACTCCTTAACCGGACTGTGGTTGGGCCTCCTCTCCAGACCCCTGACCCCGGTCCCCCTCAAGACGAGCCAGCGGACGGCCTCCGGGTGTGGGGACACCTGCTCTGCCTGGGCCCCACGCGGCCGCCCTCCAGAAGAGAAGGCCTGTCCTGTCCCCTGGTGCCGGGAAGCTCACAGTCCCAACCTCAACAGCCCAGGCCTTCCAAATACAGCCTCTCCCTCCTCAGTCCGGACATGGGTTTTATGGAACAGATCCCTGTGGGATCGCCGCCGCCCGCCAGGGACTGAGCAGAGCCCACAAATCGAAGAGCAGCCACTTGAACGGAAGGAGTCTGGATGCAGTCCCCGACCCCCCACGGCAGATCCCTGAGAGCGAGGCCGAGCCGTCCACACGGACGGACGACGCCGCAGCCTGGAGAAAGGCCGCCACGGCGAGAGGGACGGGACGGGGCTGCCGTCTGTCCAGGAACACCCTCCCACTGCCCTGGCTGTCCGGGGGGCCTGAGCTGGGCCCTCCCGGAAGGCCGGGCACGTGCTCCCGGACGACCGAAGTCAGCTGCCTGGTTGTTAACAGTCTGAGCGGCTCATGAGGACCGGCAGTGGGCCCTGCTGACCTCGGGGTCGGCGATCGTCCGCATGCGGCTTTCCCCACTTCAAGCCGGGGGCTGTCGAAGGGCTTCAGAAGGTGACCGCCCCCGGGAGGGTCGGGTGGGACCACACGTGGGCAGGGATGGACCCACGCCTTGACTCTGGGCCCCAAGCTGTCCTCTGGGGGGAAAGAGCCTCCCAGGGGCCACATGCCATGCTCCAGACACTGCACAGAGGCTGCTGAGGGAGAGGGAGCTCCTGGAGCCTTCATGTCCTCTCTGACCTGGACGGGGGAATGGGTAGACGCTCGTTCTAGGAGTGACCTGCTCAGCGGGGCGCCTGCGGGGTGTGTGTGCGCGCAAGCCGTTGACTTTAATCACTCGGCAGGGCTCCTGCTGGCGGCAGGAAGTCACCCTCCCGGGAAGAGAGAAGCATCTGGGTCTTGCCTGAACTCGACCCCAGGTAGCGCAGAGGGCGGTACTCCCTGTGCTTGGCCTGCGGGAATTCAGAGCCTTTGCTCTGTGGGGGCGGGGGAGGGGGTGCCTGGGCCTCCAGCCACACGCTGGTGAGGGCAGCCCGAGTGCACGTGAGGGACAGGGTCCGCCTGCCGCACTCACCCTCGCTGCCTCTGGAGGCCTTTCGCTGGGGGTGTTGGGGAGCGGGGCAAGGATTTGCAGGACTCTGGAGTCCTGTATTTGGGATGCCCAGAAAGGGTCTTGTCTGGATGCGGGCACACTCCCTCCCTGGGGTCCTGGGGACACTCTCACACCTGGCCCTGAGGTCACCCCATCCCCTCCCACTTGGCTCAGAATCCCCATTCCCCTCTCCGGACCCCTATTTCCACAGCCCGCAGAAACCCTACACCCACAGTGGTTCTGGCCAATTCCACAGGCACGGGTAACCATCTCGCTGAGGCTGGTCTGACCCCGGAGCCCCCTCGCCAGCTCTCCATACAAGCCGCAGGGTTTCCTAGGAATGTGGGCCCACGGGAAGTCCAGCGTGGAGGGGATGCCCAACTCCCCCCCACCTGCGGACGTCTCTCCCTGCTCCCACCCTGCTCCCACGTCCCTCTCCCCACCCCCCAGAGGAAAAGCGAGGTCCTTTGTGGTGGGTTGGCTTGAGAGCCATCCTTCAGAGGAAGGACAGCTGTCCCCCAGCTGGGGCCACAGGTTTCCCACCTGCTCCCCTGGCAAGGGATGTGGGATTTCTGTGCGCTCCTGGATGCATCCCGAGCTGAGTTTAGCAGGGCTCCCTGGAGCGGATGGGGGGGCACATTGCTTGTGTGTGTGTGTGTGTGTGTTGGGGGTATGGACCATTGCGGGCACCTGGCCCCCCAGGGCAGGGTGTGAGGGCGTCCAGCAGGGTCAGCAGCTCCGGGCAGCCCTGCCCACATGGGGTCAGGAGGCCCTGGTGTTCTCCGATTGGATAGGGTTGCACTTCCCTCGCTGAGCCCGTCTGAGGACTGGGGCAGAAACCCCTCACTGGGCACCCAGACCTGCAGTCCCAAGGTTCAGGCCGTGGCCGCCCCACGAAGCCCTTTCCACTCTGGCAGACCCTCGCCCGCCCGTCCTCGAGGCCCTGCTCCAACGCTGAAGCCCAGAACGCAGCGTGCAGAGCTCCGAGTGTCGTCCGTGGGTCCGTGGAGAGTGCCGCGGCCCTCAGTCCTGCTCTGCTCTGGGGTTCGGCGTCCCCTGCCCTCCCGGTGCCGGACGGGCAGTAGCCACAGCCGCCTGCAGGCCCGAGGCCACACTCTCCCCCGTTTCGACTGCAGCAGCCCCTCCGGACTCCGGCTCAGCCTCCCCGGCCTCCTTCCTGGCCTTTACCGCCGGTCCCAAGCCAGGGGGCTGCGGCCACTGTGGGGGGCCTCCCGCACTGCCGGCCACGTCTGCGAACGAACGAGGTTGTGCCAACAGGTGCCCGATCGACCACCCCCGCGGGGACGACACCCAGGGTCATCCCCGCACCCAGGGTCTGGCGTCGAACAAAGGACACAGGAGACCACAAGCAGTACTTAAGATTTTGATCATTTTTCTTCAAAAACCAACAAAAAAACCCCACACACAAAATCCCCAGAACTCCCCACCAAGCGCAACAGGTTAGCCACTGACGGGAAAAGAGACGTTAGCCACGCACGCCGATCTGCAGCAGGCGTCCTGGCCGGGCTGACGTGGCCGCCAGGACAGCGGGAACACCGTGCGGCAGGGGTGGTCCTCGGCCCCACAGGGAGATACACAAGATGCCACGGCGTCCTTTGTTAGTGACACGTTAGGACAGGAGAAAACAGCAGGTCCACGAACAAACACTTGCTGCTTACGGCAGGGTTTGCTTTATAAGGAAAAAAAACGAAGCTGGACAGACACGCGTGCCCGGGACGCCTGTCACCAGAGGGGGCAGGAGGAGCCGCCAAAGGCCCAAGGCGCCGTGGAAGCACTGCCTGGTGTCTGAGGGCAGGGGCGACCATGCCCCGATTCCCCACACCCACCAGCAGGCCACCCCGGAGGGCCCCCGTGGGCTCCCCGCACCCCGCCCAGAGCCAGCCTGTGCTCGGGCACAAAGCAGGACAGGGGGACAGCGGGCCGACTTCTCGGCCTCCTGGGCGGCTCAGGCTGCTCGGGGGCCTGGAGCCCAGACGGATGGCGGCAGGCTGACCACGCCAAGCTTACACGGCCCTGGGGGCTGAAGCGGCATCCTGGGCTACAGCCCGTACTGGCCGCAGCGGCCGCCCCTGGGACAGCACCGAGGGCACCACAAAGACAAAAGCCCAAGGAGGCAGGGCAGGCCCGGGAGCAGGTGCAGCGGGAGCAGGCCCAGCTTCGCAGTAGCAGAGTCTGGCCTGGGAAGGGCCACGTGGCGGGGCGTGGGGGGCTCCCGCGCCAGGAGCCCCAGCCAGCGGCAGATGCCTTCCTGGGGTGGGTTCGTCGGGCCCTGGGAGGAGGCTGTCTTCAGGGACTGCCTGGCTAGGGAGTCCCGTAGCTTTCCCCATCACGGTGTCTGCTGTTCCTGCCTGGCCGTGTCTAGATTTCCAGCGCGAGTCTGCCCAGAAAACCTCTCGTTCAGTCCCGGTACCGGATATGGAACAGCCCAGGGCCATCGTGCGTTGTGCCTCAGCTCCCGTGGGTGTCCAGGGCGGGACGTACGGAGCCGGGTGTCCAGTGTGTCCCGGGTGACTGGGTCTAGCCCAGATGCTGGCCCTGCTCTGCCGTCCCGGGTGGCGCACACGGGTGGGAGCTCGGGATCGTCCGGGCACCCGTGACCTCTGCCCGGGCCCCCGCCAGCAGCAGACACCAGGTGCAGGAACCTGCCCTCCGCTGAGCCGGGGCCGGCGTTACTCTCGGAAGGCAGCCGTTCTAGTGGCCTTCTCTTTTCTCTTCTGGGGGTCGGGGAAGGACCCACCCGTGAATCTTTAAGGCAAAGAGACTAAGTCCCGGGATTAGTTTTTGCTAAAGTCACTACATCTACAACAACAACAACAAAAGAAAGCCAAGCGTGCGGTCCGGGCTGCTGTCTGTCTGTCAGTGCAACTCGGAGGTCCGCACAGTGAGGCCCGAGTCTCGGTGGCTCTGCTCCTGGGCTTGGAGTGCTGGGGACTCAGGATCCCCCCCCTTCCTGGAAGCCTGTGCTGGGCCGGGCACCGTGCCCCACGACACGCCCGAGGCCCTGGCAGGCAAGTCAAGCTGTAGGGGGCAGAGGGCAAAACTCTCACTATTCCCCCTCATTTCTTTAGAAAATAATCATCTTAGCGGCGTCAACTTGACCCCAAATTTAAGTTACAAAAATAACACAAACAAAGGCTGAAAGGAGGCCCTGGCGGACGAATAGGCTGCGGTGGGTCAGGGCCCGGCCTCTTCCTGGCGCCGCACTCTTGGAAGTGAAGCCAGAAGTTCGCTTTCTGGGACGAAAGTCGTACCAGTCTGCACTGGGGCCCCAGCCCCCGACCGGGTGGAGGGACGGCGCGGGGCGCTCGGCTGAGCTGCCTGGATGACGGGACCGGAGTCGCTTTTCAAGGGGGTGAGATGTTCCAACACCGTCTTCGCGCGTTTTCTTTCCGGCAGCCTCCTGGTCCTTCTGGCTTACGTCTCCTGGGGCACCACCCGCATGAGCTTCTGGCAGAGGACTGTCGTGGAAACTGCGGCGGGGGGACACGTGAGTTAGCTCGGGGACACCACAGGGGCTGCAGCTCGCCGTCCCCCGTGGCCACACCTCCCACGGCTGCACGAGCAGCTAGAGACCCAGAGTTCCTTCCGGAACCTCCTAATGTGCGCACACCTGCCCGGGGCCCGCGGGCCTCCCCGCTGTGGGGCGCCAGGCCGCACACCAGCCTGGGGAGAGGCGGAGAACGCTGTGCGAGGCACCTCAGCCTCAGCCCAGGTCCGAGCCCGGGGCTCCTGGGAGCCACACCGGGGTCGAGGGGCGGGCACGGCCTCCTTGGGGTGATCGCCGCTTGCAGGCTGGCCTGTGCAGGGACCCACGCCCGCTGCCCGCGACCTCTGCGAGCACTCATTTCCGGATGGAGGGGCTCCTGTTCAGGCCCCCGGGGTGGCGTGTTCTGGAAGATGACTGACAGGGAGCCAATGGGCTGGGCTGGAAGCAACGCTGCACCGAATGACCGGCAGGCGGGCGCCAGACGAGTGCAGACGGCCACCTGGCACGGGGTGACTAGGGCGCAGGCCTGCGGATGCCCTGACTTTCCCAGAAGCCCGCCACATTCGACGTGCTTTCCGTCTCGGGCCTGAGCTTGGCTGGTGAAGGGAGCCCAGGACGGCAATCCTGGGATCCCACACCATCCTTCTCTGCCTTTCTAGGTCAGCCGGCTGTGTTTAAGCTGGCGACAGACGGCGGGATTTCATGACTTGGCCAACGCAGCCTGGTCCTCGGGAATCCCTTGTTCCGAGATTAGCGGGCGCCGAGCTGAGCGTCTTATCCCTGAGATACGCAGGCCGGACGCCACCGCCGAACACGCCACAGCACCCCAAAGCTCCGTGAATGCCTCCCTGCTGGCCCCGCAGCCCGGGCCTCACACACCTGTCACCGCCCCTGGCTGACCCTGGGCCCTAGGCCAGTGGGAGCTCCTCTGCTCCCGGACGGGGGTTAGACCAGAGCTGCAGACGGCCCTGCTCCGGGGTCGGGGGGCAGGGAAGCTGAGGCCGGCCCTGGGTCCTGGGTGCAGACAGAGGGTACTCACAGATGCCATGGAGAAGCCACTTGGGCTTGTTTTTCCACCAGACCCCGAAGAAGTAGACGGGTAGGCCGCTGAGGATTATGGTGAAGCCGATGCCACACTCCACGGGGGTCTTCCAGAAGGAGACCGCGATCAGGAAGAGGCAGGCCAGGATGAAGAACACCGGGAGGGCCAGGTTCACCTGGACAGGGATGGAGAAGGCACTGAGGCCACCCGCACCCCGCCTCTCACCCCACACCTCCTACCGCCTGCCAGCCCGAGTCCCGTCCACCCTGATGAACGCGCACCCTCACCGGAGGCCTTTTTCCTTGGGACCCCGACCCCCGGGCACCCCCTGCATCCCCCGCTCTGAGCCACTCCAAGCCACTCCTGCGTCGCTGGGTCGTGGCCGAGCTTAGAGCAGCTCTGACTCTGCGGCCTGTTCTGGCCTTGGCCTCCGCTGGTTCCCACCCGCACAGGTTTCTGAGTCAGCAACGGGGAGCTCCAGCCGCCCTCAGCGCGGGGCCACGCAAGAATTGCTCCGAGCACACAGCGTGCAGACACAGCCAGGTGGGGCCCTTGAGGCTTCCCAAGGTCAGGGAAGGTCAGCCTCTTGGTTCCATCACGGGGTGGAGGCCTGGCTCAGACCCTGACCCACGGTCACCCAAAGGAGGGGCCCGGCGCTTCTGGGAAGACCGTGGCCGCTCACAAATCCCACAGCAACACCCGCCTCCTCAGAGGACCCTTTGTGGGCAGGCGGGCTGTGGTCTGTGCCCCACGGGCCCACGGCCCACACACAGAGTCCAAGGCCCAGAGCGGCAGCCATGCCCACAGCTGGCAGCCACTCCGGGGACTCTCACCCCGCGTCTGCAACCTGGTGTCTACACGTCAGCATCTACACACAGGAAGAAACTCTAGAGTTTCTTGTCTAGAGTCCTTGTCTAGAGGACAAGGGACGAGCAAGGGTCCCCCTCAGTCACCCATGGGGCACGCCACCCTGGCCACCTGGCCCCAGCGGGGCAGTGCCCCCCACACCAAGTGAGGGCCGTGCTGATCCTGGGCACTGAAGTTGCCTGGGTCCCCCCAGAAGAACTCGTCCTAGGCCCTGCTAGGCTCTCTGCTGGGGAGAAGCCTCATAGACAGGTGCCCACTGCGAGGACCACGCACCAGCACGAGCTGGACGGGGGACAGGAGCTGCTGGCCAGTGGCTGCCCGATGGCCACAAGAACGTTGGGGCCATGGCTGACGTGTTCACAGGGCCTTCAGGGCTGCCTTCCTGGGAGAGACAGGGTCACCCTTGGGAAGCTGTACCCGAGGCCTGAGCAGACAAGGACCAGCACTCGGCTTTCTCCTGGGACAGCCACGGCCAGGGCAGGCATCTCCACCCGCAGCCCAGCTGGTCTCCCCTCCCGAGCTGGGGCCTGTCTTCCTGGGCCGGTCGGGGCCTCACCTGGCCCCCTGCCCTGCGGCGCTCGGCAGTCCCCCACCTGGCATGTGGGGGTCTCACTTATCGCTCTGCCCTGCTTGGAACAGTAGCTCTAGGGCACGTACGGTCTGATTTGTTCAGTGACGAACCCCAGCACCTGGAAGCACGTGGTCAGCCCCCAAGAGGTTCCCAGTTACGACCATGACGCGAACTACTTCCCTGTCTAGCTCGGAAGCGTGTGCACGGAGATCTGACTTGGGCCCTGCCAGAATGTTCCGGAGAGAGTGCCCTCACCCCTGGTTGGCGGAGGGAAGGGGGGGACGGCGGCCTGCCCGGCCACGGGCCACTAGGCACAGAGCTACGTGGCTGCGGAGGCCCGGCCGGCGGGCCGCTCACCTTGATGGGCCGCTCCAGCTCAGGCTTCCGGTAGCGGAGCCACAGCATCCCGGCGATGGCCAGGGCCACGCAGAGCCAGTTGAAGAAGCTGAAGAAGTTGATGACGGAGAAGATGTCTCTGGAGAAGGCGTACAGCAGCGTCATGATGCACTGCGAGCAGAGCGAGGCGGGGCTGGGACACAAGCACACGCCGAGGGCGCGGCCCCCCGCGGACACCCTCTCCCCGCCCGCGCACAGCCGGCTCCGACACCCCGACTCCACAGGCCTCCACACCGTTCCCACGCCTTCTGGTTCACAACTACTATGCGTAGTTTTTGGAACTAAAAACTCAAAAAGAAAAATGTACAAAGCGTGACGTGAGGAAGCACTCGTGCTAATTATCCGTGTCTCCGCCAAGTGTGCCGCCTGCGGACAGCACCGGGCCGGCCGGCCGGAGGACAGGGCACGGACGCGCGGCCCACTTACCGTGAAGACGAGGGACGGCATAGGTGTCAGGAGCTGCGGGTGGATCATGGAGAGGACGGAGGGCAGGTGGCCCTCCCTGGCCCCCACGAAGAACAGCCTGCGGACACAGGAGCACTCAGTCCCCTCCCACACACTCCCGGGCAGGGCAGGGAGTGGAGAGGGTCCATGCCGAAGGGCTGGGCTCCCTGTGGGGGCTTCCCGGCATCCTCGAGGGGCTCCGCTGGCCAGGGTTTCGAAACGAACACAGCAAAGAGTCCAGAAGGACATGGTCGTGTTACCTCCAGCTGGGGGCCGGGGGACGCCAGGGGTCCGGGTGGGGGCTCACCGAGAGGACGTGAAGAGGGACCCATTGACGGAGCCGAAGCAGGACAGGCCCACGAAGACGGGGATGATCCAGGACATGACGCCCAGGTGGTAGGTCCCAAAGTCCTAGGAGGACGGGGAGCGTGAGCCCCTCAGCCCGGGGCCCCAGCCCAGCGCTCCCAGCTCTGCGCCTGGACAACAGGTCACGCGGCCGTCCTCACAGCCGGGCCCTGGCATGCTTCTACACAGCTTCCCACGGGCTCATCATGAGACGTCTGCACTCGGAGTGGCCTCCTGGGGTCTGGACCTCGGGGGCAGCCCCAGGGACAGGACCTGGGTCAGCACGGGGCGCTGTGCCTCAGTCCCCATCCATACCCTCGGGCACCTATCACCACGCCAGATGCCGGGGGTCCCTGGGCACAGCGTCCCCACATCAGCACATCCGCTCAAGGGAAGGGAGCGCGGCTGTCTCCGGCTGGGCCCCCAGCACCCTCCCGCCGCCTGAGAGCAGAACTGGGTGTTTATTCAGAAGAATGGCGTGAGTGTTGCCACGGCTGAGTCACCAGGTCTGGGATCCACCTCTGTTGGCCCGGGAATGCCACGTCCAACAAGCCCAGGGTCCACGGCACCCGTGCAGAAGGCTCAGACTCCCAGCGGCTCCGCCCCGTGCTCAGGGCTGGACGCGACGCTCACCTGGGACTCACCCCTCCCCCCACTGCCCCTACCCGCCCCCCCCCCATGGCTCCGACGCGCTGGCCCACACCTGGCCAGGGGGAGGCCGGGCCCCAGCGTGCGGCAGACCCGAGTCTCAGGGGAGCCCGGGGTTAAGGGCCAGCGCCCACTCTTTCCGGGGGGTGGCAAAGCGCCACTCAACCTCCCCGAGGAGGGAGCGGTTCACAGGGGCCTGGTCTGCTCGGGGGCGTCTTACCACGGCCACAGCCTCTGACGTCAGCATCTGCTCCGTGGACAGCGTGGTGAAGTAGGCCAGGTTCGTGAGCACGTACACCAGGGTGACGATGGGGAGGGAGATGATGATGGCCAGGGGCAGGTTTCTGCAAGCAACGGGGGCAGACGTCATCCAAGGGCAGCCTGGCACGGGCCGGACCGGACGGTGAGGAGCCGGTGCCCCTGCCACCATACGGGGGGCCAGGGCCTGAGCCTCACTGCATGGGGAAGGCGGCCACCAGCACGTGGAAGGGGCTGGAAACCGGCAGGCGGGCAGCGGTGTGAACCTGGGCCCGGGATTCCGCCGCTCCAGCCCCGGGCCTGCGGGAGAGCCTGGTTCCAAGTCACAGGGCGGCCGTGAGGACGGCACCCCGCCCCAGCGACCCTCCTGCCCCTCCAAGGCCGGCCCGGTCTGGCTCTGAGACATAACCGGGCTTCCTCCTCCTCTCACGTTACGGTAACACAAGTCTGTGCGTGCTCGTACCTGTAGGGATTGATCATCTCCTCCGTGACAAAATTCAAGTAATTCCTAGAATTGAGAGCAGAATTTCACCACACACCCCTCACAACGCTTAGGGAAAACAACACCGATCCCAAGGGAGCCCCTCCTGGCTGTTCTGGGCCCGTGGAGTGGGGATTCCCCACCCATGTGTGGGGGCCCCAGGTCCTGAGCACGGGAAGTCAGCACTGCCCCCCCCCCCCCCAGGGCAGCCAGCACCGTCTCTGAGGCAGAGGCACAGCCTGGCCCGACGGGGGCCACGCGGGGAAAGAGACCCGAAGGGCAGCCCCCCACGGGCTTCTGTGTCCGCAGGGAAAGTGCTGCCACGTTGAGCTGGTTCCAAGGCTTCCCTGGCTGCTACCTGACCCTTTCCGGCACCTTCTGTGCCTGCCCGCCCACTGCAGCCACTCTTGTGGCTCAGGACAGCCTGCCCCGAGAGCAGAGGCCATGGCTGAGGACCCAAGGGGACGGAAAGCGTTGGCCAGAACTGCAGGCAGGCACCTCGCTTCTGGCGGGGAGAGGTCAAGAACCACCACGCCCAGCCCCTGGAGCCTGAGTGCTGCACGCCGGTCAGCAGAGGCTGCCCACAGGAAAGAGGCTTGCTGCGAGCAGTGCCCAGGGCTGCACAGACGCACGTCCTTGCCTCTCCGGGACGCGCGGGGCTAGCAGCAGCTGGATAGCCTTGCCTGCATTCCCCAGAACTGCCCGCGGGCGGCCAGGACACCCGATTTCTGGACCCGAAGGCCCACCCAGCCGGCGTGCTCCCAGCCCAGAGACCCTGACATTCTAGAACCTACCATCCCCCGTAGGCAAAGAGGCCACTGTACAACGCCAGCACGATGTTCCCCACGTCCAGCTTGGTGCCCTCAAACGAGAACTTGGGATCCAGATTGGACACGTCACCTGGCAAAGGCCCGACAGACAAAGGAATGCCGGGTTAGACAGCACCGCGAGGAGGTCACACCGCAACTTCTGGAATATTCCTGGAGCAAGATTCAGTCGCACACAGAAATGCTGGGGGATGCACCTGCTGAACAGCCTCGCCAGCGATCCCACGCTTATGCTCAGGCCAGGAGCGAGCAGGCACAGGGGACCCGGGGGACGGGTCCCCAAGACGCCCCTAGCCGCCCTGTGAGCGGAAGGCAGTTCTGCAGACCCTCAGTCACTCTAAGCCCCCGGACTATGCGCTGAGGGGCGGGACACCCACATGTGCGCCCACCTGCAGTTCATCGGGGCAGAAGGGGCTGGTCAGCCCAGGTCATCTCGGAGGACACCCCCCACAGAGCCCGTGACACGCGCCCCAGGTCAGGGGCAGCCGGGCTGCAGTCCCGGCACCCCTCCGTGCTGGGAGGATCTCGGGCTGCTGACCCTAGAGCCAGGTTCCTTGCGGTGGGACAGCGTTCACAGCGTGACCTGGCGGCAAGCATCAGCAGGAAACTTCTCGCTGATGACTCGGATGTGTCCTTGGGACCTGCCCGCCCCAGAGACGGTGACGGTACGACATGAGGGGGCCGTGAAGGGCCGGCACCTCCCAGACAGCCAACAGCAGGGCCCGGGGGGGCTCCGTCCTCCTCTCTGCTGACCGTTTCCACCGGGAGCAGCCCAGGGGGCCCTGATGTGCGGTCACACCACCCAGTGTCTGCCCCCGTCCTCCTGTCGCTTCTCTGCTGGGTCTCCCCTCTATCGTACCAGTGACGCGTGTCCCTGGATTTAGGGCCCATCCCGAGCCAGGATAGTCCCGTCTCACACTTCCCCTCAAATACATCCGTGAAGACCCTTTCTCCACCTAAGGGCGCAGTCCAGGTCTCAGGGGACAGGGTTCGGGTCCAGCACCCACACTGGCACGGGAAGGGGAGGGGGCTGTGGGGGGACCCCAGCTATCAGGTTCTTTCTGACACTCAGCCTAGTGGGCTCAGGCCTGGAACCACCCGCTCCGTGACGAGGGGCCTGCCTGCCCGCGAGCCCCATGCTTCTCCAGTGCTCCCAGCGCCCCGGCTGGGGACAGCTGCCGCAGGGACACGGGACATGGCCGGTCACTCAGCCCACTCGGCCATGGCTGCCTGCACATACGGTGGTGGCAGGGCTGCACCCTTGGCCGGGCGTGGACAGCTCGTTCGTTCGGGGACGTTTCTAATGGAGTCCTTACGGCTCTGCCCGCGAAGGCCCGTGTCGCTGCCAGCCAAGAAGCCACCAGCCCAGGCGCCGCGGGGTGAGGCAGGGATATGGCTCCAGCCCAAAGCCAGGATCTGCAGACCCCCCGGGAGCCCAAGGTCTCCCACACCTCCCACCAGGGGCCTCCGTCACCCCAGGAACAGGACACAATGATGGCAGGGGAGGGACTTGTGGAGGGACAGCAACTTCAGATCAGCTCCGCCCTCGGCCTTGTCCGTCCTGACCCCACAGGTGCCGGGGGGACCTGGCCCGGGTCTCGTGACCGACCGCTTGGCCCCGGGGCAGCCGCCCCCTCACCCCCCGCCCACGTGTGCCCTGTCTTGGAGGCCCAGGTCCTCGGCCTGCCTGGTCACAGGGTGGTCAGCTGGCTGGGTGGGCGGGGCCGAGCCGAGAGCGGGCTCAGGACAGCACAGCGCACCTTTCATTCGACAGCGCCCAGGAGAGTGCCCTGAGCCCCCCGTGGCTCCCTCCTGGCCGCACCCCACAGAAAGGGTCTGCCACGCACCCCACGGCCTTGCCCACGTGCTTCTGCTGGCCAGCAGCCGGGGAGGGACACAGAGGCTCAGGCCACCTGCTCCCGGATCCCTACAGTGGGATCTAGGACCACGATGGGGGACTCCTCTCTGGGGACCCTGTGTGCAGTCCACACCACCGGACTCCTCCTGGAGACCGCCCTCCCTCCATAGGGGCTTGCGAGGGCCGCAGGTCCCCAGAGCGCTTCTGGAGCACGGGAGGACCCCTCACACGTGGTGCACGCGTGACTGTCACCGAACACTGCCTCGCAAACCTGCCCCTCTTCCTACTACCACGCGCGTGTTATACGTGGTTCCAGCGACGGATCTTCCCTCCGCCGTGACGCAGACGCAGGGGCTGGTGCAGTCGTTAGAACTGTCCCCCCGAGTTGGTGACAGTGTGCACACACATGCACCTCGGAGACACTCCGTGCAGAGGTCACTTTCGGGGGCCAGCACCCGGCCTGGCACAGGAAGGGAGATGTGGGCGCTCCGGGTTCCTGGCAACCGCGGGTACAGTGCCGGGACCGGGACGAGGTTCAAGGTGGGGCCTGTGGTTTCAGGTAAGAACCAGGTGCTTTCAGCCCCGCGAAGTCCCATGCAGCCGTGACGTCCTCCTCGGGTGCCACTCCCGCTGTGGCCACCAGCTCCAAGCTGGGACACGGACACACGGTCATCCCCCGAGACGGTCACGCAGCGACTGGACTTCCTGACATACGACAGTGTTTCCTGGGGCCTACGGCCTGATTCTGCAGGGTCTGCGATCCGAGGAGACGCTACTGCTCTGACCAAGCACAGACAAGAGTCTCCCTGGGGACCTCGGCCAGGCCCCCCCACAGCAGCCTGCAGATTTCTCCTCCTAGGTCAAGTGCCTGCCAAGTGCCTAGAGTCACTCGGAGGAAAGCAGACAGCAGGCTCATGGAGGGACCGCACACCCGGATCCCGCACTGTCCCCAGACCCGGCTCCTCTCCTGGCATGGAGGATTGGGGGCGGGTCGGGGGGCAGTCGGCAAAGCTCTGCCAAGGATTCGGCTGCAGCTCCTGGCTGCCAACCCACCCTCTACTGAGTTCCTCTGGGCTGTCACGCACCTGCCACCTCGTCCAGATGCAGCGTGCCCCACTGTACGTCAGGGACAGAGGAAGGGGCCTGACGGTGACTTGAGTGGGCAGTGTGCGTGCCCCCCCAGCAGGGCTCGCGGTTTTGTTCAGACTCAGACCACGCTGGGCGCCAGCCCAGAAGGGAAACCCACAGCTTCTCCAGGCTCCTGACCCAACGTCGGCCAAGCATGCTGCCCCCTCCTTCTCGACAGGCACCAAGGAGCAGGCGCTGGGTCTGCTCGCTCCATGTGCCACGGGGTCGGGGTGAGTGCTCAGGGACAGTGGCTGCGCCCGCCCTTGCCATCCTGGGGTCCTGCTGGGGCTGGAGCCTGAACAGCAGGTGGTCTTCGCAGAGGCCTGGTGAGCTGGCAGGAGGGCCCGCCTGCCCGTCTCCAGCAGCTCCAGCCGGGCCGCCCTGTCGGGATGTGTGTTAGCAGCTGCCCAGCGGCCGCAGCAGTGGTGAGCGAGGGTGCGGCGCGGAAGAGACATGGAGACTCCGTGTGGTCTCAGCCCCCCGCCCCCCCCGCCAGCTGCAGCGGGGCACGTGCGGCGACGTCTGGAGACAGGCGGGCTGGTCAGGGCGGGTGGGGGGGGCGGGCGGCTGTCTGGTGCGGGGAGCAGGCAGCGCCGCTTAGCACGCTGGGACACTGAGCACGGCTCCCCCAGATGGCAGCGAGAAGGGGCAAAGCTGTGCTCACGAGATGGGTGACCAATGCTGGGACCCCGGGCACCGTTCTCATTGCTGGCTCAGACACGCGGACCATGCTGGGCCCCCAGGCGGGGTCAGACGCGGATGAATGACGACAGTCCCCCAGGGCCACCATGTGCCAAGCTACCCGATCCCCTGACAGCAGGCCAGAGAATGACTGTGAGAGACAGACACGGTGCAGGTCCTCCCGCAGGCTCCGAGAGCGGGGCACGGGCACCCTGGGGCCACCCCTGCTCTGTGCACCGCAGAGGTTCCTCTATCTGCTGCCCCAAGGGGAGGCGGCACGCCAGCTGAGGTTGGGTCCTGGCCCTCGGCTCGCCCGCACTGCAGGAGCCCCCGAATCCGTGGCCCTTCATGTCGGCCTCTCCTAGCCCCAAATGCAGCCCCCGACCGCACCCTCCCAGAAGGGCCTCCAGGAACGGGAAAGTCAGCGCAGAGCCAGAAGCTAGGGCCACCTCCCGCCCACCGGGACCCCTTGTGGACCGGGGTGATGGGGGTGGGAAAGCTCAAGGCCCCAGGGAGCAGCCATCCGGGAAAGCCCAAATCCCGGCATCCCACAGACACAGCCAGGGGAAGCAGCAGCTCTGAGCACGTGGGGACAGGTGTGGTCCTTCCTCCCACCAGGGGAATGTGCCAGCCCTCCAGCTCCTGCGCTGGGAGGACCAGGGCTACCCTGATGCCTGCGTCCCGAGACCTGGCCTCTGCGAGGGCGGAAGGCCCGGTCAGACGCTCACCGCGGCTTCTCCAGCGCGCCGGGAGCCTGTCTACGCTGCGACCTGGAGATGGGCAGTGGGGGCAGAGGCAGAGAATCCCAGAACCTCAGGGTGCCCCACCCCCTTGCCATGCTTTCTCACAGCCAGAGCAGCCCTGGGGCACCCTTCCTGGGATGGGGACACTGTGAGAAAGCCAGCCCCAAGCTGGGCAACGTCCACCGTGCCGGAAGCTTCTGCTTCTCGTCCCACTTGATCCCTCCGGGGGTGTGTGGGGCGATCACTGATGTCACGAGATGTGAACAGGGTCCCCCTAAGAACTCCTGTTAACCCGGCACGTCCGCACGTGGCCTGGTTTGAAAACGGACTCAAGGTGAGGACAAGAGGAGATCACGGGTGAGGGTAGGCCCTGAAGCCCCCAGTATCCTTGGAAGACACAGACACAGGAATGGCCACAGGGAGACACAGGAATGGCCACAGGGACGAGACTGAGATGGCCGAGTGCCACGGCCACAAGGCCAGGGACCGCCAGAAGCTGGAACAGACAAGGATGGACCCCCCTCCCCAAACAAATTTCAGAGAGAATATGGCCTTGTGTTTAGACTTTTGTTCCCCAGAACCACGAGGGGACAACGGGACACTGTCTGCGGACAGACCGATGGGCCTCACTCTGCCTGGGTCAGATGCCCTGGTCTCCACTCTGTGCCTCATGGGCACGGCTGGGACAAGTCGTGGCCTTGGTCCTGCCTTTGCCATCACTGGCCAAGTAAACGGTGTTTGGCCTCAGGCTCCTGCTCTGTAAGACGGGCTGTCCTGCGTGGGGCCCCAGCGCTGTCCCACCTGGCGAGTGGGCTCTGCGCGACCGGTGCCCTTAATGGGTTTGGGCAGAAAGCACCACGACGGGTCTCCTGCTCCAGCCAGAGCCCAGCACCCTAGCAGGGGAGGCTTTCTGCAGCGGGCTCATGGGCTCCTCTCTCCCACTTCCCCGCCCCAGAGAGACGTGTCCGGCATGCAGTGCTGTCCTGTCTCTGCCGGGTGTCTGGGAATGGTGCTGCGGCAAGAATCCGGGTATGGGAGGCTGACCGGAGGTTGGTGCTTCTTCACTTGGCCAGCGTCTGTCCCTGGGACCCTCTTTTAGACCCCCGGAGGAATGGGCTCCTTGGCCTCAAGATCTGCTCCGAACCTCAAACCCCAGTTGCAAAGGGGCCTCTCCCTGCCAAGCAGGCTGTGAGAGACCTCTGAGAAACCAGTGTGCCCAGCATAGGCCTCCAGGGCTGCCACGGCCCAGGGCAAGGGCGGGCGGAGGGAGAGCCCGACTTCCCCAACTTGGCTTTCAGGCCGGAGGATGGCACGAGCGAAGCACGTGATCGCGTCTGTCCCGACTCGGGACGCTGACTTAGTGCGGATACGCGAGGGCCCAGGGGAAAGGCCTCCAGTCAAAGTGACCGAAGAACGGAGCACCCAGGGGGCTCCGTTGGTTGAGTATCAGACTCGTGATTTCGGCTCAGATCCTGATCTCAGGTCGTGGCACGGGGCCGGCAACCCGCACTGTGCTCGGGAGGAACCTGCTGGGAATTCGCCCTCTGCCCCTCTCCCGTACACATTTCCTCCCTCAAAGAAATCTAAAAAAAGTTTCAAAGAACGACCACAGGGGAAAACCAAGCCAGTCCCGGCGGCCCCGTCACGACCAGTCTTCCCCCCATGGCCTCGTGACCTGATGCTCTGGACCAGGCCAGGGCCCTGCCCGGCCCCTCCCTGGTCCTGGGACCCAGCTGCCCCGAGCAGAGAACCGAACCCCAGCCTTGACGGTCCCTTGCTTCAGTGCCCTGCGGCCATGGCAGGACCCCGGGCTCCAGGGAAATGGGCCCTGAAGTCTCCGTCGGGGGAGGCAGGGCCCGGGAGCACAAAGAGAAACAGCCCACTTGGTACTGCTCGCTGCCAGGGCTCGTCCTTCCTGCCCGCCATCTCCCACACGTCCCCCGCTCGGATGCCCCTATCATGCTGGGACAGTGCCTGGGCGTAGGAGATAATCAAGGCCGGGTTGGGGAGCCTCCGCCCGCCGTGCAAACCACACCCATGCTCCCCAGCATTTGGGGGCCAACGTCCCAGCAGCGGGCTGAACCCGTGCGAGCTGCTGCAGGGCTCGGGCACAGGGGGCAGGACTGCTTGGCGCATGGAGACCGCCTCCCACCACCTCCCTCAGCAGAGGCTGTCCTGCTCAGACGCGGCGTGGGAGGCGGACAGCGCTCCGTGGGCCCGTTTTATCTGAACGAGGGGCAGTCCGCACTGAAACCGCTTCCCACCGACGCCGCGGCCCGAGCGGAACCACAAGGTCCCTTTGTGTGTCCTCTGGGAGGGACCTGGGCAGAGGGACGTGCCTTCCGCACCCCACTCCCACCTCTGGTCTGAGAAATGCCTACTTGGCTTTGGGAATGGCCCGACCTCGGGGCCGTGGTCTCTGTGGGGCGACACACGTAAGGAACCCGCAGGCCAGAGGACAAAGGCTGGCGGAGGCAGCTGGCACGTAGGGGCCGCGAGTGCCCTCCGCCCGCCCCGCCCACCCGCCAGTCGGACGCCAGCCCTGCTTTGCACGGGAGCCACCGCGTCTAAAACGCGGACCTGAGCTCCGTCTCCCTCCGGAAAATGCCAGGAGCGAATCCAGACGCTGCGCATGGCGCCAGGCCCGCATGCCCGACACCGGGGGCGGCCTCCCACCCGCTGCCGCGGGGCCGCTGAGCCGCTCCCACACCACGATCCCAGCCTGGGGCCATGCGGAGCGGCCCCTTTGTCCTCCTAGCCTGTGCCTTCACCCAGCGCCCGCCCACCCCGCCCTCCGTCCCGGTCTGGGCTGGTGCCCATCTGCCTGTCCTTAATTCTCCTGTTTCTGTGCTGTCTGGTGTCCCCAGCCCAGAGCTGAGTCCCCGCCGGCAGGGCCAAGTCCTTGTCAGGGCTCCCCACCGAGTCACACCCGGGGCCTCAGATTTCCAGTGAAGGACAGCGGGAAGAACAAGGGCAGACGGCTCACGGGTCTCGAGGGAACGAGACCAGCGGAGGCCTGGGGGCTGACCACAGGCCAGCTGGACTCAGACCCCCTCTGCAGCTCTCGGGCCCCCCGGGTGCTCGGTGGGCTGGGGCAGGACACTGGCACTCAGAGCCCAGGGGCGCAGGGCATGTGGGGTCTGGGCTGTGACGCTACCCAGCCGGGGATAGTCAAGCAGTCGAGCCGAGCCCCTGCCCCAAGGATCCAGGCCCTCCCACCAGCCATTAGCACGGGGACCCAGGGTGACGGGCAGGATGCCCGAGGGAAGAAGAGTCAGACCATAGACTCCGTTGGAGGAGAAGGGGGTCCACTTTACAACCATGTGCCCCCCAGAAGGGAAGGCGTTCATCTGGGAGCACACAGAGCTCCCGGAGAAAACCAGGATGCAGAATTCTGCAGACGCCGCACTGAATCCCGAGTTCAGAAAGGAACTGCTTAAGGGGCTGGGGCCGGGGGCGGGATGTTTTCAACGGCACCAGCATCATAAACACATTAGGTATTCCAGCCGAACAAAGGCTCTTTGCTTTGCGGACTGAAATATGTTTTTACAAAAGTCAGGTCACCCCCTCCACATTCCTCATCCGTCTGTGGCTAATCAGACCGGCCAAGCGAATCGCTTCCGAGCAGATCTATAGAATGTCTCCGGGCTGCACAGAGTCTGGCCCGCGGGGTCCCGCCCGACCTGTCTCATGATGCTGCACAGGGAAGCCCCGACCAGGTCCTCAGAACTCCAGGAATAAGGAAGATGATACGGGCCTATCTGCAAGGAGATGCTGTACCCTGGAGTCCTGGGGTGCGGAGGGAGTCCCGGAGCAGCAGCGGTCCCGACTGGGGGCCAATCCCTACCACCCAGCGCTGCCTGGTCAGCGCCCCTGAGGCCAGGAGGGGACTATGGATCTCCTGGGTGATTGGAGATGGGCTCCCGGGAGGAGGTCCGGCCCCCAAAGCAGTGACCCACCTGCCCCAGAAAGGGTCTGGAAATCAGGCGGTGATCGTAGCTCGTGGGTTCTGGGTTCTCGTGAGGGGCAGAGGCCACGTGAGAAGCCCTCACACACGGGCCGTGTCCGCTAAAGATATTCTGCCTCAACTACCTGACTCTCCCTGCCATGTTACTAGGCCAACGAAGAGCAGCGCGTGGGCTTCTCTCTGGCCCCAGAGACGGCCCACGGACACCCACTTCTCCCGAATCACGAACGTCTCCGCTGCATGGGCCATGGTCTTGGACGCTGGGTTCCTGTAATGCGGGCTGCCCTGCGTGGCTGCCACAGGAAGGGAGCAGGGGCGCTGAGAACGGCAAGAATGGGTTTCTGGGTATCATGGGCAGAAGTCTGGAAGACACGGCAGACACGGGGCCGGCCCGGGGTTTCTACCCACTCGACTCATAGCTAAACTGCATGTGAGGCGTGGGGGCTGCGGTGAAGACACCCACAGAGGCCTGAGAAGCCTGCGCACGAGGGGCGGCCCTGGGCTGGCACGCGATCGTGGACGGCACAGACCCGGCCCTAGTCCCGGCCTCCCACTGACCCCGAGACTCGGTGAAGCAGGCGACCAGCACCCCGCTAAGCCAGAGGCACGGGTGCTGCCTTCTCGCACCCCAGGGCTCGGAGAGCGCTCGGACGTGGAGCGAGGCCACCACAGAGGCTGTGGGGCACTGGCCGGGCCTCCGTGTGTCCTCTGCGTGCACGTGGCTGTGCGTCCCCGTGGTGACCCTCTCTGAAGCACCACCCTGCGGAGCGCTGGTCTGTGAGACCAGCTAGAGACCACCCCCGCCGGGGAAACTGTGTACTTCCCTCCCCAGCACGGAGAGGACACGCTGCCACCAAGCACCATGGTGTGGATAACCTAGAGGGTCAGACAGTGGTGGCCCACAGCGGGAGGGGTCAGCAGGCAAGGTGCTGGGGCTGGGGGAGGTCGTACATCCTCCCTGGCAGACAGCCACCCCCCATCGAACGTGCACGTGGGATGTGGGCCCCCGTGTGTGACTGTCTTGGTCACAGTTCCATTCCTCTTCGCTCTCCGTGCACCAGGCACAGCCCTGAGGTGCCTCTGCAAACGGACATGTCCCCATCCTATGCCTGCCCTTGCAGGTGGGGTGCAGAGGGGCCAGGGTGGGTGTTTCTCCCCATCACTCGGGATTTAACTCGCTGTTCAGTCTCCGCAAGGACGACAGTGCCTGTTGCCAGACAGCGTGACTGGCTCAAGGGAAGCCGTGCGTGCCAGAGTGCCAAACCTTCCAGGCAGGGGCACTTGGGGACGGGGACCCCCGGCTTGCACTCACCCCTCCCGATCTGGATGAAGCCGAGCAGGATGATCAAGGCCAGCGCCAGGAGCTTGGCCGCGGCGAAGGCGTCCTGGACCCGGGTGGCGGCTTTCACACTGTAGCAGTTCACGGCCGTGAGGAGCACTGTGGACAGAGGGCAGCAGTGAGTGACCTGGGACAGGGCCTCAGGCCGCCCCCCCTCAGTGGGCCTCAGCCCACCCCCACTGCCTCCGGCAGTTCCCAGCTTCTGGGCCTGGTTCTGCTCTGGGCTCTCCAGGCTCAAGGCCAGAGGCTGAGAACAGGACTTCCTGACTCTCAAAACAGCTACAATCCCACTCGCCCTTGGGCTATCACAAAGATTTTATTTATTTATTTGAGAGAGAGAGAGAGAGCGAGAGAGAGCAGGAGCAGGGGGAGCGGCTGGAGAGGGCTCCCCACTGCCGGACGCGGGACTCGATCCTGGGACCCTGGGATCACGACTTGAGCCCAAGGCAGACGCTTTACCGACTGAGCCCCCCAGGAACCCCTGTGCCATAAAGAACTTTTAAAGAATGAATCTCAACCCCCTGCCAGCCTCTGCCCCACAGCCCCGCCCCGCCCCACCCCTGCCGCACCTGTGGCACACCTGGGCCCTATCTTCAGAGCGCAGGGTAGACACAAACGCACCTTCCTACGGGCTCCTCCCACCATTTTAGCCCAACTTAGGTGCCCACACAGCCCACCTCGCTTACCCAAGGTGGGAAACCCTTTCTGCAGACAGAACCTTCTGGAATCCCACAGAGGAAACAGGTTAAGTGAGATACAGTTAGCATGAGTCCATATGACAAGCCCCGTGCTGGGACCACGGGGGGCCATTCTGACACGTGAAACGGGGACCGAAGGCGAGGCTGACCCAAGGATGGGGTCAGCAAGAGGCAATGCACGGGCGGACCCAGCTGGGGATTTTACCCGCATATGCTGAAAACTGGAAATCACACCCACCACAGTGGCTCGACCAGCCGGGACGGAAGGGAAGGTGGGACCGGGGTTGGGGGACACAGGTGGGCGGCTAAGCCCGGCTCTACCAACACACCCAGATGCACACCAGCAGGCCCTGCCCGCTCCCAGGAGACCCCTGGCCCTGACCCGAAGCGGAGGCATCCGTGTGGCCAGACAGCAGGTGTGCGGGAGACACAGGAAGTGCAGGGAGCTCGGGAGCTGGTGTCACGGCCAACATCCAATGGAGCCAAACTGCGTTAAGACAAAGGCAACGAATCCCCAACACTCAGGCCTTAGGGTACATTAGTGCTGGCTCACGCACTCGGTCGCTCTGCTGTGGGAGGACGCGACGCCCGGGGTGCGTGCGGTGGAGGGGTGAGCTCGCCAGCCTGCGTCCTCCTGAAGCCGCTCGAGGTCGCCTGTCCGGGAGCTTTCACACCAGGAAACCCACAAGGGCGCAGAGCGGAGCCCTTCCTTCCTGGAGGCTGGTCCTCCGACTTTAACCCGCAGGGCCTAGACCTCGGAAGGGCCCCCCACAAGCCCCCACACCTACGGCTTCTCCAAGGGCTGCAGTTAAGGTAAGAAGCTCCAGAAAGGTCTGCACATCTTTTCTCTTTCTGACACGGAACCCGCTGGGGACTGGTGGACCCCAGGGGGCTTCTTCCCCAACTACAGTGAATCAGTGAAATTTTACAGTTAGAGCAGTTGCGGCCAGAAGAAATCAATCTGCCCTAATGACTGTAAGACCCAGCAGCTCAGGTAGAAGGAAAACAGGAACCATCCCAGGGTGCTTCCCCCTGCCACCTGCTTTTCCCTCCAGGAAATTAACTGACGCCTTAATAGCGCCCCTCCCCCCCCAGCCACATTCCCCACTGCCCCGGGCTCTGGCTGATGCAATGCCACCAAGACTGCGCAGCGGCTTTGGGCCTGGCATGGACCCTGGAGGAGCCCCTGGGTTCTCAGGCCGTGGTCTGCACCCGCCCCTCGCAGGCCCTGTAGTAAAAGGAGCTGCCGCAGGGAGGTGGGGCTCCAGACTGTGTCCACACTACGGGGGTGAAGGAGGAGCTGAGCCTGGCCAGGAAAGGCTCAAGAATGCATGAGGCAGACAGCCTGGGGGACCTTCAGTGTGGCCCCAGGAGTATTCAGTCCAGGCCCTCAGAACCAGCAGGGAGATGGCTGTCCTGTATCAGCCACGTCAGCATTGCCATTCTCCACACAGAAGAGGAAACAGGCTCAGAGTGGCCCCCTGCCCCAACATGGTAGGGGCAGACCCAGGTCTCTGCGGTCTACCTGGCAGCCCCATGGTCATCGTGGTGGAGGGCAGGGGGAAAAGCAGTGGGACTCCCGTGTCCTAGGCTTCCGGCGGGGGGGGGGGGGGCGCTCAGCGCTCAGTCCTGTGCTCATTGATTCATCTGGCCACATGGCTGGGATCCGGGATGGAAGGGCCTGGGAGGGCAAGCCCAGGCCGGGCCGTTTCTTCCTGCCCCCGGATCCCCGGAGCCTCAGCAGATCGAGCGCAGGGCCGGGGTTTTCCGAGACAGCGTCACAATTCCTGATGGGGTGAGTATTGGCGCGGAGGCCCTGGCCCCCCGGCAGGCACAGGTGGCTAGCTCTGCGCACATGCAAATGGGCTTCTGGCAGGAGGCGGCCCAGCTCGGCCCAGCTCGGCCCAGCTCAGGCCCAGCTCAGCTGTTGTAGCACTCCCCCCATTCATGCCCCAGGGAGGCAGGGCAGGCGGGGGAGGTGTGGCCCAGCAGCGCGGGGAGGCGGTGCTCCCGGAAGGCTGGATGCCCTGCCCCATGCGGCTTCTGGCAGGCTGGTCTCCTGGCAGCGGCACGTGGGCACAGCTCTGGACAGCCCTGCACGCTGCCCCTGCTCTTCTGGGGTCTTCCCGCCCCTTTCCCCATTTCACAGGGGACAATTCCGGCTCCAGGAAGTAAAGCAGGCTTGCCCGGAGCTCCCGGCTCACGGTCAGTCCTACCGAGGGGTCCACTACCGCTGTGCTGGTCTCGGCGGTCACCGCGGCAGGACAGAGGCCCCGGGCCCCTCCCCTTGCACGCCACTGCCCCTCCATCAGGAATGCGTGGTGCACGCCCTGGCCATGCCCACACCTGACCCTTCCCCAGCCGGCCCGGCAGGCGCGCAGAGCCTCTCTTCACACACACAAGCTCTGGGTCACATTCAAAGCACCCAGGTCACCCACAGGCAAGGCAAGCCGGGCTGCAGGCGGGAGCAGAAGGGACCTGCTCACAGGACAAAGTTACCTTGTAACATCCATTTCTTTTATAAAGAGAAGAACTGAGAATTTGATGAAACTTTCACGTTCCCTGACTTTCGCTGACAAATAAAGGAATGCTTTAGTATTCTCCATGGCGTGCCTCTCGAAGAGTTTTAAAATGAAATACAACCTTAAGTAAACACACGCATTCCTCAGGGACTCGGGCCGCTGGCTGTGCGTCTCAGCTGCCCTGCCTGAGGACCGGACGCCTGCAGAAGGGGGGGGGTGCTGCCGGGTGTCTGGTGGGGACGCTGGGACCCTGGGCGTACGGAGAGGACGTGCCAAGGGTCAGCGGTGTGGCCACTGTCCTCACGGACGCGCAGCCCTGCAGGGCCTGTGTCCCACAAGTGGGCAGCGGGAAGGCAGCCACAGGGCATGGCCCCAGCAGGCCGGCCGACAGGGGCAGAGGTGCCGTTAGGAAGGCTCCGCACACGGGCACCCCCAGATAAGTGGGGCTGTGCTCGCACTTGCTAACAGCCAGGCCTGGGGAGATAAGGCAGCTCTGGGCTGCTGAGGATGGCAGGCCGGGCTGGCGGCCGGTCCCCCAAACTGCACTGGGCCCTTGTCCTTCACGTGTGTGTCTGTCCTGTCTTCGTGCTGCCTGTGTCGCTGGCCAGCCGGAGCACCAGCTCAACCTCAGCAAAGGAGCCAGGTCTCAAGGGCTCCTCCTGCACCTCAACGGTGGGCAGCGATGCCCAGGGAGGGAAGGACGACCCCTCAGCCGCACGGGACACCTGGTCACAGGGAGACGCTGGTGCGAGCTCCAGGCTCGCGGAGTAGGCGATGTCCGTTGATAGAGTCCTGCCTGCAGACCCGGGGCTGCACATCCCCAGAGGGCCCCTCGGGCCCTGGGCTCTGGCCCCCGCAACCTGTTCTTCCCAGGGTCCCCTCAGGGAGCACTCTGGGACGCTCCCGACCCCAAGTGTGGGGCGTCCTGCCACTGGCGGGGCTAGACGTGACCCGGGATGCCTGCATGCTCCCTGCTTCCCTGCCCGGTGGCGCCTTCAAGCAGCTGACGTCACAAAGGCACGGGGTGGGGGCACAAAAGAAGGTGCCCTGAGCGGGGGTGGGGGCACACACACTCTCCACCAGCACACGGGTCACCAGCCTCCTCTCGGCCTCTGCCTCTGGGAAGGCAGCTGCTGCCCGGGCAGGACGCAGAGGCTCCCTCCCCCAGCCCGGCCCCACCTCCCCCCTGACCCCTCACCCCTGGACGCCGCCCCAGGGACCCCAATCACCAGAGCCCCCTGGACAGCAGCCTGTGTTCAATGTACTCATTGCGCTGTTTCACCCGGGGGAGGCTGAAATGCAAGGGGAGCCTGTTTTCATTTAAAAACACCAAAACTAAACAAAAATTTCCAAGATAAAAATAAAAGAAGTAAAAAGAAAAAAACACACCGAAACGAAACACAAAAGAGCCACACCAACCGAGGGTGAGACGTGGAGGGCTGCAGCGGGCCCAGTGCCCGGGCGGTGCTTCCTCGGGACCGTGCGGACGCCTGCACCAGAGTTGGCAAGGACCGTGGTTAACGAGGGTGGTGCGTGAGCACCGGCGGGCGCTGTGGGGTTTGCCGGCCTCCAAGCACCTGCGGGCAGGCCTAGCCCTCCCCCTCCACTGGCTTGAGGTCAAGCACACCAGGGGAAGGTCATGAGTAAGCGGGAGAGAACCATAGCCCAACCCCCCACCCCCCCACCCCCATGCCCCGCACCCGCAGGGGCCCAGAGCTTCACGGGGCCTCAGGGAGGGTGGAGGTCGTTGACCAGCACCTGGTCCCTGCCCCTCACAGGGCACACGTCCTCTGGGCGAGCCCCCCTCCCAACAGGCCACCTGGGGGCCACGATCACCTCCTCCTTCAGGTCCTGCCTTGGACTCTGTTGTCCCTCCCCAGGGCAGATAGCATCTCCCCCTCCCCGGACGCCCGAGGGCCTTGTGGGATAGTGGGGGGGCAACCCAGAGCTTCCGATGGGCCGGCCCGAGAGTCCGCATGCCTAACTCTGCCCTGGGACGCCAGGGCTGCGGGCCCAGAGACCCCCACAAAGATCCCACTTGCAGAACCGGAGGGCGATTTGGAGGAAAGGAATGCGCATGACCCCAAACCACCTGACAGGCCTACCTCAGCCTCAGAACGTGCTAGAACACGGAGCCCGCTGAGGTCGAGAGCCCTGCTCCAGACCCACCCAGGGCAGGGAGCTGTTCCCACAGGGCCCCAGGCTCCCTCCAAGAGGCCGCTTACTGCGGGGGGAGAAGCCGACGCAGCCCCTCCACAGAGGCGGGGACACGGGCTCTCAAGCCGCCCCCCACATCCTGTCGACTCCCTGCTTCTCCCTGGAAAGAGACTGCTGATAGGCCGGTGTCCTGTTTTCAAATTCCCAAGACCCGCCTTGGAAAGGGCGTCTCCACATTTCCTCCCATTTTTAATCTGACCAAGGAGTTCACCAGGCCCTGGGGCGCGGGTGCCGGCACGCACCAGGAATGGGGCTGGCGAGCTCATGCCAAAACACACCAGCGAGGGGCAGACTTAGCTCAGAACGCGACCAACCACCCCGAGTCCTGGGGCGAGCAGGGGACCGCCGGCAGACAGCGGTGTCTCACTTTATTGGCTTTTCTGAGGCACAATTCCCGGAGAACAGGGAGGTCCCCGGGGGCCCCCGCCCCCAAAACAGCCAGGACAGCCAGGGGGGTAGCTCCCCCTTAGCTCTGAAGCGATGCCCGAGTGCTCACATGCTGTGGGGCGCGGGGCGGGCTGCTCAGTGTGTCGGGGCTCCGCACAGCTGTGGGGGGAGGGGTAAGAGCAGGCGAACTCGCTGTCCGGCCCCCCACCAGCTGGTCACTGCCAACTGTGAAGATCGGCTCAGGACAGACCAGGCTGTTGTGCGGGAATGTCTGTGCTTTGGGGTCCCCCTGGGGGCCTGGAAACCCCCAGCCATCTACCCTGCACCTCTAGTCATTCTACGGCAGAAGCAAACGGAGGGAAACGCACGGTGGTCACAGCCTGAGAGGACAGGGAGCATCTAGCCTCATCAGATAGCTGGGTGAATGGAGCTCAGAGAGGCTGGCTGACTCACTGGACGTCACACAGCCCACGGAGTGCAGAGAGGACGCGCAGGTCTCCCCAGTCCCACTCCTGCGCTCTGGAGCCCCGGCCAGGACTCCCGTCCTGCTCCCCAGCCCATGTGGCGCTCCGACCTTCTAGCTCTGGGGAGCCTGAGCATCAGTCCTCCCAACCGGGTGATTCTGCTGCTTACTGAGGGGGGCAACTCCCCCAGGGGCCCACCCCCCACGTGCACACGCGTGATGCCCGCGTACCGAGCGCCCTCCGAAGGGCAGGGGCCGGGTGGGTCAGGGGCCGCCAGCCGGTGCCTCCAGCGTCTCCGCTCTCCGGACGGAAGGTTTCCCGTGCAGGCCATGCTGGCGATGCAGGGGCCGCGCTCAGGAGAGGGGCAGCCAAGAGCATCCTGGGGGGTGCCCCCACAGCATGCCACCCATCACGTGACAGGGCCTGACCAGTGTCAGACAACGTGTTCACACGCGTCTCCCTTCTCCCAGGTAAGGTGGCGGCAGGACAGGGCCCGGTGTGTACCCCCAGGCCTCACACCCCAGCATGGGCTCTTCACGCCGGCCGCACACTGCTGAACCACAGCGAGGCTTCCCAAGCCCTCTCCCTTCGTCTTCTGGAAAGAGCTCCCTGCCAGCGGCCCCCTTCCCCCACGACCAGGCCGCACACAGGTCCTCAAACTCCCTGTCTGGGCAGTGATGACCTCACCCATCCACCAGGACAAAATGCTCCTTAACCAGACTGCGGTTGGGCCTCCCTTCCTCCCCAGACCCCTGACCCTGGTCCTCCTCAGGGCGAGCCAGCAGATGGCTTCCGGGTGTTGAGGGGGGACACCTGCTCTACCCGGGTCCCATCCAGCCATCCTCCCCCCACACCCATCCCAGGTCCTTGGGTCCTTTCCCTTAGCTCCAGGGGGTCTAAGATAATTGCAGGAGACGCCCCCTATCCCAGGGCTATGACACGAAGGTGCCCAGATTAGGGGCAGCTCCAGCCAGGCCTCGTCTCTATCCACTGCTGCACCTCGGAGGGCCACAGCTCCTGGGCCCCCAGCTGGTCCGCTGCTCCCCCTACCAGGCACAAGTGCCCTGTCCCGTCCGAAGTCCGGACAATGCCTCTGTCACCGGTCCCTGCAGTGAGGAGATGACGAAGTCACACACCCTCTGAAGCGGGACCACACACCACTGCTCTGCTGAGACACAGACCCAGGGAAGCTAAGCACCCAGTCCCAGGTCACACAGCCCAAGGGACTCACAGTAGTTGGGGGATAGGGACAGGGCCCAGAGTCCCACCCACGCCTTCTTCCGCAGCAGCCCAGATAACTCGGGCAGGATATGAGCATGTCTGTGCCCAGCGCCGGTCCCGGCCAGCCCTGGCCGCTCACACCCACACGGCCAAGCATGAGGCTGGACACAAGGTCACGGTGGGCTTCAGGCCTGTTTCCCTGCAGTGGCCTCAGAGCTGGAGACTGGCCACGTTGTGAACTCAGAGACAACCACGGACAATCCGCCGGGTCTCAGCAGGGACAGACGTCCGCCAGCAGCCAAGGTCAGGGGAATTCAGAGCAGGATCAGGTTGCGAGCACCATGCTCCAAGGGCCCAGAAGGGAGGGTGGTGCCCGTGTCTCACGTGGTGGGAGGGGTGGGCGTGGCCCCCAAAAATTCTCCCGCAGGGACGGAGGGAGTTCCGCCTGGACAGGCTTGGGGGGGGTGTGGAGGCACCTCCCACACTGTGAGCCTCCCTAGGCACCTGGGTGGTTGGAGGCCTGCTGGGAGGGCACGGGACAAAGCCCAGCATTGGGGACAAGTGTGCCCTGGGGAGTGCCTGGCCAGCAATGCAGAGAGGGCCCAGGGAGGTCGCACCCCCCCGCAGCCCCTGGGTCCCAGCACCAGCTGTGGGTCACAGAAGGCAAACGGGGACTGGCGATCCAGGTGGGCACGGGAAGGGGCGCGTGCCGGGGGGCAGCTGTGGGCCTCGCCTGCCCTAGAAGCTCCTTTGCAAGACAAAGATCTGGATGGAAACGAGAAGGAAAGATACAAGGCTCCCTGGCCAGCTGTGCACGGCGGGGGGCGGTCAGGCGACAAGCATACCCCAAAGACTCCATGGGACAAACCTCAGGTCCCCACGTCTCCTTACTCTGGCTGACCGGATGCCTGGACCTGGCGACCGACACCACCCAAGGGCCCTGGCATCGGCCACTCCCGCCCAAGATGCAGCCATGTGTCCCCACACACCACGACAAAAGGCGGTTCAGCACCACACGGTGGGCTCTCAGCCCGCCCCTGCCTCAGTTTCCCTGGCCATACGAGAAGGATGGCAACACTCGTTTCAAAGGCTGGGGCAGGAGCATGTGACAAGAGGCAGCCAGGAGATGCCAGATCCACTTCTGCCACCCTTAGGGGGGCAGGGGTGTGAGAACCCCGTGATTATGCACACTTCGGAGTTAATACGCCTGGAACACATTTCTGGGCAGAGTCTGCACATTCCATCGGATTATCAAAGGGGTCCGTGACCCAGGGAGAGAAGGGTTAGAAATGCCCACCCAGCATCTCGCGCTTCCTCGAGGTCACGCGCTCTCGTGAAGGACCACATGGGGCTGAGCTCCAGTCCCGTGACTCGGCGTGACTTGCCCCAGTGGCCCGAGCACGCTCACGTCTGGCTGGGAACGTGAGATTTCTGTGCTAATGACTGGGCTGTCGTCTGCACTTAGCTCACGGCTTGTGACTCTGGGGTCGCCAGCAACGTGCGAACACCCAGAAGCCTCACTGGTTGGGCAGAGATGGGCCCAGCCCTGGCGGCGGGCAGGCGTTCGGATGCCCGAGACCAGGCGGTATAGTGGCAGACACACTGTGTGGGTACCCCGCAGCCCCCGGAGTGGGCACTGCCTGGACCTGATGGAGGAGAGCCGGTCAACCAGAAGACTGGGGGGTAGGGCTTGGGCTCCCCTCCCACTCTGGTCATCGCCCCAACTGACTTACCCTCATGTAGGCTGGCCCCAATCCACGGCCAGCCAAACCCATCCCTGATCCATGCCCCTCACCATCAGGACCCCCAATCTCCTGTCCCCAAGGCAGGAAGGGACTCCTTGTGGGCCAGGCATGTCACAGCTCAGACCCCAGCCCGAGAGGGAGACCTTGGCATTCACCCACCGCTCTTCCTGCCTTCTCTCCATTCTCTGGGCCTCCCGCTCTTTGCTAGACTGGAAAACAACAAGTTCAAGGGCAGCTCAAGGGTGAGCAGCAGACAGAGGGTGGTGCTGGGAACAAAGGCAGCCACGTGTGCCCCGCTCGATCCGCACGCCGGGGCCGCGAGTTCCCACGTTCACCTGGCAGAGCTGTGACCCATCCCCATCTCACGGATGTGGAAACTCTGCTGAGGCCCAAGCGGATTTCCCCAACCAGACCAGGTCTGTTCATACCAGAGCTTAGGCTCTCCTGACACCAGTTAGAAACCATCTTGGCTCACAGGTCCCTGGAGGAACACTCACCCCTGCCCCACATGGATTTGCCCAATCCAGGGGCATGGTGGGGTAGGGGACCCTTGCAACCCCCGTCTGTCTCCCACAAGAAGGCAGACGGAAGTGCCTTCCAGACCCCAGCCCGAAAGGGACCAGAGCCACCAGCAGACCATGAGCTCTACAAACACCTGGCCGCTGTCCCAGTGGGCCCAGTCACACCCACGCCCAACGGTGGGGGAGTGGGCAGAGGAGGGTAGGCGCCCAGCAGTCTGCAGCCACGGCCCGACACCTGCGTCTGGAGTGGGAGTGACCTCGACACAGCAGCTGAGGCTGGCGAGAATCTGAACTCCAGTCGGAGCGACTTCTGCCGAAAGGAAAAGCCCCCATCACCTCAGGTCCAAGCAATCGCTACCACGTTTTTGTTTAGGGAGAAGGTAAGCCTGGTCTCACGCCAGATCCCACACGGCCATCAAGACTGACTGAGATGGGGCGCCTGGGTGGCCCAGTGGGTTAAGCTGCTGCCTTCAGCTCGGGTCGTGATCTCGGGGTCCTGGGATCGAGTCCCACATCCGGCTCTCTGCTCAGCGGAGAGCCTGCTTCCCTTCCTCTCTCTCTGCCTGCCTCTCTTGTGATTTCTCTCTGTCAAATAAATAAAAAATAAAATCTTTAAAAAAAAAAGACTGACTGAGCGAGGGCGCCTGGGTGGCTCAGTGGGTTAAGCCTCTGCCTTCGGCTCAGGTCGTGATCCCAGGGTCCTGGGATCGAGCCGCTCATCAGGTTCTCTGCTTGGCAGGAAGCCTGCTTCCTCCTCTCTCTGCCCGCCTCTCTGCCTGCTTGTGATCTCTGTCTGTCAAATAAATAAATAAAATGTTAAAAAAAACAAAGACTGGCAGAGCGAGTCTCTCTCACCGTTTCATGCACTGGGCAACACCAGAGCCACACTAGACGAGGGCCCCGTGGTGGTCGCTGTGGTCAGACCTAAAGAAAAGGGCTTTATGGCCACACGTACTACCAGCAGGACCGCACCAAGCACCGAAGCCGACCTGTTTCACAGCAGCATTTTTTAGGAAGCCAAAACTGTGGTGGGTTGTGTCCAGGGCACTGAAAAAACTAGCCAGCAAACCCGAGACAAACCCATGACACGGCTCCGAAGGGGCAGGCCACCAGGCCCTCCCACCGTGCACCATGGAGCCTGGGCCCGCACGGCTGCGGGGGTGGGCGGGGGGGAGCTCGAGGCAGAGAGCGGAGCAGAGTGCCCCTCCTTTCCTCGGGGAGAACTTCTAGAACCCAGCCGTTGTGGGATACTTGGACACTCAGAAACTCTCTGTGGCTTTTCGCTGCCTTCTCAGAGGCCCCTACGAGGGTGGGCCTGCCTCCCTGGACACCCATAACCTTTCTCCTTGCTCAACTTAGAGCCGCCTGTGCCCAGCAGCTCCAAGTTCTGCGAGCCTTGGGCCGGCCTCTCTTTCCAGACAGGGAGGCTCTAGACTGGCGCTCATCCTGGCAGACGGGAGTCCCCTTCTGTAACTGAAAGTCCTCTTTCCTCCAGAGAGAGACACCCACACACACCGGACACACTCCCAGGGCGGTTCAGGGAAGAAAAGGCCCAAAGACTGATGAGGACATGGAAAACCTCAGTCCCACTCACAGCCCCCAGGGGCAGGGGCGCTGTCAGCAGGACTCCTGGCCAGGCCCAGCAGCACCACAGTGACCCGGTGGGGGGGCGGCTGAACTCACCGCAGTCCCTCTGCCATCTACTTAAACCTGAAAGTTTAAGAAGGGACTTATTTTCAAAGACTGGAGAGAGGACAGGCCCTTAGAGACATGATCTGTTTCACCACAGCCTGGGCCCACAAACACTAAATCGTATTGGAACATGATTATTATAATCATATCCAAAAAAGTCATCCCAGGGGCGCCTGGGTGGCTCAGTGGGTTAAAGCCTCTGCCTTCGGCTCAGGTCAAGATCCCAGGGTTCTGGGATCGAGCCCGGCATTGGGCTCTCTGCTCAGCCGTGAGCCTGCTTCCTCCTCTCTCTCTCTGCCTGACTCTCTGCCTGCTTGTGATCTCTGTCTGTCAAATAAATAAATAAAATCTTAAAAAAAAAAAAAAGTCATCCTGCCTTTAGAGGGGCTCTCCCTTTCCAGACCAATGTGTCATCCCATAAAACCCTCATCTCGGGGCGCTTGGGTGGCTCAGTGGGTTAAGCCGCTGCCTTCGGCTCAGGTCATGATCTCAGGGTCCTGGGATCGAGCACCGCATCGGGCTCTCTGCTTGGCAGGGAGACTGCTTCCCCCCACCCCTGCCTGCCTCTGTGCCTACTTATGATCTCTGTCAAATAAATAAATAAAATCTTTAAAAAAAACAAAACAAAAACCCTCATCTGAAAGCCCCACCAGAAACCACAGGTCTTCCTGTCCTCGAGCAGATGGACCTCTTAGACTGGGACAAATGTTTTTGTTCTTTTAAAGCCGAGATCCGCTTCCTGAGATGGCCCCCCCAAAGGCAAATACCGCTCCTTCCCCCGCATGGCGGCTCTGTTCAGGGTCTCTCTCGGGAAAGCGAGCGATGTCAGGCAGCCAAGCGGAACCGCACTGGGTTTGCCTTCTGGACTCAGCACTCGGTGAAGCGCGCCTGCCCCGCGGGACGGTGTGGCTCGTGCAGGACACGCGGCCCACACGCTAGAGAATCCCCACGGCACCGGCAGCCACTGCCCATCAGGAGCCACTCTTGGTAAGCGCACAGTCCCCCAGTTTCGCAGCCAGGACCCCAGCCCTGAACGGAGCCCGCGGGCTCTGGACCTGTGGGCACTTAAGAACATCCAGGAAATCCTCGCATCGGTGGCAGCTCTGAAAGCGGGACGCTTCCATCCCGCAAGGCTCCACAGAGGCCGGCCAAGGGGAGGCAGGCACAAAAAGCGCCAACAGCCAGGAAAGAGAAGAAAACCACATGATGCTCGGCACAAACGATTTTCCCCTGAAGCCCCACAGGACAAGGGTTTTTGCAGACCCCTCGTGGCTCCCCGGGCCGCACCCTCCGACACACCCAGGCCAGGCCCACGGTGAGGAACACGAGCAGGGCTGTTTTTCCGCACGGCTGCGGACCCCCAGGCCCACCCCGCGCCCCCATCCCGCACAAGGGGGAGGCGCAGCCCGACCCGCGGCGGCTACTCCGAGCCCGCCGCCTGCCGGAGCGCCGGCGTGGGACGGGCCAGCCCCCGCCGACTCCGGGCGGGCCGGTTTCCGGAGCGGGAATGAATGAGTTTCCCCCTCGAACCGCAGCGTCTGCTGGGCAGCCGCCCCGGGGAGCGCGGACGGGACACGCGCGGACGCTCGCACGAGGCAGGGAAGCGCGGCGCGGAGGGACGAGGGGAGGAAGTGGACCACGCCCCCCGCCCCACCCCGCCGCCCCCGCCTCACCGCCCCGGCCCCGCCGCCCCCCGCCCCCGCGGGCCGTACTCACGCACGCAGAGGCAGGCCACGAGCTTGGCGGCGTCCTCGGGCACCGGGCAGGTGGGGAAGAGCGGCTTGAGCAGGTAGGTGGCGAAGACGAGCGCCACGATGTACTGCGAGGACGGCCGGATGATGAGCAGCTCGATCCAGAGCTTGAGGAAGGCGGGCAGCGAGCCGTACACCTCGAGCATGTAGGCGTAGTCGCCGCCCGACTTGGTGATGGTGGTCCCCAGCTCCGCGTAGCAGAGCGCGCCCACGATGGAGAAGACCCCGCACACGGCCCACACCACCAGCGCCAGCCCCGGCGAGCCCGCCTCCTTGAGCACGCCGGTGGGCGTCACGAAGATGCCCGAGCCGATGATGGTGCCCACGATGATGGCCACGCCGTTGAAGAGCGTGATGCTCCGCTGCAGGGTCACGCCCTCCGCGCCCTCCGCGCCCTCCGCGCCGTCCGCGCGCCGCGTCGCCAGCATCCGCTCCCGCGCCTGCCGCTCCTCCTCCTCGGCCGCCGCGGGCACCGCGGACGCGCGCCGCTTCGGGCCGGCGCCTGCCATGCCGCCGAGCCTGCGGCCGGGCCGACCACGAGGCGCGCGCCGCCGCCCAGCGAGGAACCGCTCCCAGCGCGGCTGCCGGCCGCTGCGTCAGGGCGCAGGCCCGCCGGCGCTTTTATACGCCGGCTCAGGCCCCGCCCCCGCCCCGCCGGCGCAGGCCCCGCCCTCCCGCCGGCGCAGGCCCCGCCCCGCGCCCCGCCGCCGCTGCCTGGCGGTTAGAGGGCGCAAGCCCCGCCCACGCGGCGCCGGCGCGCACCTGCTCGTGCGGCGGCCGGGCCCCGCGACCCGGGCTGGGAGTGCGGGGGCGCTCAGGCCCGGGGGGGGGTGGGGCGCGCGGGGCCCGAGGTGATGTCCCCGCCCCTCTCGCCTCCACCCCGACCCCGTCCGCTCCTCCTGCGGACCGGGGCGGTCCGAGGACGTTCAGAACCAGCCCCTCCCGGGGAAGCTGGGGGTCCAGCAAGCCGCTGGGGTACTGAGTCACGGGCCGAGTTCCCTTCTGGGCCAATTGCCATTTTCTCCTACGGGGACTCTCCCTGCCAAACAGCCGAGTTCGGGGGCGCAGCTCCGGAGGTAGGGACGAGAGATCTGCCTAAGCTCACGTAGACTGACTGACGGGGGCTCCTGGAAGGACCCCCGAGAGCCCTACCCCAAATCCAGCAGGCTGGAGGGTGCAGGCCCTTCGATCTTTAGTTTACAAGATCTCCCAGTCACCAGTCACCCTGGGGCCTGGAAGAGAGCAGAGTCCTGTCCTGGGGGACAAGGCGCATCACTCTGGGCCTTCCCCACCCGGCCCCCCGCCGCAGCTGAATGTCCGCAGCGTTGGAACCAAATGAAGTCTGGGCAGCCGAAGGGTCACGGCCCAACTAACGGGCAAGATGTTGTCTAACATGGCCTACGGGAAACAAAAAACGATCTCCCGGTTCCTGTCCTCCAGCTGTCCTTGCAGAGCGGGAGGGCCCGGCTGCCAAGGGCCCAGTGGACTTCCCCAGCCCCCGGGAGCCCCCGGGCGCTGAGCTGAGGCCTCTCGGGCACATTCTGACCAGAGCCGTCTTGCAGCTGAGAAACAGGCTGGGCCGGGTTCTGTAACTCGTTTGACCAGTGAGTGGCTGGGATTGCCCTGCTGAGGACCCCGAGCCCCTCTGCCACCCACCTTCCTGTGGGTTATTCACCTCTCGATGGGCGTTCACCCTCCGTCCCAGGCCCCATGGTGGCAAAGGCGACCGTCTCGGGATGGATGACGGTTTCTCAAGGAAGGTGAGCACGTGGCACGTGGCGGCAGGGCCCCAAGCACCTCACCTGTGCTCACACGGCAGACGCCTGCAAGGGTGTCCTCGGGGTCGGGCACTGCCCTGAACTCCGGGCACCTGACCTGGAGGGTGTCCTCCAACGAGAGAGCCGATCGATAATCACACGTGGAGCTGTAAAATGGCAGCTGTGATAAGCCGACAGGCGCTGCCGGGACCTGGAATGCTGGTGGGGAGGAGACCGGTGAGAATTAACGGGGGAGGCGCAGGGGGCTTGGGTGTGGGGCTCCCGAAAGGATGCAGGGGACCTTCACGAGCTGCGTTCCAGCACCCCGGGACCCCGGGGGCCCACTGCTACGATTGGTTTCCCTATGATAAGGTCCTCGATTTCTTCCTGCCAATCCGCTCTGGACAAGTCTGTGTCTGCGAGCTCCCGGCGGCGTGTTGAATGGGCGGAAAACCTCTGACCCCGACATCAGACTCTAAAATCTTAGCCAAGAGTGCCACCTACTGGCCGCGTCCTGAAGGCCCCACTCCTCCCTCAGATGACCCCACAGCCGTCTTTTCAGGGCCAACCCGAGCTGGGTGCTCACTTATTGAAAGCTGTGCCCTTTCTTCTCACGAGCGCTGGAGGGGAGGATCTCTTGAACGTATTTCGACAGAGGAAAGTTCTCGGGAGTTTCCGCCAGAAGCCTTCAAGCCTTATGCGTTCTCCCCGGTCATCCCGCTTCTGGAATTTCTCTTCGGAAGTAAGGACCGAGCTGTGTTTTGGCTGCGTGGCCGTTTATTATGGCGTTGGAACCTAATGGCCAGTATTGGAAAGAAACCAAGCAGCTGACCGACTTGCTTTGGTAAACGCGGCCGTGTCCGCCGGTGGCACACTGTGGAACCCTCGGACATCAGGGTGCGCAAGAATCTTTTCCTGGCACAATCTGGCCTTGACTTATGGAAGACGAGGATGGGATGTAGCATCCCAAAGCCGCGTGGGGCGGACTCCTGACGTGCTCTGGCTGAGCTGGGTCTCCCCTTCTATTTTTCCGAGATCGGGAGACCTGCCGTTTTGGAGGAAGAGCTGTTGCTCTGTCTCAGGTAGGGGGTGTAACCAGGCCTCGAGGCCAGTGCCTCTTCTGGGGAGGAACACTTCCCGGGGCCTCTTGGAACAGGGAGGACTGGCTTCCAAGAAGCGGAACCGCCCCGGAGGGAAGTGGACACCGAGCTTCCGGGATAGCAGAGCCATACCTGTTGTGAGTCCTGGAAATTACGACCCCCTTTTAGGCAGCAGCCTCTCTCTCTCCTGTTTGGAATCCCAGAGGCCCTGGGGCCAATCTGGAGAGAAGACAGCCTATCGCAAGCCCCCACCCCGCCCCAGCTGCTGGGAGATGGGCTGGACGTTGGGCTAATGTCCTAGCCACTAGGCATCCCTGCCTTCTTTCTGAGCGCCGTCCTGTCATCTCCAGAGTGGCCCTGAGGTTCAGGTTCCTGCTGGCAAGATGTGGGGTGCAGGAAGTGGGAAGTGGGGAGGGGCGGGGAAGGGGCAAAAGGAGCCAGAAGACACAACTGGGAGGTGTCGGTGCTGGTGATGGTGTGGTCGGCGGGAGACCCGAGTTCACAAGACCAGTAACTATGGAGGTGATGGGTAGACCCGCCGTGGGGTCGCGGGCAGCACATACAAATGTCAGATCATTAGGGGGCACCTATCTCCATCAACTTGGGGGACACGAAGGGGAGATTCCACGGCAGCAGCGTCATCCTCGGGCTTCCACGCAGACCCCTGGGCTCACTGCTGAGTCCCCCATCCGCGGCGCCACCAGCTCAAGGAATGGGGCAAATCCGGTCCCTTTCTGGGCCTGGGTTTCCCACGCCGAGCCTGGCTTGGGACTCCTCCCTGGGGAAGCTAGGAGTCTACGGGAAGTCGCCCTCCTGGTCCCCTAGCTTCATCTCTGACTGCCCTTTGCCAACACACTGATTTTTCGGTCTTGGGGAAGAGAAGTGAGGCCTCCTCACCCAGGGAGAGTTGGATGGCCTCACAACGTTTCAATCACCAGACGTGCGCGCCGTGTCTTTCACAAATACTCCCAGCTCAGTCGTCAGCCAGCATCCTTCACCTGAAGCAAGCCACCTTCTGTCCCCGACGGTAAAGAAAACTTGCAGAGCACACACCTAGGGTGATTTTCTGCCTCCCGGACAGACCCCCAGCTCCCAGAGACAAGGGGTTTATTTGTGTCCAGGGTTTAAAGGGCTTCCTTCCTACTCCGGGGGTACTCATGGGTGCCCCCGCCTCGAGCTGCCCCAGACAACACTTGGTTCAATGCTCGTAGCCCGGCCAGTGGCCTGGCTTGGAAAGGAACCTCCAGCGGGTGCGTCCCAGCTTCTGCGCGGGTAAAACAAGGGCACCAGGAGCGTTTGTGGGGGGTAGAACTGAGACAAGCCATGCACAGCAGGTCACGGAAAGCCAGGACGCAGCATGGCAGCCACCCACCCCCACGGGGTAACCTGCATTAGGGCAGAGCACTGGAGGGGGAGGGGAGGACGAGACCCTCTGTTGGCTTGGCCCTGTGACTTCGCTGTTCTGCCAAGGCCCTGGGCCTTTACAGGGTATCAGATCCACACTCTCCTTTAGAACTCCTTCTTTCTCCCAGGAAAGAGCTGACCCGAAAATCCCTCGCTGATGTGGAAACTTGCCCCCCCTCCCTGATGTGGAAAGTTGCCCGCCCTCCCACGTCATCTGGCTGCCCCTGTCTGCCTCTTCTCAGTTGCACGAGAAATATCTGTGTCCTTTTCACAAAGAAAGCGTCCTTTCTTCTCCTGGAAATGTGTTTTTATTTTTTTTAAATTTTTTTTTTTTAAGATTTTTTATTTATTTATTTGACAGAGAGAGGTCACATGTAGATAGAGAGGCAGGCAGAGAGAGAGAGGGAAGCAGGCTCCCTACTGAGCAGAGAGCCCGAGGTGGGACTCGATCCCAGGACCCCGAGATCATGACCTGAGCCGAAGGCAGCGGCCCAACCCACTGAGCCACCCAGGCGCCCTGGAAATGTGTTTTTAAAACTCATGCTTTTGCTGGGCTCAGCTGCTGGTTTGTCCTGACACTTGAAAAGGTGGGCCTGCCCTCAGCAGTATCTGAAATGAAGTTCCTTTTCTGGGCCCTCGGGTGCCCACAGCCGCTGCCTGTGGGGTGCTTAGCCCAGCCAGACCTTTATGTCAGTCCTGCAGGAACATTGTGAGGCCCTGCTCGTGGCTGGAGAAATGAAGCCCGGCAAGCTCAGGAGGTGGCCGGGCTCAGCCCCAGCTGCAGGGCAGGCCACGCTGACTGTGTCCCTTACACGGGCCACCATGCCACCTGCCCTCCAGCACCTGTCAGACCAGCATGTGGATCCTTCTAGTTTGTGGACCGTGTCATTCCTGCTGCTCCTGGAGGCTCCCTCGTGGCCCACCCTTGGAAGGACTCCTGACGTCCGTCCACTGAAATCCTTCTGGTTTCACGCAAGTGCTCCACAAGGCCGCCCGATGTGGTCACAGTGTTTGTGGCTCCAGGGGGGACCCGAAGCCCCGGGGAATTTTTGAGTAACAGCAGAGAAGCGTGAGAGATCTTAGGGCTACGTTTTCACTAAGTGCCTCAACTGAGTGAAAAATGGAACGGGGCCTGTGTTTCAGGCATGGGTCTGACCACCGGCCCCTGGGCTCCGGCCTCCCGCCCGGCTTGTCCCCGAGCTCGGGATGCGCTGTGGGTGTGCTCAGGGAGAGTGCCTGCTCTGGACTGCGCGGGAGGCCGCCTGCAGCAGGGACATGGTGGGAGTTCAGAGGCCGCAGCAGGGACCGGGAGGGGAGTTCAGGTGCACGGATCAGTGTGTGGACGGGCCGGCATGAGCGCACGCGGCCGACGCTCAGAACCGAGAAGGCGTCGCGCTGCGTGATGGATGCCAGGCACGCGGGCCGTGTGGCTCTGGTCCGTGGAGTGTCCAGGGAGGGCACACGTGTAGAGGCTGAAGGGACCCGCGGCTGCAGGGGAGGGTGGGTGGGGGCAGTGGCTGCTGGTCGCGGGTCCCCTTTGGTGTGCGCTGCGGCCAGAATGTGCCGAATGCCCCTGGACTGCCCACTTTGAAGGACGGCTAACGGTCAGTTCCCTGCTCCGTCCGTTTGAGCCTCGGGTAAGGAGGAGAGATGCCGGCCCGGACTCGGGGGCCAGCGTTCCGATGTGGCCTCTGTCCCTGCGCTTAACGGAGCTCCAGGCAGGGCCCGCCACGCGCCGGGGTCTCAGTTTCCCTCTGGAGGAGCAGGTGGGTGGGAGGAGCGGGCGGGAGGCCTCCTGGGGCGGGGCTGGGGTGGGGCGGCTCCCGCAGGGGTGCTCTTGGGGGCCGTGCCGGACGTCTGCGGGCGTCCACGGCCGAGCGGGGCTGTGTGTCCCACGAGGCCAGGAGAGGGGGTTCTGGCGCTGCGCTTGCTGCTGGGGCCCCTCGTGTGGTCAGAGACGCGGGCCCTGACTGTGGACTCTGGGCTCCGCAGCGCTGCGAGGACAAACTCCGGGCGTGGAGAGCCCCGCCTGTCGTGCTTTGTCGCAGCCCTAAACCGGCCCTGAGATAGTATAGAAAGGGGGCCCCTTCTCGGACCTGGACGGTCACGCCTGCCTGTCAAGGGTGCGGGAAGAGCCAGCCTAACCTGCCCGTGCGACGCTCCCGGGGTCCCGTCTCGCTGAGCGCCCACGGGTCCCTGTGCACCCGGCTCCGAAGGGGGCCTGGCCTTCCCTGTGGGCACGACTGAGCCGACGGGGCCACAGGCTCCAGCAGATGGGAGCGCACGTCCGGCAGAATCATCTTCTGTTGGAAGGAGGGACAGACAGACCGAGGCCGTGCTGCACCGGGCAGCGTCCACATCAGACACCTGCACACACAGATGTGAGCTTCCGGGGTCTCCTCCCTCCTCAGGCCCAGACACCTCCAGGCCATCTCACACCCAGAATTTGCCTCGCTCGTGCAGTGCAGCCGGGAAGGAGGCAGCTCCCAGCGGTCAGCCTGCCTCGGGCAGCCAGGGATGGCAGGGAGACCGTCCTGTTCCCATTGCTACTCCCATCCCGAGTGGACACAGAGTGGCCGGAAGGTGCCGGCTGCTTCTGCTCCCCACACTCGGGAAGCTAGGGGGACGCAGGCAGCCTCATGATGACTCTGCCTTCTGGGACCCAGCGCCATCCCAGCTCCCCGAGACCCCTGGGGCAGCGCCTGCTTGCTGGGGTCCGACCCCAGACGTTTCTACCCTCTCCGCGCAGGGGTGCGGCCCACACGTGCTTCTGTGTCACTGCACTCAGGCCTTTCGAGGCTCTAGAAGTGAGTGGGGTGTGGGAAAGGAAAAGGCCGATCGGAAGCGAAGCTCACACACCTCGAGGCCACATCGGAACCGTCGGAGCTGCCTGCGGGAGAGCGTCCCTCCACCTTCTCCCCGTCCTCTGCCCCTGACCTCCAAGCCAGCGGAACAAACCCCATCCTCTGAGCCACGCGTCAGCGCCCTGACCTTATCCTTGACCGCCCACGTTCTCTGGCTCCTACAGCCAGGCGTGCAGAAACCACATGCAGATGTCTCCGGCCTCCGAGGCTTCCGGCCAGCACTGCCGGCCTGCTTCGCCACTGGGCCTGCGCCTGGAACAGGAGTGACACGGAGCCCTGGTCACCTCTAGCTTTATTCCACACTTGCTTATCACATGCCCTGTCTCTGCACCGCCTTCCCGCCGATGCACGCCCTGCCTGGGGCTGGGCCCCATGGGCTTTGCTGTCCTGTTCACAGACATATCCTCACTGTCTTGCATGCTAACTGGTACGCGCAGGCCGGAGGTGCTTGAGAAATGGTTGTGGGACGTTAATTGCAGGGAAGCTGTGTGTTTCATTATGGAATCGCGGATATGGATGTAGAGCCTGAGCTCTGCGCTGCTGTTTGATGTCCGTACCTTTGATTTGTGTTTATGTGTTCAGGGACCTGGAACACCTGTAGGGCGACCCCCTCTGAATTTCCAGAATTTAGTGAAAGGATCAGAAGATTTCACTCTAAAATAGTTTCCCTATTTCAATGCTACTACGAAAAAAAAAATTCCCAAACTGACACAGGAAATTCTGATAGAGTATAATCTTGCCATTGAAAAAATACACAGCCTTAATCTTCAATGCAACAGGCGGTGAACGTATCTTCAGTCTGGCGGAAACAGGAGAGCTTTTTTCCTGTTGGTATCCATGCTAAGTTTCCATGGACTTGGGGCCAGGCATCTCCCTGCTTGGCGGCAGACGTGAGAACAGAGCCTGCGTGTTGGGCGGCAGACGTGAGAGCAGAGCCTGCGTGTTGGGCGATGCATGGGCGAGCCGACTCTCGCAATGAACGTGCTCCCACCTTGCCCTGGGTTGTCGGCAGAACTCGTCCTGCAGCCTCCAGCCTGGCACTAAGCAGGGCCTGGCCTCAGGTGCGCACCTTGCGAGTAGCTCTCTTACCTCTGCGGAGTCTGGAGAGACCCATGCTCTCAGCAGTCCCGGCTCTCAGAGCTGCTCACTCAGGGTCCTCCGCTCTTCCTCTGTGTTTTGGGCAAAGTGACCTCTGGGCAGAGGCCACACACACCAAGCCACAGGACTCAGAGCAGAAGGGTAGATTTGGGGACGTGAGACTTCAGTTCCACACTTCAGAAATCTCCAGGAGGATATTGTTCCCCACCCTACACAACGCTTTCTATGGTGAGGGCCGAACACCGAGGCTACTTCATGCTTTCTGTGCTGTTCCATGATGCTCCATGCTGGTTATGCTGTTCCATGCTGCTCTGTGTCTGTTGCATGCTGTTTATGCTGTTCCATATCTGCTCCATACTGTTCCATGTCTGTTCCATGTCTGCTCCATGCTGTTCCATATCTGTTCCATGCTGTTCCATGTCTGCTCCATGCTGTTCCATGTCTGCTCCATGCTGTTCCATATCTGTTCCATGCTGTTCCATGTCTGCTCCATGCTGTTCCATATCTGCTCCATGCTGTTCCATGTCTGTTCCATGCTATTTATGCTGTTCCATATCTGCTCCATGCTGTTCCATATCTGCTCCATGCTGTTCCATGTCTGTTCCATGCTGTTCCATGTCTGCTCCAAGCTGTTCCATGTCTGTTCCATGCTGTTCATGCTGTTCCATGTCTGCTCCAAGTCTATTCCATGCTGCTCCTAGCTGCTCCACAGTGCTCTGTACTGATTATGCTGTTTCACACTGCTCTGTGTCTGTTGCACGCTGTTCCACATCTTCTCCATACTGTTCCATGCTGCTTCACGCTCTCCCTCTCTTGCTGTCACACGCATCAGTAGGACACGCAGTAGCACAGAGGAGAGGGTCAGTTCTCTGGGGAGGAGCCCAGGAAAGAATAGCTGCGGAGGAGGCACTTGGGCCAAGCCTTGCACGATAGAAGTTTATGAGCAGAGCCAGGAGGGAAGGGCATTCCCAGGAGAGGGAACAGCACGACCCAAGGCCTTGAGGCAAGAGCACGGACAGCTGACTTGGAGACGGCGGGCAGCACCTGCGCATCACGAATCGGCGCTCGCCACTCCGTTTCCCCAGATGAGCGTTTTCTCTGGGCTGCAAGTCAGCAGGTAGATGAGGACCCCGCCGTCGCAGGGAAACAAGCTGTGACCAGGGACAGGATGAGCGCGCCATCCAAGCGCAGGGCTGGAGGGCTGCAGGGAGGAGGACGAAGAGGGAGACTCGCTCGAACAGCTGTGGGGTGGCAGTGCCAGCGCGGAGGACTCCACGCTCGGAGGTCGACCCAGCAGGGAGCTTGGGGTGCAGATGTAGGACAGTGGGTTCGGCGAGAGCCGGGAGGGCTGGAAAGGGGGTGGCATTGAGAGGCTGCCGGCGCGATTCTGGCCAGAGGTGCGGCAGCCGGGGCCGCGGCACGACCACAGAGCATGGCGAGGACTAGAGCCCGTGGCGGGCGAGGGCTGCCCCCAACAGGATCCACGGCAGTCTGGGAAATGGGGAGCGAGGGCAGGAGCTCCGAGGGGCCCCTAAGGCTGGCCTTGGCCCTGGGGGTGGAGGTGCCGTTTACTGAGATGGAGCCGGTGGGCGCCTCTCGGCAGGAGGCCAAGCACCCAGGACGGGACCCCAGGACGGGTGCCGGCAAAGGCTCGGGGGGCCTTGTATTCCAGGTGTTTCTCCGGCGAGGGGGAGGAGCAGAGGGCGGTGGGTGGGAGAGCCCGACGTCCAGGCCGAGGAGATGCGGGGTGAAAGGGGTCCATACTCCCGGCTGGTACAGACTTGGTGGGGAGCGGTGCAGGGGGGAGGTGGGCAGGGGCCATCCAAATTAGAACTCACAGTGGGTTCTGTCCGCAGGGGCAGCATGGGGCTCCCACCAGGAGCAAGCATCTTGGGTCTCGGGTCAGGACAGGGAGGGGCGGGAGGGAGGGATGGCAGTTTGCCAGGAACCAGCACTTCTTACCCATTTGTGTTTTACAAAATGAGAAAATAACATAAAAGCACAGGGAGGGGCCTTTGAGCTTTCAAGTCTGGGCCAGAGTTTCCACAATACGGACCTCGGCCTCCCTGAGAGCCCGTCCCGCAAACTGCGGACCTTGACCTCTGCGTCTGGCCGCCACTCGGAACAGGGAGTGGGAGCGTCTGTGTTTGTTTTTTGTACCGTTGCTTTGAGGGCTGAGAGCCCCGTCTTTCCTCTTGGGGTGTTTGTGGTTTCAGGGCAACGCATCCAGGCTCGGCGTGGGTCCCGGGAGAGTCTCAGCTTCCCAGGGTCCACGCCGGCTTTTAAAAATAACTGACAAAAGAGAACACCTACCAGGAGACGAAGGCGTCTGCCGCGCACCCAGAGGCGAGGCTCACACCCGCAGGAGAACCGAGGATGAAAGCGGCTGCTGCTGGTTTCCGGTGGGGGCGCGTGGAGCCCAGCCCAGGCTCTGCGGCCCCCTCTTCCTCCTCTGCACACCTGGGCCTTTCTCTGCCCCTCAAGTGCCCCTGGAGAGGGACAGCGCAGAGACCCCGTTCTCCAGCCCCCCACATGCCCGCATTACCTGCGCGCGGGGTTCTCGGAAAGCGCGGGAGGTCTGAGCAGGGGCCCTCTTTGGCCGGAAGCGTCGGTTCAGCGCGACTGGAGGGTATCACAACGTGAGGTTTTTCCTCAACAGAACAGCTCAGGGCCTGATCTTCTGGGTGGGGGACGGCCCTTTCCCTTGTCTTGAAGTGACACCAGAGAAGGCGAGAGCCAAGCGCTGCCTGGGCCTCCGTGGCCGCCTCCCGTCTGAGAGCAGCCCCCCTGCACCTCGCCTCTTCCTCAGCAAGTCGCCGTCTCTCAAATGCGCCTCAGTTTCCCCACTGAAACCTGGAGGCCGTTTCCCAGAAGCTCCATAGAGCTGGGGACAACAGCTAAGTGGGATGGCCGGGGTCTTGTCCCCAAGACAAGGGGACAAGGGGAGCTTTCTCAAACACCGCTCCACACAGCAAGGGAGCCGCAGACTTTGGGGGCGAGGGCTGGGCCCACGCGGTTGGACACGCGGTGGGGGTGAGGGTGGCTGACCAGGAAAGCAGCCGAGGGTCTGGGCAGGGCGGGCCCCTGAGCTGTGCCAGTTGCTCGTAGCGGCAGGCTCTGTTGGTCAGCAGACTCCTCTATAATTACGACGAAGTGACAGGGGACGTCCACTTAGAAGTGGGACAGAAACACGTCCGTTTCGCTGAGTTCCTTCTTCCACATCTATTTTGGTGGCTTCGAGCCAATGCTCTCCCACCCAGCATCACCCCCAAACTCAGCCCTCGTGAGAGTCAGAACAAGTCTAGTTTCAGCCATTTCTGTTGCAATCAAACGACGTGATCGGCACACAGAGCCAGCTCCCCGCGGAGGCTCTGGTCATCTGCTGGCGGGGGGTTTGTGCTGCCCCCCGAGGCTGGAGGTGACATCCCGTGGCCGCAGGTCCCGTCTGCAGACTCAGAAACCCCAGCTCGCCAGTGGGCAGCCAAGTAACATACCTCAGGTCCCGTTAGAAAGCTGTGCTGCCCAATGCGGCGGCCCCCGGCTGGTCACGGGCGGCATTTGAATTCAAGTAACTAAAATTACGTACAGTCACAATTCTGTTCCTCAGTTGCACTTAACACATTTTAGGTGCCCAATGGCCATCCGTGTCCAAGAGCCGCCATAAAGGACAATGCAATTCTGGAACACCCCACCACCCCCGAGAGGCCTATAGGACACCATAGTTCTAGAACATTCCACCATCCCCGAGAGGCCTATAGGACACCACAGTTCTAGAACATTCCACCGTCCCAGAAAGGGCTAGAGGACAGTGTAGTCTGGAACATTCTCAACATCCCTCCCTCCACCCCTGTGTTTCCCTGGCACCTTTCCCAATCTATCCCCCTCTACCTCCAGAGGAGACCAGTCTCAGTGTGGTTTTGTGCACACGGCGTGGATGGCTGAGTCATGGCCCAGGGTGTCCTTGTCTGAATCCCCAGGGCCTGTGGATATGTGACCTCGCATGACAAAGGGGCTGTGAGCATGGGATTAAGAATCAGGAGGTGAGGGGCCTGGACAATGACGGTGGGCCCAGGGGACCCACAAGGCCCTCATGAGAGGGAGGTGGAGGCTCTAAGTCAGGGGGACGGCGTGGTGATGGAGGCAGAGGCTGGTGGCAGTGACGTGCTTGGAAGGTGGTCTTAGGAGGGGCCATGAGCCAAGGGACAGGGGAGCCTCTAGCCGTTGGGGAAGGCAGGAAAGCGCCAGAAGCCTCCAGCGGGAACTAGCCTGCCCACACCTTGACTGTTGCTCCTGGAGACCCGAACCTCCCTGTGCCCTCCAGACTGTAATGCAACAAACACACATTGTTGGAAGCCACTGAGTTTGGGGCAACCTATACGGCCACCGCAGGACGCTCTCCCCACGCGCAAGCCCACCTTACCCTAGGCTCTGGCTCGTGACATTTCCCCAGAAGACAGGAAGCATTTCTGGTGCGAACCAGGCTTTACATGATCCTATCCTCCCCCGCCGTCCTCCTGCAGCGACGGGAGCCGTCCTCCCCTGGCTCCGCACAGGGCTAATAGCCAGGCCCCCACCCATCAGCAGCACACGCACGCTTGCCGGCCGGAGGTGCGTGCGCCGGCTCTGTGCGCGCCCCGGAGGGCCCGTGGTGCCGCATCGGGACGAGGCCTTGTAGCTGGACAGGCCCCACGAGGGTGGGCTTTCCCAGCGAACCCGGCCGGGGTTCCTGTCGCTGCAGTGGGGCCAGAGCCTCCCATCGCCCAAGGCCAGACTGCACACTGCGGACACCCTACAGGGGCCGCGCACCGCGGACCCCACGGGGAGCTCTGAGAGCGGAGAGAAATGAAAATCTCTGCAAGTCAAGTCCCGCCCACGTCATACCTTCCCTCCGATTCGAGAGGCTACTTGTGGACTGCATGGGGGGTCTGTTCTTTGTCTCCCCAACATGAAGTAGAGTTTTTTTCTTTTCTTCTCTCTCTGTCTCTCTTTTTTTTGTTGTTTTTTTGCTGGATCTCCACGGATTCCGTATTTTCCACGCGGGGATGGGGGCCGTGGCGGCGAGCTTGCCGCGTGTCTCCCCATCCCCGGGCTCCGAGCGCCCAGCAGAGACAGGCCATCTCCATGTTCTCGACATTTCCAGAGAAAAAGATACCCCGAGGTTTTAAAACGTAAACAAGTAATACCCCCTCACTTTAGGGGGGAGAAAGGCTATTTAGGGAAGGAAGAGGGAGAAAACGTGCCAGGCCCTGTGCGGCGTCTCACCCTCACCGTGCAACAGGCGGGCAGGTCCCGCTGGGAGATGACACGAGGGCTTGCTTGTAGGTGGCCTTGCCACCAAAGGGGAATGTTGGTGACACTGTGGGCGTTAAATTGGCCTTTGCCATCAGGATGTTCCTCAGCCGCACAGAGCGAGGAAGGTGTGACCCCGGCGCTAAGATGGGCGAACGCTGGGGACGGGACGCCGAGGGAAGGCAGCCAGACGCGGGAGCACAAATACCGTACAGTTCCGCTTGTGTTTTACTCCAGCGCCGCCGAAGCCCAGAGACAGACCCCGGGAGGGTGGCTGCCGCGGGCTGGACACGGGCGGGGGGCAGAGTTCCCGCTCCGAAGCGGGTGCCGGGGCTGGGCGGTGGGGGCAGCCGCACGCCGTTCTGAACGCAATAAACACCACCGACCCGATCACTTGGAAATGGGTAAGATGGTAAGTGATGCCATGTGTGTTTCACTATAATTTAAAAAAAAGCAGAAGGACCATAGCTCAACGGCACTGGGTCCTGAGAGGCCACACTGGAAGCCCTGGGCCTCGAGCAGGGAACGCAGGTCGCCTCTGGGGGCCGGGCAGGCCAGGAAGCCGTGGTGGCCTGCCAGCTTCCCGGCAGAACTAGTGTGGGCTTCTAGCCTCCGGAGCTGGGAGGCAACACACCGCCATTGCGTCAGTTCGCTGGTTTGTGGTCATACGTCACAGCTGCCCCAGGACACCGAGACATCCAGGAGTCTGGAGGCCGGGAAGATGCATTGGGTCCCCGTCCCTCTGCGTGTGGAGACATAGAGGGTGCCTGTCTGAGACAAGGTTGGTGGACGGACAGGGGCTGGGCTGGCGGCCTGGGTCAGCCGTCAGCGGGCGCTTGCTTGGGCCCTGCCATCGGCCCCGAGCTACCCCGCGTCCCACATTTCCATTCCCCACCCCACTGAAGCTGCTTTGAAGTGGTTTCCTTTCCCTGCAGCTGAAGAGCGCGGGGATTGGAACAACGATCTCTTTCTCTGTGTTTAGCGTCAGAGGCGACATCGGCTCACACACCCCCTTCTGCAGCCTGGAAGGAGGAACGGACCTCGCGGTTCATCAGGGGTTGAAGTGGACGGTAGTTGTCCACCATGGACCGCTCTTCTTCACCGAGCGCAGAAGACAGGAGCGTGCGGAAGGCAGCCAGCTGTAACAGAGAGCGGCCAGAGTGGGCGGCGTGCAGGTGCGGCGTGACCCAGCTGCCACGCGGCCCTCCTGCCCTGTGTGCACGCTCCGCACCCCACTCCCGCCCCAACAGGCTGAATCAGAGATGGCCACGCAGGGCCAGCACGAGGTGGTGAAGGGGACAGCCGAGCGTGGTCAGAAGAGGCATCAAAGCTTCCGCCTTGGTCTCCAGCACCCTTGCCCTGGACAAGCCAGCCGCCATGTTGTGAGGACATCCGAGTGGCCCCTACGAGAGGCGCCGAGGCCCCCAGCCACCACCCAGCACCAGCGCACCAGCTGCTGAGGCGCCACTTTGGCCATGAGCCTCCAGCCCGGCTTTAGCCTTCAGAGCCCCCCCAGACATGTGACTGCAAGGTCACGAGCGATCCCAAGCCGGAACCACCCCACGTTCTGTCCCCCGCAGCTCTGGGGGATGCCGGCGGGGACTGGGAGTCGCCACACGGCTGCAGGTGCCAAACACCTGGAGCCTCGGTCAAGCGAGGACGAACGGGAGGCGGCGACCACAGACTCGCGTCTCGCCGGAGGAGCTGCCAGTCCACTCTCCGTCACCTCATTTGTCCTCAGAGTGTGCCGAGGAGCTCCACGAGGGTCACTTGTGGGTTCGATGGCCCAGGGACCTGGGGTTGTGTCTGCACAGCGACCGCGCGGGGAGCGAGCCGGTGGCTGCCCCAGAGTCACGGAGAGCACGGAGGACGCCGGCTCCCGGAGCCCACAGTGCGCGGCACGGCTCGCTCAGGAAGGCAGCGTCTCTCCACCAGCCCCGGGGGACAGTCCCACTCAGCATTGCTCTGTCATACGCGCCCCCGTCTTCAAAGGCTTAACTCCCGTTTCTCTCCCCCGACGGCAGCGCGGACACGGCCCTCAGTGCTGTGGTCACTGCTTCTGCTGCTACCCGTGTACCACCCCCTGTGGCTGCCATCCTGGGCATGCGCGGGGGCTCAGGACAGGTGCGCTGAGTGACAGGAGGGGGCTGGGTGACCAGCGTCCTCCTTGTGTCTCTAACAGTCCTGGTGTGGAGGATGGGATCGTTCTGCCTTCCAGAGCAAACAGCATCATTTGGTGACTTTTGCCTGAGAGGATATTCGCGGCATCGTGAGGTGGGAGCCTCAGGAGGAAGACGCGCGATGGGCGGGGAAGGCCTGCCTTGCACGGGGATGCCGGCCGCGGTGGCGAGCTTGCTGCATGTCTGTCTTCCCCGGACTCTGAATGCCAACACAGACAGGCTGTCCCCGCAGACCCGGGGTTTCCAGAAAAAGGATACTCTAGGTTTTAAAAATGTAAGCAAGTGATATCCTCCTACTTTGGTGGGCTGGGGCTGGGGGGACTCTTCGGAAAAGGAAGAGGAAGGAAATGAGAACCCTGCAGAAACCCTGGGACAGCCAGCCTTGACCCTCCGGTGTAAGTCTGTGTGCAAGATCAGGGCTCTGCTCCCTGAGCACTCGCTCCCCTCCCCCCCGCCCCACGGACCTCAGCCACCGGGACCTGCTGCGGCCAGTGGGATGGGAGCGCATGGGGTCTGCTGGTCTTTTGCATTTCTGTCATGTGCCATGGGCTCAGCTCTGGGTAGCCGCTGGTCCAAGGAGCAGGAACACACTGGGCCCGACCCAAACCACCAACACCGGCCATCCACAGCCAACCCATGGACCCACAAGCAGGAAAAAGAGATGCTTGTTAGGAGCCGTTGGGTTTGGGGGTGTTTTGTTAAGTAGCATTATTGTAGCAATAGCTGACTGGCCTAATCATTCTGGAATCTTCTCTCAACGTATATAACTTAGTATAGCCTGTGAGAGGGACCTCAGCAACCTCAACTGTTGTATCGTCCCAAGTAGTGGGACAAACTCGGAAATCTCTTCTCCTCCAATGATCCTCGTTCTTCCACGGCTTTGCAAAAGTCACCAACATTCTCCTTCCTCGGTTAATTTGTTCACCTGCAAACACCCATGAGGTCCCGTGACGGGGACCCATATCCCGGCTCTAAGTCACTTCTGTTCTTGTAAAGTAACTCTAGCCCGACACACACCAGAGCCAAGCCCCAACCCCACTCAGCCGTCTGTCGACGGGGAGACTCGCCGAGTCTGAATTCTCAGGCCCCGAAATCAGACAGAGCCCGAGTGTGCCGGTTCACCGAGCTCGTTTCCGCCGGAAAGGCCTTCTCGCGGGGGAACATTCACACCACGTCGGACAAGAAGCCCTGACCCTTGCTCACAGCATCTTTGCGAGGCTTCAGTCCCGTCCCCCATGCTGGTTCCGGCCCTGCTCACCTGGTCCTGAGCCACTTCGATGGGCTGCTTCTGGATGATCCAGGTGACCGACTCGCTGAGCGGAGGCGTGGTGAGGGAGCCCGGGTAGGTCCAGTAGTCCCGGCAGGCGGGCAGGAGGCGGGAGGGCTGGAAGGGGCCCACGGCGGCCCGCGCACCCTGCGAGACCAAGACCACAGGTCTCAGGCAGAGACAGGGGCTGGGGCAGGGGTGCAGGCAGGAGGGGGACGGTGCCCCACCTTCATCCGGGCGACAAGGCCTTCATGGGGTGAGCTCGTTCCTGGGATAAAGACCGTGAGGCCGCGGCTGTCACCCGTGGAAGCGGGAAGACGTGACTGTCCTCGGCAGGGCAGGGACGCTGCCCACCACATACTTACAGTTTCCTTTTCCAGCCATTCACGTCGCGTCCCTCCGGTGTGGAAATGTGTCATTTTTGGAAACGGTGGTAAAATAACGCACGTAACATGAAACTGACCATCCTCACCGTGTCGAAGCCTGTGGTTCTGCGGCTCCAAGCACGTCCCGTGTATCAACACCACCACCACCTGCCTCCGGGATGGTCCCATCTTCCCAGGCACTCTGTCCCCATTAGACATCCCCTCCCCACTCCAGCCCCCCCAGCTACTTCCCGTGTCTGGACCCGACTCCTCCCGGGGCCTCTATGAGCGGGATGTGCACGGCGTCGGTCCTGCTGTGACGGGCTGACCTCACTTGCCGCGGCAGGTGTCCACACAGCCTTCCTAATAATCCAGTGCATGGATGGACTGAGTTTTGCTTCTCCGCTCATCCCCAAAGAGAGACTTGCGTTGCTTGCCCCTCTGGGCTACCGTGAGTGATGCCCTTGGGAACATGTCAAGACCTTGCTTTCAGTTACTGGGGGGACATTTCCAGAAGTGGACGCACTGGGTCCCACAGTCATTCTGTGTTTAAGTTTTTGAGGAACCACCAGACTGTTTCCCACAGTGGCTGCCCCAGAAACTACTACACTTCCTGGACAGTTGGTGTTCTCTTTGAAGCAGGCTGCCCTGATCTTTATGCCAGGAGTCTCCTCCTCTGGACGCTGGTCTCGGCTGCCGAGAGCCAAGCTCCATGGGCTGCGGCCACGGGGGGCTCATGTGCCCCCCTCTCCTGCGTGGCGGGCTCTGGTCAGGATCCGTGCCTACTGGCTTTCCGGCCTTCATCCAAGGATCGGGGAAAGCTGCCGCTCCGTGTCCCGGAGGGCACGGATGGGGTTAAGACCTTCATTCACTTGCCACAGCTACGTGACTCTACGTTGGGCACAGGGTGGGTGGGAGACAGGATCAGACAGAGGGGACAAACTACCCACGTTCATGGGACTCACCTTTTACTGGAGAAAAGCAGATCACGCACAAAGTGAACTATCAGGTCGTTCCCACCATGGTAAGCGGGATGGAGGAAATTTAAGTGGGGCTCTGGGATCAGAAATGCGGGGGGGTAGGGGCTGTGTGTTAAGAGGGATGGTCCTCAGTGCCTCATAGAGGAGGAGAAGTTTGAGCAAAGACTTGGGGGAGGTGAAGGAAGAGGCATGCCAGTTTCTGGGGGAAGAGCCTTCCAGGAAGTGGGCAGAGGCAGTGCAAAGGCCCTGAGGCACGGTGTGGCCTGAAGAGCTTGACACAGAGGCCACCTGGCTGGACGGAGTGAGTGAGAAACCAAAGCAGTAAAGAGGTGGGGGCAGGGAGGCTGCAGGAGGGGACACCCTTGCTTCTGCCCAAGACTAGGGGTCCCCTGAAGAAATCTGCCAACAGAGGCAGGAGCCCCGGGGTCGTAAATCTGGAGGCCATTCAGCACAGCGTGGGACGAGGGAAGGGAAGCAGTCAAAGGTTGTGTTCTCCAGCCAGAGGCCCTCCAGCAGGCTGTTGCTCAGTGATGGAAGGATCTCTTGGGGTCGTGTGGAATGGCAGGCCCGGGACAGTGGCCCCAACCACTCTGCAAAGCCAAGGAGACAAAGGCCGAGGGGGCAGGCCTGGGACAACACCCGACTAGCCAGTGCCGAGGTCCCGGACCTGCAGACTGGGCCCAGGGCGGGACTGTGGGAGGGCCCAGGCACGGAGCGGACACGCTCGACCCCAGGGAAGGAGGCCTCCCTGCTGGCCCAGCCCCGTCCCCCTGCCGTCAGACACAGGAATTGGGGCCCCAGCGACCTGACTGTCCCCTAACTCCTGACCCCCCCAGTTAGACGCGCAGCCCTTAGGCAAGCGGCGGGATGTGCGGACAGGAGCCGCCTCCCCCCCCCGCCACGGCCACAGCCTGCTGCGCCCGCCGGAGCACCGTGGGGCTCCTTGTCTCGCTACTGCCCCGCCAGCAGCGGGACGGAACCACACTCCCACAGCCCGCGACCCTCTCGTCCAACGCTCCCCGTGCGCTGGGCTCTCAGGATGCTCGCGGAGGGAAGCCTGCAGCCATCCCCACGGTCCGCGTGGAACAGCCCCGCGCTCAGAAAGGAACCCCAGTCATGCCCCCCCATCCACCCCAGCCTGCCCCCAATCTGCTTTCCATCCCCTCGGACTTGCCGTCCTGGGCATTTCCTACACAGAACAAAATGCTCTGGGGCCTTGGGGGCCAGAGTGCCGCTCAGTGTCATGCCTTCAAGGTTCCCGTGTGGGGTGGCGTGTCGGGACTCCCAGTCCCTCTCGAGCCGATGATGTCACCCTGCGTGCTCCGGTGACATCGTGAGGGAAGGAGGTCACAGGTGAGCTTGGGACAAGACCCAAGAAGCGCCGGGGTGGGGAGTGCCGAGGCAAATCCACGCCCCCGGCCGGGCCCCACAGGCTGCAAGGGCCAAGCTTCGGACCCGCTGCCAGACGGGTTTCTCCTTTGCTGAAGAGGAACGTAGGGTACGTGGAAGTGATCTTCCCAAAGCCACGTAACTGGTGGCAGCGCCCAGACGCTGCGGGAGCCTGTCCCACCCCAGCGCTGGCTGTCCCTCCCTCCCGGGCGCAGGAGTGGGGGTAGGGGCGGCAGCTCGAGGCGGGGGCGGCCCGGCATCCACTCACCGCCGCTTTCCCGCCCATTAGACTGTTGGGAGGATCCGTGACTGTGCGTCCGTCAAGACCACGGAACGCTAGGCCACGGAGATGGTGTCTAACGTGTCCTACATGAAGAATGGCTCCAGATGTTGGGGGCACCCGGCATGGGGCACAGAGCGGGGCCACTGAGTCTCACTGGGTCCCCACCCCCCAAATGCCCATGAGGCCCAGATGCCCGCCCTGCAGGCTGGTCCTTTTTGTCTCCTCATTTCTCAGAGTGGGAAACCGAGGCCAAAGTCGAGCGTCCGGCCCAGAAGTGAGGCCCAGGCGGTTCCCTCCGTCACCCTCGCTGGCACCCCTTCTCTCGTGCGGCTTTCCCAGATGGCCCCGGGGGACCAGACGCGCTCTGCGCTCCAGAGCTTCCGTGGAAGGAAAACGGACCAGAGCAAACAGCCCCTGCGGCCGGGTCCTTCCCTTCCCACCAAGAGGCGGAGGCCACGCCGTGGGGGATGCGGCGCGGGGAAACAGCCTCGGTTTACTCTGGCTGCGGACCAGCAGGGAAGAGGCTGCTCCCGGCACCTTGACCTTGGGAAGTTCCTGCGCCTGTGGATGGGGCAGCAGGGGGGGTCTGGTCTTGGTCCCGCCGGGCCAGCCCGAGGTCAACATCAAGGGGAACACACCGCCCACATCAAACAGACCCCACGAAGCCGCCGAGGAAGGGCTGGCCCCCAGCTCTCATCTGGAGCCGCTCGGGCCATTGTTGCCACAGGTCCGGGCCCATCCGTCCCCATCCAGGGACCCCCGGGACTCCTCACGTCCCGGAATTCTTTTGTTTGGTACCAAACAAACAAACGGCCTCTCTGTGGAATTTCCATGTGTCCTGGAAGTCCTTTCTCAGCTGCTGCTGGAGAAAAGCTACATTGTTGTCCTCGTCGTTTTGAGCTGAGCTCCCTGCACCGGGGGGGGGGGGGGGAGGGCAGCCAAGCGCGGACCCCCTCGCTGGGCAAGCAGGTGGGCGGGCAGCTTCTCCCTCCCGGGTGGGGGCCCCAAAGATCCCGCTGCAGGCGTGCGGCAGGTGGCATGCCCGTGGGCACCCCTGGATGACAGGTATTTACTGCCGTCGGTTTAAGACAGACATTATCCCGGTAGATGCCATCACCCGGGACGCGTCAAAGATTCTTCCGAGCTGATCCGTTGAAGGAAAAACGCTGTGTAACAAATAGTGCCTGTGACCGGCGCACACGGCAGAAACCTTAAGACGCTGCCTGAGAGGCTGGATTTGGGGAAACTCAGACGGAGTCCAGCAGGGAGGGGCCCACGGGCGGCAGAGACGTCGGGGACAACAGGCGTCAGGGAGTGAGCTCACTGGACACACGCTGGAATGAGCCCGGGGGTCCCAGCCGCAGGACAGGCCTCAGACGCGCCCTCGGCCAACCCTTCCACCCAACCGATCTCTTGTCCTTGCGAACGAGCCATCCCTGTGCTCCTCTGGTGGGCCGAGCGCCCCTTACCTTAAGCTTTATTTCCGGCAACACGCGCACCAGCTTCTGCAGCTCCTCGTGCCGGGCCCCCAGCTGCACAGCACAGACGGGAACGGCCGCTGGAGAAGGCAGCGGGCGGGCGGGCGAGCCCACTCCCCACTCCACGGCCGGGGGTCACCTGCTTCACGGAGGGGGGGAGCCCGAACAAAATTACCTTCACAAACACGCCTATCACGGCCACGCCATTCTCCCCCGTTACGGCTTCTTTGTAATTTCGGTATTTCACCGAGTTCCAGTGAACCAAGTGCAGCTGCAGGGGCGGAGAACGGCGTGAGGTCGGTCCCCACGCGGCCAGACCGCAGCTGCTCCTCCTTCCCCGGCCGGACCGGCACCCGCTGCTCGGTTTTACCGGTCTGACTGGATTCAGGCGCATGGCCTGTCTGGGGCTCCCGAGCACGGAGAGAGCCGCAGAGAGTAAGGGTCTGGGCGCTTCCAGTGGGAGGGAAGGAGGCTGGGCGTCATGGGGTGAGATGGGACTGGTGGTGGGAAGGTGTCCTCTCTCCCAGGGACCTGGAGCTAGGCTGCCAGACCGGCTCTGGGACCCTCATTTAAATTTGAGTTTCAGATAAACGACGCCCATCGTGGGATGGGATGGGATACCATGACTATCCCATCCGAACTGCATTTTCTCCCCATGTCCGTCATTCTCTTTGGAACCTCATCTAGGCCCCTGTTTTCTGTCCCTCCTCGGGTTTTGCCAAGCCCAAACTCGGCATTGGGATTGGCCCGCCCGCAAGGCTTTAAATGAGCCGCAGAGGATGAGCCGGGGAAGAGGGGAGGCCTGGTGCCGGGGCCTGGCTTGGGCTGCGTGTGACGTCCTCCCGAGGCCAAGCTTGGCCCAGACCAAGGAAGGGCCCAGATGTCTACACAGAGGTCCTTCTATGGGATGAGCTGGGCTACAGGTCTTTCTGAATGGTGACCCAAGCCCCAAGTCCACACCAACAGTCCAGAAAGCCCTGTAGCCTGTCGTGGCCACCAAGACCCTCCCCGTGCAGCTGCTGGGTTCCAGGGCCTTGCCAAGGGTGCAGGGTCCCGGGTACTCCGTCGGGGCGTTGGGCCAGGCTGCAGGCAGCTTCCTTCAGAGACCTCAGCTACGAAGTGGATTTGCCTTCCAAACCCTGCGGGAAACGGACGCCCCCTGGCCAGGATGGGCCCGGCAGCCCTGGCTCGGCTGACTCAGGGAGAGCCACCCGCGGGCCCGGGCTCCCGTCTTGCTCCCTATGCAGTGACCTCTCCTGTTAAAGCCTCGTTCGGGGGGTTGGTGGGTGGAAAGAGGAGCGATAAAATGAATGTGGCCGGTTGCTCACCATCAGAGCTGGGGGGCAGCCTCACAGGGTCCCACCCTGGTTCCTCCACAGCCACTAAAATATTGGGGTGGTTCCCTTGCTCTCCTGTCATAGCTACGAACAGCAGCTCCTAACATTTGTCCCTAATGATGTTCCCTACGGAGTCCCATTTTGGAACGAGGCCAACGTCTCGTCCTTCCAAGAAGCTGATCTCTGTTTGTAAGGATCTTCAGGTCTCTGTCGAAGGCCCCAAGTGCCTCGAAGGACCGGAAGCTTCTAGTCCATAATCGACCCACAGCGGGCACGTGGCAGAGGGAGCGACTCTTGAATCCCAGTGGCTGACCTTGGCAAGTCACAGAGCCACTTAGAACTTCGGTCTCTCCTTCTGTTAGACTAAAGTGTGAATGGTACCCTGTCTTAGGACAGCCGTGTGACTGAATGCGTAGGGCGACCCATCGCTCCAGTCTGAGCCCCCAGAGTCCCGTCTCCCGGGAATGCTCCCTTCCTGGGCAGCCAAGCCGGCCGGTCACCCTACACCTTCCATGCGAGGCCGGGACGGAGAAAGCAGCCACGTAGCTGCGGCTAACACGTCTACCAACCTCTGCAGGGTACGCGCGGCCGTCCACCGTGTGCTCCGAGCCCCGCTCGTCCGTCGCTCCCCAGTGGAAGTGGAACTGCTTCAGCCTGTAGTGGTTTTCCAAGGGGCCGCCGCTGATCCCTGGGGGACGAGAGCAGCGGGACTCGTGGGTTAGGGTGTCTCTTCGCTGGGAGCGCGTCACACAAGGTCCCTCTGGAAAGACTGACGTCCTGCAGAAAGGACACACCGGAAGGTGGGCCCCGTGGGAGGTGGGACTTGTCTGTCTTCACCTGCGTCCCTGTCCCCAGCCCCAGCGGGGCAGAGGGAGTGCAGAAGCCAGCGCTGCCACCAGGTGGCGGCAGGGACCCCCTTCCCTGCGGGGCGGCCCGAAGCCGGAGGAAAGCCTTTCCGAGACTCACCCCAGTCCTAGAAGGATTCCAGAATTTTCTTTAATCTAAAAAAATGAAGTCTTTTGAATGAAAAAGCAGCAGCTGAAATTCCACCACCGAGGAATCCCGTAAACTAACATATACCGAGCGAGACGTCCACGAGAAGAAATTCTGAGACGGCACGCTGCTTTTCCGTCAGCGCCGACCCGCCGGCGGCCCCCCCATGCGTCTCTCTGTGATCGGCACTTACTGGTAGGCTCTTCTAAGTCGCCCTAAGTAGCCGGCGCGGCCTCCCGAGAGCTGCCAGCAGACAGGAGCGTCCGTGACGGGCACCCTGGCTCTCCGGCGACCCGAGTCCCGGGTGAGGCTAGAATGCCACGGGCGCGCCGGGCCCAGCTCCGGCCGCCCGCAGACTTCCGCCAGTGCTCCCGGCGACGGAACGGGGACCGCGATGCCCCTTGCTTTTAGCCGGGGTGAGCTCGCGGCCGTGGGGCAGGGGGCCGGTCTGGAGCCCCCACCCATCGGCAGACGCCAGGCCGCGGCGCCCACACCGGCTCCTCTGTGCGACGGGTGCTACTGACACGTCGGAGGCCGCGGCTGGCGCGGTTTTCAGTCCTGTTTTGGCCATAAAAGGTATCAGGAGCCGAAAAGGCTGAATGGTCAAGTTGAAACCAGATTCAGGTCAGGATTCTGTCGTCCACCAGCTCCTGGAGCTCCTCGCCGCTTTACTCGAAAATGAGGGTTGTTGGTCTCCGACCTCGTCACGTTCCCGTCTCGCTGCCGGCCGCTGCGGCGCCAGGAGGTGCCCTGCTCTCCGGGGCGCGCACGGGAGTTGCGCCTCAGTGTTTAGAAGTACGCAGAGAGAAGCCTAGAAAACCCTCCCAAGTCCCAAAGCCTGAATCTCTCCGTGGCCACAGCACGGGAGCGTGAGGGAGTCGCTCCGCGGGCGGGAAGGCCTCCGGGGGGTTGGAATCACAAGGCTTTAGTGGGGATTTTCTGTGTCTCAGATGACGAAGGGGGTTGATTCTTCTCCCCTGGAGGGGAGATGAACTTGAGCCCACTGGCCTTCGCGGCTGTGTCGCGCTGTAACTGACCAGGAGGGGCAGGCGGGCTGCTGGGAATCCCAGCAACGGGAGCGAGGACTTGAGCCGAAAACACCGAAACCCACCACACCCTTTCCACTCTGTCCTTCCAGGCGGAAAACACAGTCTCGGGAAATTGCAGGACCACGAGCCGGGGCAGTGGGGATCTTTCTCCTCGCAGCTGGCACCTTCTATCCGTGGTGCGGTGGGGCTTTGCGGCACTGGCCAGCCAGAGACCACGTGCCCCCAGATGCACCCGTTCGTGACCGTGAGGCAAGCCCGAGGGGTGAGTGTGCGGCTTGTCGCAGCAACTTTCCGGGCAGTAACATGCTTACCCACGCGGGTG